>NC_056751.1:523415776-523743276 GCF_019279795.1 Protopterus annectens | reverse complement strand
TGTCTCCTAGCAACACTAACATTTTCATTACGTATAAGTTCATAAAGAGCTGCACTTTCTTCTTTACTAATATTATAAAAACGATGTTAAGAATCATACAAACAATTGGCAATGTCACGATTACACAAATGAAGAAACATGTCTAAAATGTATTTTTGGAGGATAAATAAACTTGGTTTCTTAAAAATATTAACCGCTGTATCTGTATTATACATAGACACCAGCATTTTATTTCTTCCAAACATTTTCAAATTCAGAATGACATCATTCAATTCTGATGTAGCAGGTGGAACAAAATTGAGGCATTTTTTCAATAACACTCGATGTACAGTTAAACCCACATTAGACAGATTAAATACAAGATATTCTATTTTGATGTGCATTTGCTCCACCCCAGTTGCTGTCTCCAGCCTTATGAGAGGCATCGCTTCCTTCTGCCTCTGCTCAACAATCTCATTCTCTCCTTGTTCATAGATACAAATTGCAGTGGACGTTGTGGAAAAACTTGAGGAAGGGGTGATTCTGAAGTTATTCTCTCCTTATTCTCTTTAGGTCTGACTCACAAATTTGAAGTAGTAAGAGAGTTTGAGAATTATCAGAGATATTATTCTCCAAACTACATCCAGTAGTAACTGAATGTAATGGAGCTGAATTATGAGTCTCTGTGTTCTGCTTTATACTGTTTTTATTAATTTTATTTTTCAGCCATGTGAAAATATGATGATTCTTGAATTCATTAAAATCTCTGGCCAGCGTTTTAGACTTAATTAGCTCCAATTTAGAGTCAAATGAAATCACAGCTAGATACAGTTCATCCAATTTCATAGTGTATACTGGCTCCACATATTTAGTTTATAGGTCAAGTTGCAATTGTTCAACATCTTGTAAGATTTTCATTTCACTTGGTTCAAAATATTCTAATAAGAGATGTATATATTTAAAATTTTGTTCAATATTTAAATGCTTGCCACTTATGTAAAGGTTCAGGATGTGTTGTTCCATATGTTGGCATCAACAACCCTTGCAAGCCTCTTGGTATTATTTTATAATGGAGGCACATCTCTAAGTGTAGATGATGCCATTGCTGTCTTTTTAATTTAAACAGTAGATGTTCTAATTCTTTCACCATAACATCCAAATTAATCTGTGTTTCTTCCATGGTGGTCAGATCAGGAAAGATTATCCTCAATAGTAGATTATTAGATATATAAAGCTTCTTGTAATCCTGTGAAAGAGTGTTGGAGCCTTGATTAGAATGATATTCCAGTTCATCACCAATTAAATTGTGTTCTCTTCCTTCGGCCATGTTTTGTCGTCCAAAAATCAAAAATACAAATAAAAATCCACAAGGGCATGGTACAAGTGAAGAACCACACCAGAAAGTGGTTCAGCCTCCTCCCTTAAGAACTGGTTTTAAAGGCAAATTCGCATTCAATCCTGGTGGTACACAGGGCAGAGGCTTTATAGAAAAACATGATTGGTTCTTCAGAGGGCAGTGTCCCTGAGCAAACATTTGGTTGGATGTATTCTATCTATTTAACTATGACTATATCAGATAATGGCAGATCTGAGGAAGGGTTTAGTGAAATCCAAAAGTGCTCATCTCATGTTTTTAATTGTTTTCCGCCTAATTAAAAGCCTTGTTTTATAGCCAATGGCCTGGTGATAGCATCAGTTTTTTACTTGTATTGGTTTTATACTTTCTGGGAAGGTTCCTCGCTTGTGATGCCATATCTTTGTGGATATATATATATATATATATATATATATATATATATATATATATATATATATACATTTACACACACACACACACACACATATATATATATATATATCTAAAAGAGTGTGTGTGTGTGTGTGTGTGTGTGTGTGTGTGTGTGTGTGTGTGTCTAATGAACAAAAACCCACTTATCTGAAATCTATAAATCTCTAGACAACTTCGCCAAAACAAGAAAATAATGAACACTTGCCACGTAAAAATTCCAGGTTAGTAACCACATGTCTATCACCACAAAAAAAAAAAAAAAAAAACAAAAGCAAATTAAAACCAACCATATGGGGGGGTTGCATGCCCCACACCGCCTTATGTGGGGCACTGCATCCCACACACCTCCTATAACTAAATACAGTACCGAGATCACACTACAGTGGGGAAAGGGACAAAGTTCACCATGGTGGCCAAGTGGTTCCTTTCCCAGGGTAGCTTTGTGGTCATCCGAGTGTTCTTTGTTTTCTGCTTTTGGCAAAGTTGTCTTAAGATTTACAGATTCAGGTAAGTGGGTTATCGCTCATTAGAAGAAGGACCATATAAACTGAACAACAAATTTGAAGGTTCTATAATGTCCAAATCAGTATCATTCTTTAAACCTTCTGCTAAAAAAGGCTTCTATTATATAGGAACCCTTAAGATCATTCATATGATTGCTCAGTAATGGGACAATGCAACCCACACACCACTTTATTCTCCACTTAAGGCCCAGCCAATTCCCTGAGCAAACTCCAATGTTATCTAAGCAGATGCATTTGTTTTTTCCATTTCATGATCTCTAGTTGTTAAACAGAATGCAATGACGGCCTTACAACTTTCACATAGGAGCTTCCACAGTTGACATTCCACTTATTGGATCCAAAGAACACAGCTCTTAACTACATGAACTACTATGCAGTCATTCACTTCTATAGGGGAAAACCGCATTTTAATTTATGTTAGGAGGTCACATTTCTTTTGTACATGTAAGAATGTTAATTATACATGGAAAATTTACAGGAGTCATGAGTCTAACCCCACAAGGGAAGCAATTTTTTTATTTATTTTGTCACTTTTTTCTTACCTTGTGTGTATCAACACTACAAATTACTTTAATTTAGGCTATGGACTTCCTAGCAGTTAAGTCATCAGACAAAGAAGGAAGGAAATAAAGAAATTGTATGATCAATTAGTTGAAGTCCAAGAGAAACAGCTGGCTATCAGTTTTAGCATTCAGGAAAAGGTCGATATTTTACTTACTGAAGTTCACCTCTGACAGACTTGTTGTAAATATGTTCTAACTACTGAACAGTTGCCTTCAGCAATGCTTAATAAATAAAGAAGGCCATACATTTTTCCTTAAACTCATGAGGATTTGATTACTTGTTTTTTGGCACATGCTACACCAACAAGGAAGTGAAAAATATCACATCTGATGCTTCCTTCTACTCAAACCTATTCTGCAAGTAAACCAATTAGAAAGGGCTTTGGCTGCATAACTGAAAAGTTATGTATTAGAAATTTGAATTTGTAGTCCTTTTGTTGATCAGAGGACCATGACCAAAACATGGCTAAAGATATGAGTCCTAATACAAATCCCATTTGAAGTTGTTGACCAGTTAATGTAGTTGAAAAAGAATTCATAAGATGGAGACTTGCTGATACAGTCAGGAACACATACAGAATGTACAAAAAGTTGAATAATTAAAAAGGCTATGAATCACAGTTCTGAGGGTTTAGAAACCCACTGCAAGTCTTCATTATACTGTCTCTTGGGGGTGTTTGTTTCTGTTTGTATAAGGATGTATAAATCACTTCTACAATAAAAAAGGTATTTGCAAATTAGCACCCAGTTTTCCAACAATGCTTGATTATGAAAGGTCTACTCATAGAAATGCAAAATGCACCTCATGTAAAATGTGCATTGTTTGCAGAACTCTGCTTTACAACTAAAATATCTGATTCATTACTCCACAGAGTTTTAGGAAGTCTTTCGCTCGTGTCCTACCAAGGAATAATTGACACATCCTGAGCACCTTTTCAGAACATTTGGTAAACAATAAAGAATAAGAATAAGCAAAACAATTGATACAGCAGTTTAGATGGCATCCAAAAATGTATCACTGGGGTAACATTTACTATTAAACATACTGAGATCGTGATTTTATATGTCAAAATAAATATTTAAAAATATAACACTTATTTTGTAATTTTTTTAAACTACTATATCAGAACTAGTAGCCTGGTATATGCTATGAAGGAATGGTCCAACACGTAACTTGTAAGGGAACAATACTTTGTGCATTACAAGGTGGCAAATGTCTAATCTGAAAATGTGTAAAATGAAAAATGAATACACTAGCTTGCAAGGAAAATAAATTTCCAAAGAACAGTGCATGCCTTTTTAAATTACTAGATATCCAATCAATTAAAATCCTTAAATGCAGTAATTTTAGCTTATATGCAGCATTCTTAATTCTGTATTTAGATGCAACATAAGAAAAAAGAATATTCCATTGCTGTTGGAAAGAAAAAGTCAACTAGATGTAAAACTTTTTTGATTTTTAACTACTGCTTGCATATTTCTTTTTTACATCTGGATTGGTCATTCTGTTAGTCTCTCTCTGTCTATATATATATATATATATATATATATATATATATATATATATAATATAGGGCAAGGGGCACTTTGATTATACTAAAAAGAAGCAAAATTACATCATGGTTCAGTATTGCTATAGCACAAAATCCAATCTTAACACTTACAGGTGTTCTTAATAATTGTTAGGCACCTGCTAGGTGCTGTTAATATTGAGTCTGCACTAAAAGCAGACATCAGTAACTACAAAGCATCATCAGAAGGACGTGTACCTGCGTTGGTTCAGCTCCTGTTTCTGCTTACTATCTGCTAAGTACACAAATACTTTGGTTACAACTGCTTCCATTATACAGGGAATAGGTAAGGGTATCAACCACCTCCTCATGGCTTTACTGGCTTTAAAAGCTTATACAACACATCATTTTTTTATCTAATTTTTATTGAACTACTAGGACATGGAGACAATACTCTATGTGCCACAAAGAATTATGATCTGGTCTCCAATTGTAATGAAGAATTATGTGTTCTTGACATGGATATATCTCTCGAGCTTCCCTCTCTAGGTGATTTTCTTCACATCCATGTCTCAGACACATAATATGCTCATTAAGATCACTGAATCATAATCCTCTATATAATACATAGCTTTTAGTTAGATGCCCATTGTTTATAGCCTTTTTTGTTACATAAAGCCTAATAACAAATACAAATCTTTATAAATTTGCCTGCTAGTAGTGCTAATCGAAACACAAATTTTTAATGTCTCACCAAATTAATTGAAGGATACTGGTCTTGAGCCACCAGGGGAGTTTTTAAATAAGAAGGGGTATTACAAAGAATTACAGGCACTGATTTCAAGATCAGAGCTAAAAAAATGCAAAGATTATATCTTAGTGAAGTTAAATGAAAGTTCACTTTGTAATAGTATCATAAGGAGAAAGAAGTTTGTTAGCAAGATGAGCTAACAACCCATGTGTCTGCCCATGTCATATGCATGCATGATGAGCATGCAAGAGAACAAATGAATTAGGATTTATGAACAAAAAGGAGATACATATGTATTGTCTTGGGAATGTTATTCCTAACAGGTAAAGGTTTAAGCAATTTTCCTTTTACTTCACTGGTTACATTTGAGTTTTACATTGTCTTAGTGACTTAGGAAATGCTTGGTCCTGAAAAGTTTGTGATCCTGCACTAGTTCTGGGTTTGAATCCCTTAGCTTACTTTTGTCTAATCTACGACTGTGAGCGAGTCTTGTCATGCACAGTACACAGTCATCTAAGGTTAGGTGGAGCAAAACATTTCTAAAAGTGCTAAAGTTTTTGGCAGGTTTAAGAATGGAGACATTATTAGAATTATATTATCTATAAATGTTTGATAGTATTGTTAATCACAGCTATTGCTACCATGATTTTTCCAAAAGGTATGATGAGATGGATTAGAGAGGAAAAAGAGTAATAAACTGTAATCCTGTACTATTTTCAAGGGGTTTTGAAATGTGCTGTATAACAGCTATTTATAAATGGCTGTCACCATCCTTATTAAATACTGAGGTTATACACGATGACACATAAATCTCTAGTTTACAGACACTATAAATGGTGAGGATGGAAGTGTAGGGAGTTTGGAGAAAGGTTATTTGAGTAATTTAAGAAACACTTAGTTAGGTTTCCAAGCTGCACACTGCAAGATACATGCCTGAAACCAAAAGGGCATATTTGATGTAAAGAGGAAGCTGACAATCACACCAAAAGCAAGCCAAAACTGTCCAGCAAGCACTACATTCTTCACATGAGTATTTTGTGGAAGTCATATCTGACTTTAGTAATTCCAGCTAATTGGCCATAAATCAAGAGAATTAATGTTATTCATTGGAAAATTATCTATTTATGAACAGCAGGCCATATTACTCAGTATCAACCACACAAGAGAGTAGCCATTTGGACTGATCCAGAAAAGAACTTAGTAGAGATTAATCCTTTTCTGAGAGATCTATAATAGGAAGGATAAAGCTCCTAAAGTCTTACCTTGTAATGTTGAGTCTGTGTATTTATTTGTTTGCTTATTTTTACCTTTTAGTTTACAGGTGAGACCCAAGGTTGTATTGGCCAGGATACTAGCAAAGTTCTCCTGCTCTTCATAATGGAGGGCCATCTGGAGTATGACTGCTGTTCAGCGCATATGCATGATGGGAGAACTTTTAAAAAGGAAAAGAAGAAAAATGATGAAAACCTTATTATGGTTCTTGAAAGACAAAACTTGCCTGATTTCATTTTGAGCAGTTACTGCAGGAACGTGAATTCAGCCAAAGCCATAACTCCGTGTCATTCTGGACTGAGTTGCTGGAGAGTTGGAAGAGGCTGAAGAATGATTTGTATAATCAACTAAAACCTAATGACCAACGATGAGTATGTGAGTGGCTGGCTCACCCAGATGCAGTAGCCCTGGTCTAACAAGCGATTATGCCAATAAGATTACAGAACCACATGTCCTAGAATTGGAAGTGACATATGTGGATATTGTAAATGCCCAAAATAATTTGACTACCTCATCCGAGATGGGACTTATGGTGGTTCTGGTTTAAGTTTTCGATCCACTTGATTGCACCATTTTCTTCCAACCGGTGTTGCAGCCTTGGGACAGTCACTGTAACGTAATTTACAATGATTATTTATGTTGATAAGGGAACTAACTTTGATATCTCCTTTGAAACACAAACTGATGCTTTGAGTGGAGGTGAACAGCTTAATTCCCTTAATTACATTCTACCATGTTTATGAATTTATTCTTATGGATTCTGTTACTGCAAGAGCAAAGCTCGTACAGTTTGGGGTTGATGGTTTGCTGGACATTAATGGGAGCGCATTTGGAAGCAATTAAGCTTAAGAAAGGTTTATACACTTTAGGAAGTTGGCATGTAGGCTGATCTGCTTTGGATTATTTAAATTTGAAAATGGATCTCTGGTAATTTTACCCAAAGTTATCTTTGTAGGGAATTGTAAAGAACTTCTGTACCAATAGAGGCCAATGAAATCTTATTTGTGCTTGGAAGCAGTATGCTTTTGCCAATTGTATGAAGAAATGCTATGATTCCTGTAGGGAATTTGAACATTTCATTAGTGTTAGACACTCCATGGACTGTAGTTCCAAAGATCCTTCCTTGATGGACTGCCTTATGCTTAGCTCCGAGTCTACAGTCACCGATACTTAGCCTGCTGAAGGGATAAAGTTGCTTATGTATAGGACAGCTATTGTGAGGTGGAGCTCTAATAACGTCTATCCAAAATCACTAATTGTACTGAACCTGTCTCCAAATATAACTGAGGCTACCCAAGTCAATATATACTATATCTCAGCTACAAATAACTTCACTTTCATACCACATAATGCTGTCTAATGCACTTTACCCTCTACTTGAAATACGTAGCTTAAGAACACAAAGGAATACCATAGCAACTGACTACGGCTGTAATTCTTTCTGTTTGCATCCAAAAATTCTGAGAATTATTAGTTATTATTATTTTTTACTTATAATTTTATTTATTTTTATTGAGTGGGATAGTCTGACTGGGCAGAACCCATTTTCAGCAGAAGACTGGAGAGAAATGCTCCAGCAAATTAAATGTTTGGGACATCATGCACCTTCCTTTACGTAACTTCATCACTTATTAGGTCTGACCATAAAGTAGTAAACAGCTGCATAGATGCAGCTATACCCCATAGGAATAATTTGCAGGGCAAACCCCAGAAACAAACCCACATAGTAGAACCATAATATCAACAAGCTTTATAATAAAAGGAAAATAATTTCATCAAAAGTTAAGAAAATAAATTCCCAGAATATTGCCGCCCTTCTCACTGAAATAGACAAACAAATCAGGAGCTTAATAAAATCCATCAAAGCCATGTTTGAGGATAAACTAGCTATCCTAACCAAAGATCTTCACAAGCCATTTTTTAGTTATGTTTGTAATCTCAAAAGCACAGCAGAGCAATTCACTGAACTAATTGTGAATGGTGTTATCGACACTGAGGCTGAAAATATAGAGAACTTGCTGATACATTTAGCTGTAACATTACCCCCCATCCTCCCTCTGTCCATCAAGATATACCTGAAACAGACTCCTGCAGCAGTCATTTAAGACCAAGTCCTAAAAGTGCTACATAAAACTAGAAATGCTGCATCATTGGGTCCTGACAATATCTGTGGATGCATCTTAAATAGAATGAAGGATGATTAAGCCGCACTGCTAACAGATGTCAGTCTCAGCCACCTTGAAGGTTTTGTAACAAACATATGAAGAACAGCTACAGTCATTCCCCTGCATAAGGGAAGACCCTACCCAGAACCATACTTAAAGTGGAATTAATCAATCAGGCCATAGGGAACTTTCAAACATTGAATGCATCAGCTTGGATTCATCAAAGGCAAGTTATACTTAATCAACCAAGTGGATTTTTTGAAAAGGTCACCAAAGCAATGGATGAAGGCAAAATGGTACAAACCACATACCTGAGATTGGCCAAAACTTTGGACACAATTCCTCACTCAGCCATAATGCCACTAGTAATACCCCTTTGGAAGCAGTACTGCAGTGGTACCGCAGTGTAACAGAGCTTTTGCAATGTGGTACACCCGAGAGGGCAAATAAGATGCAGATTACTGTTTCCAAACCGCAAACTCAGAACCAAACAAACACTATTCAGCTGTAGAATGAACTCTTAGAAGTGCTCAAGCCAACCCTTGGTTGGAAAACACGGGTTCTGCCCAAAAAAAGAATTGAACACACAAAGACAAAGACAGGAAAGATGCAGTCAGAATCTAACAGGAAGTTCATCGCATTTATTCAAGTCATCAAAATGCAGTTCCAGATATAAAAATTACTGTTTTCAGAGATATTTTCAGTACAGCTTAGGAGGAATGTCTGAAAAGTGTGAATACATGGTTGTCTACCTAACTGATAGCTATAAGCATTAGGGTGACTATAGAAAATCCCAAATGACAAGCTACAACAGTGAGTGCAAAGTATACACAGGATAACAACTTGGAAAAAAAGCTAACAAACATAAAAATGTTTGTAAAGCTAGAGAGTAGCACGTAAAAACAGTTGTGAGTGATGCACTATGGGAAATATGCAAATTACCTCAAAAGAATAATACATGTTACAGCTATCATCTAATAATAAAAAGGGAGGTTAGGCTATGCTTTTCATCTAAAACTTCATCAGGATGGCTATGGAACCCTAAAGGCAAACTAACAGGAATGACTAGACGAAAAAAAACAATAAAACAAAACAACAGAATACAAAAGCAAGAATACAGAAACAAAAATGGGCAGATAAAAAAATGGGAAAATATATTAAAACATAACATGCTGGCCATATCACTCAGCCATAATAGAAAAGCTAAATAAACTGAAAATAAATCCTTATGTCACCTGCTGGACTACCACCTGGCTCACAGATTTGACACAGATAATCACAACAGGGGAAGTTACCTCCACAAAGAGACAGTCATCAGTGGATTCCTCCAGGGTTTTGTGCTGAAACCATTCCTGTTTGGTCTCTACTCTTCTGAAGTAAAAGATAATATCAAGGGGCTCTGGCTGATTAAGTTTGCAGATGACTGCAAGCTAAGAGCGGTTAATTAATCCTCAAATGACTTAGCCATCCAGCAAGAAAGTTTGTCTCAAATAAATAACTGGTGTCAAAATCATGAACTGAAACTAAATGCCAAAAAAATGCATTATTCTATCTCTTGGGAAGTCATCTAACCCAGCAAATTACCACATTGACAATTTGCCCCTAAAAGTTGACCCAGTTGTTTGGGATTTAGGAACTTATGTGGGCAGTAACCTATCTTTTGATCAATATGTATCCATTGTTGTAAAAAAGTCCTTCTATATTGCTGAGCTTATAAACAAAGGAATCGTGTCGAGATCAAGGGATGTCATTTGTTCTCCTTTAGTCAGCCCTTATTAGGCCAATCATTGAATATAATGTCCCTTTTGGCATGTATCTGTCCAGACACATGCAGTAACTGGAACAACCATACAGAAACCTTACTAAAAGGGTACAAAGCATGAACATCATGTCCTACAAGGACTGACTCAAAACCATGTCACTATGCTTAGTATAAAGGTATCCTCCAACCCACTACAGATGGATTTACTGACATAAGCAAGACAAATGACATCAGAGATACTAAATCTAGGAATCTAAACATTTTCTGAAACATCAATAGTATGGTTTGGAGGGACTGGTATATTTCACAGAGGATACCACTGCTCAGGAACAGATTCTTTATCCACAAAAAAGAAAGTTCATCCTTGTCCATAATTAAGCACAACTTAGACCTCTGTACAGGAAATTTAGTCCAGGGCTGCCCCTTGCATTACTAAAGGACAGAGACAGCTCCTAAATGCTTTATCCCATGCATTGGTCCTCTCAAATTTCCAGGATATGATACCAGTTATTCTCATTAAGTATCATATAGCCATGGGATAGGTTAAAGGTAATCTATAACAAAATGGGATTGGTTATTTCGAACACAAAAAAGGTAAGTGTCTAGGCTTAAAATGACCTGCAAGGGTAGCTACTTACCAATCAACCTATGATCTTGTGAACAAAAAGTAGTAAATACAATTTAAGGTACATGCACTACTTGGCAAATATAATTTAATGCCCCCTTCAGTAAATACAGTTTGTCATACCATGCACATGATAATGAATCTGATATGATTATCAGACAGACATGTTATAAAGTACAATTTCTATGACAGGTATGATCGGAACACATACAGGTGTATAAAGATTCTTACATTGAGGGGGTTTAATTTTGAAATGTTGGAACTCACAATGCCAAGTCCCAAAATGCCTGGCAAAGGACCAAAACCACAGAAGAGTGAATATTAAAAATTGCTTTTCTCCTTTAAACTGATTTTTGCAGGATGGCATCCCATATGCATTCACTAGTGTGGGTTCTATCCCCCTTTACCACCTGAAGTTATATATAAAATGTCCAAGATAGCTATACCTTCTAAAAAAGCAAATATTCAGAGAAATGGCAATATTGGACTAAGTATATGTAAGTCTATATTTTCTGTCATTCAGTCTTCCCATTCTAGAATCTCAGTAATTCAAATGGTTACCTAAGGAGCTGTGGGAGACATATGATGTTTAAAAAGAGGAGGTTTTAATTAAACACATTGTGTAGAATAATCTATGCTAGAAATGAGTAGAAACAAGTGGGCAGTCAGGAGTTTTTCATTTTGTAGAATTACTTTCAGATGTGTCCCTTGTGTTACACTATTGAATGTACAATGTTTAACCTTGCGAGTAGCATGAGCATATACAGGTTTTGTTTAGGTTTTGTTTTAGTAAGGTTTTGAAGTTCATTGTTGTTTGATTTGCTTGTAATTAAAAAAATGCTGCTTGATTGTAAGTAGAGAATAGTATTATAGCATGTTTTGTAGTGCCAGACATTTGTCAGGTGTGTGAGTGAGGCTGTGCTACAGCTTTTCACTCTAGACTCATAATGCACATATATAACTTATCTCTTACAACCAGAGCCAAATGGGGGCCTAGGCAAGGTAATGGATAGGGGCCCCTTCCATACCAACCACCACAGCTATTCCAGGTTCTCATTACTTGACTACCTCTCTCCAGTTACCATAAAAAATGTTCAAACCTTTAAGTGTGGATACTGTTTTCTGCTTTACTCCTGCAATGAATATTTGCATTTAATTGAAAACTTTTATTTCAAATTTTATAGCACAAACACTGATAGATATTTGTTAAACAAAGAAAGAAGAAAGTTGCCAAATATTACTGGAGCCACGAATGTCGGAACCAATATTTTATTAAGTGCATACAAAAAACGCGAAAAACACATAAACACTTTATATCAGAATTGCGTTTTCGTCTAAGCAAACCAACTTCATCAGATACTCTGTAGGAATGTAGGAAAAACTGAAAGGGTGTTGAAAAAGAGAATATATGAACATAAATATGAAATAGCTGCACAAAAGGACACTAATGCCTTGTATAAACATACCCTAGTTTGTAAGGATGCTAAATTTCACTTTATGGTTTTAGAGCAGGTCAAAAAGGACCTAAGGGGTGGATTATGGGAAGAAAAATTAGAGGCCAGGGAACTATGGTGGCAGATATCCCTTGATTCAACAAATTTCCCAGGCTTAAATGAATTTATTTCTATTGTGCCCCTTTTAAAACTGAAAGCAGGGATTTTGTAAGATAAATAGATATAATTTTTATTTTCACCAGCAGATGGCAGGGTATATAATACAAATGGTTTCTTTTTCTAAAGTAATTTTTAAACATTAAAAATGGATTTTTGTATAAATTCATTTATATGTTTTATATATTTATCATATATTTTAAATCAAATGTTTTAAAATGTTCTTAATTGTTGGTATTGATGTTATTTATTGAATGGAAAGAGCACAAAATTTTCAAAGTACGCATTGCTGAATGTGAATAGGAACAGAATAATGACTGTTTAATTAATTAACTGGTTTTTGATTGGATTAGATGTTTTTGAATAATTTATAAAAGGACTGTTTATTTTAAGGAGAGTATCTGATGAAGTTGGTTTGCTTAGACGAAAACGCAATTCTGATATAAAGCGTTTATGTGTCTTTAGCGTTTTTTGTATGCGCTTAATAAAATATTGGTTCCGACATTCGTGGCTCCAGTAATATTTGGCAACTTTCTTCTTTCTTGGTTTGATAGCCAAATAATTCCAGTTTTTGTTTGTGGCTATTTGTTAAACAAAGCAATACAGTCTCACAATTGAAACAGACTTGGCAATAACACTTTTCTGCCCTTGAAACTCACATTCATTGAAACAAAACTGAAACCACATTCAAAGAAAATGCATCTGTCCAGTGGTGAACTAAGTTTACTTTTGGGCTGTTTTTAAATCATAGGCTCCTTGCACACATTTTTAGGACCATGCATACATGCATGTGTTCTTTGATTCACCTTTCTAATTGTATTAAATCATATTCCTTGCATAATGCAACACTAGTTGTTAGAGAGTGTTTTAACTTTGTTGTTTTGAACATTTTTCCATTAAGTAATGAAACAAAAAATAATGAAAACCTGCCCAGTTAAGAACACTGTAACCATTAAAGCCTACTCAAACTTCTGTCATTAGAGTCCACTGATATCAATCAATATGTACAATCTCTGCAGAAGTAAAAGTCATCTGAATAATTCTACATTAAAAAGATCTGTAACTAATGAAGAGGTTGCTGCTAGCAAACAGCTTTATATTTCAGTGTTTCATCTACAAATTCAGTGTCTGTTGCCCTTGCAGAATACATCACCTATGTTACATTAAAAAAGGATAAGCTGGTAATATTGCAATAGGGAATGGATGGCAAACTGCAGCACACCACCACCCTTAAAGTACAGCACAGTATCAGCAAACCTAAAGCCTTCTGCATCTAAACCAAGTAGGCTGCCTGTTGTTCTACTAACAATGTTTTTGAACTCTTTAGCAAAACAGTGATACCATTTGCTAAACAAAACAGTTGCACATTGTAAACAGACCTAGCAAGAGCAGCAATGAACTTCTCTCCCCTCCCTTGAAGCTCAAGGTTCCTTGCAAAATGCACTTGACACTCAACTCCTTGTAAAATGCACTAACCTCTGAAATCAGTAGTCTGGAAAAACACATTGCAGGTAAGGGAGTTAGAGTACAGGAAAGGAAGCTGTTGGAGAGCTGGACAGCAATGTTATGTGAGAGAGACAGCATGGATGGTGGGAGAAGATTATTCATTATCTCATCATGTACCTTGTAGAACAGGCTTTCCATCACTTGGATTATCCCTACTCTGGAAACCTAAACCCTGTTGTGTTTTTTTCAGAGATTTTGCTTACAGAACTGCACAGAATATTCAGGAGCAGGTCTCAACTGCTGAGTAGAGGATTAATAAAAGACCATATTTCTTATATTGCCTACACTTATGAAACCAAAAATCCCTTCTAACTTTTCTTATTGACTTATTGTATTGCTTTTTCAGGTTTAAATCATCAGAAATAATTAGCCAAGCTCCTTTGTTTAGACTTTTATTGTTAGGAATACTGCATCCACTAAAGACATTGCATTCCCAAGATGGTTTGCTGTGCTACTTTGTATTAACTCACAGTTGCCATATACTAGTTTGCTCAGAGTTGTCATATATTAGAATATTATTGCAACATCTGCTTAAATCTCAGCATAGATCCTTGGTATAGATGCTATTCAGCAGATACTGTAGTTTTCCTCCCTGCACCTTTGCATTGGTATATATACAGACATTAAAGAGGAGTGTTTCTAGTAACAAGCTATGTGCAACACCACAGATATATTTTCTTTGCATTCTGTAGACATTGTCTTACCTTATGTTCTGTATTTCAGGCTGCTGCCTAATTACATATTCCAAGGCTATTTAGCTTCTAAATAATGTATGCTTTTCAGAGAAAAGCCTCTTACTTTAACACCATGCTTCCATGAATCATTTGCTGTTTAGATCAATGGATATTTATTTAGTTCAAAAGTAGTTCCAGCAAAGTTTCTTAAAACAGAGGTCAGGCTGGCTAATCTGCAGTTTTTTAAAGTATATAATGCCTCTTCAAAAATGGACACTTCATATCAGCCTTCATTAATATGAGTATTCTATCTCAAGACCCCAAACGCTACTTATTTAAACAAATGAACACACACACACACACACACACACACACACACACACACACACACACACACACACACACACACACACTCACATGCGTGCATCTGTCCAGGCTGCAGCACAAGAAAATCTGACAGCAGCACAAGAAAATCTGTTCAGACAGTAGCAGAAAAAGAAAGAATGGGAAACTTACTTGCTGTAGAAGAATTCATCCAGGCATTCCATGGAAGCAGCAACACAAATACATTATTGTATTTAAATTCTATGTGGGTGTGGATCTAATAATACAGGAGGTCTGTACGACGATGAATGCACAGACAGAACAGGTGTGTGCAACAGAATGCAGAAAGCGTTCTAAAAGAGGAATGCTCTTAAAAACAAGAAATTGTAAGTTTTTTTTTTTTTTGTTTAATTAAAAAGTAAATGTGACAGTCCTTGGCAAGCGGGTCACCTCCTAGCCATGGAGCCCTAGGTGACTGCCTTGGTTGTTTAGTGCTGGATTCGGCTCTGCTTACAACATGGGTTATTTCCTTCTATATGTGACTATGCTCTATTTATACCCATCTACAAGGTCTGTCATCCCAGGTCACCTACTAATTTTAGTAAGTTTGCAAATCTTTGTCCATAAGATACAATTTCTGACAAACTTACCTACAAACAATTACTTGATTACATCCAAAAATGTGATCTGTTAGCTGAAAAACAACATGGACTTTGATCAGAATGCAACAGCCAGACAGCAATTTTTACTTCAACCTCTCAAGTATACTTCAACTTGGAGAAGTAACTATTAATTGGATCTATTTTTCTGGATTTCAAACATGTTTTTGAAATAGATAACCACAGCCTTCTGCTTCCAGATCTGAAGAACGTAAAGCCGAAAGCGCTTATCGTATGTGAAGGGATTCCTTACAGTTTGTTTTAACTGAAACTTTGTTCTTGAGTCTTGTGGAGTTTTAAATAAAGAAGCTACATTTTACTTTAGTCGTGTTGGTGCCATTTAGAATTTTATACGTTGGCTTACTTGCCATGACTACACCTTAAGCAGTCACAAGGTACTTTTTTCTAAAACCTCACTAAAGATAGTCAGCATCAACACAAAAAGAGAAAATCATTACCCATCACTACTAAGTCCAGCTTTATGCTAAACTTACTTATCGCTAAAACAATTAAGAACAGATACTGCCCACCACTGGCAAAAAAAAATAATAGTACAGGATTCTGCATATGATCTTAGAAATGGAACACCACACCGTTTTCTTACTAGATACACATGAAAAGTCCTTTTACAAGCTGACGCCTGCTACATGGAACAGCATACCTAAGGAAATTGCGGCTTGAGGCAATATCTCATCTAGAAAAAAAACATAAGTCTTGCCTGTTTCGAGAAATCAAGTGTTATTGTTTTAGATATGTAGGCTAATATGATTTCATTTTTGAATTATGCAGTTATTGAAATGTGTCTTAACTATATCACATCTTGGGTTTTAGCTCTTGATAGCAGTGAATTCTTTACCCATATTGTACATTGAAATCAGTTATTTTAATGTCCTTTTACATTTATTCATTTTATTTCAGCCTTAAACTTAATTACTTGTAATTCTATTTTATGGTAACATTTTCCCTTCTCACTTGTTGACAGCTGTAATCAACACATGTTCCAGTGCCAGAAAACAGCCATGTACCAGTTCACCTACCAAGTTATTGGTTTGTCTTCAGTACATTCATTTTGTGAGTGATTTTATTTTGGTGTATTAGAGAACAGATTTGTACTGAGTTATTAGCCATGATTTCCAGAAACCGACTGGATTTTAGGTTGTGACCTATAGGGTGAGGAGCTCCATTTGTGCCCTATTAAAATGTATGCCTCTGAAGGAGAAAAGAATGGAGGAGAACTACTGTATAAATTTGAAAGTTATTATAGCAATAACCCATGCCTGGGTGTGGGTAATGCTGGATTTACCCATGGCTGTTGTGGTATGGTCATGAGGGTAAAGCCCGAGTGGCCAAACAAAGGCAACTATGGGTAAATCCAGCATTACCCACACCCAGAAGTGGGTTATTGCTATTATACAATGACATTATTTAAGAAAAAAAATACTTACTTTTCTTATGCAGTACATCAGAGCTGTGAGTGGAAGCAATGGAGAAAGCAAGATCTCCGTTGCTTTTTACAAAGTGTCTCACTATGTTAAAGGAGCTGAGAAGGACTTTGCTTAAGGTGGCTACTGATACACGTTTCAGAAAGGCAGCAGATCCTTATTTCATATTACTGTGGATTGTCATCTTTTTGAGGGAATTCTACGATCCCTGTTCTTCATGCTAGTAAGCTATGAAGCATAATATATTTAAGAACTTCAGATATGTTGAGCAGATTTTACAAACTCAGAAAAGTATGATATATAAAGGTGGGATAAATTATTATTTGTATGGTGCTTTAAATGCACAAAGTCTATAGGACAGGGGAACATGAAACTGGTGAGGTGACAGAAGCTCTCAGAAGGAATGTGTGTGTGTGTGTGTGTGTGTGTGTGTGTGTGTGTGTGTGTGTGTGTGTGTGTGTGTGTGTGTGTGTGTGTGTATTCCCCATAGGGACACTGAAAAATGTCTCTATTGTAGCACAGGTGCTCACATCATCCAGCATAGCAGGGTTAGAGTCCTTTAAGAGAAAAACCCTAATGACTCCATGCATGAAGGCTTATGCAACTGCCTGTCCCTAACAGATTAAATGAGTACTGATATGTAGCAAAGACTGGAAATCAGCAGGAGGGGGATTATTATCCATTACTGCAAAACTACAATTTCTTTCATGGTTGTATTTAGGTAGGGATGAAGATGTAGTTACATAAGTGCAAAGTTTTACTTCAGGCAGGAAGGAGGAAGTTTCTCATCATCTGAGTAAGCTGGTGAGGAAAGTTAATTATGGAATGGACTATGCATATGATGGAATGAAAAGTTGGTATTTGACCAACTAGTGCATTTTAGGTGGTCTATGAGAAGATTCCCAGACTTCTCTGGGGGATATAGTGCATCTTGTCATTATTAGAAAAAGGTGACAAGTATTTTTAAGGATTTTCTTCCTGATTTATAAAAGGACATTTCTGTATGTGAAGTAAGCACTGCTTTGATACATTTAAACTTCAAAGATGACCCAAGACTTTTCTATAAAGTTTATTCTCATTTAAAGGACTGTCCATTAAAATACATGGAGAAGATTTTGATGGGTTACTTTGTAAGCAGCATTTTAGGTGGCAGTTTTGTAGGAGGCATGTTCAGTTCATTTGGAAAATACATTAAAAAAAGTATTTACAAAAACAGGAGAATCATTTGTACTTCCATTATTAAAAGTTCTTAGAATAAAATATTACTACCTGAAGTAGCTTTCATCTTCCATATATAATTGGCGCAGATGAGTATAGACTGAGAAAAGTGAAGACTATATGTGATTTATTCTTACAGCTAAGAGATATATTAGATTTAATTATTGAAGGATTGGATACTACTATAAAACGTAGCATGAATAAAGCATTTGAAAAGATTTCTTATTTCTGGTTTGCCTGCTTGATTCAGTCTTTATATTTCCCTTCTATAGCATGCATTCTGTTAAAGGCACTTCCAACTAGTGCAGAAACTACCTCAGTCTCAGTAGCCACTATGTCAGGACAATACTCGCTGGGCAGTCCATCAGCATTCTAGTGACCACAGCCTGAATGAGGCTAGATTATAAAACTGGAAGGCTGGAGGGATAAAACCCATAAGGATTATTTAAGACTTCAATCCTTTTGAAGGCAGAGCCATTCTAGAAGGTCATAGCAAGTGACTAGGGTACATTTCCTACTACAAAAGTGTTATTTATGGTAGTGAAGGTCAATTTTACACCAATGCATTCTCTTTCCATAGATGAACACTATCTCTTAACACTGATCAATTTTCTATGTAAATAACAGTTAATCTGGTTATTCTCATCTATAACCTGAGACAAGGCAGCTCCTAAGCCACTACAGAGATAGCAATGTGCAGTAAGATTTATTTGGAAAAGTCTGGTGCTTGTAATATTGCTTCTGAACATAACAGATCTTTTAATTGCCTATAGGCTATTTATGTTTCAACTGTCCACTTAACCTACAAGGGAGCTTTATTCCTGGTCAAGTCAACTATAACTCATGCAATGGTACTAAAGTTAAGAATGTATATATGATAATAGCTTGCCAGGCCTGAAAATTGTTAATTTGGGCTTAGTATTTTCCAAGGTCCAGTTCTGTAAGGTTTTATTTTTCTTGGTTTGAGGGTCCACTGTCCTTTAGCCTATTACAAAGCCCAAATAACTGTTCTGTGACATGCCTAACTTGAACTTACCAGGGTAAGTAGTGAACACCAGCTTACTGCATGGACTCTAGAAAGACGTGAATTTTTTGGTGATGGCTTTTATAATCTTTAGCAAATATTACATCATACAGGTGGCCTGCTGTATGTCCAGTATGGGGACTAATAATTTTGTCTCTCAGGCTATGGAAAGTTGCAGGTTGTCTACTGAGATAAAAAGCAGGATAATGTAACAGAATAGTAAAGCTGTTGTGTTAAATTCCATTGTAATTTATCTTCTGGGGTTAGTAAAATTGGACACTAGCCTTAGGTTAGATACAAAGTAGACAGCTTTGTCCAATTTTTCAGTCAGTTCACTAAAACCATGGGATAAGAATCAAATTTAGATTCCATCTTATCTCTCCACTACACTTCGCCATGCAGGTGTGGGTATTTTTTTTCTGCCTTTCTTTATAGCATGGCAATGGTTTCTATCCCTTTTCAAGTTCATCTGAAACCCTCAAGAATGCTTTTGTCATTCATATATAACTCCCAGGAGACTTCTCTTCAGATCTCTGACCCAGAGGCCAGGGATTTGACTCCCTCAAGAGACAGTTCCCACAATATACTCCAGCATCAGCTATTTTTAATTCAACAACGACCCCCCATTAATATTCAAATGATTGAATATTAATATTCAAAAACGTGCACGCTGATTGGTCAGCATGCACGTTGTAAATCAGAGTTATAGTAATGGGAAAAGGTCCGGTTGCCCGGACTTTTTCCATTACTATAACTCTTTTTTTACAGCAACGGAGAACGCAAGATCTCCATTGCTTCACACGAGTTTAACATAGCGAGACAGTTTGTAAAAAGCAATGGAGTTCTTGCTTTCTCCGTTGCTTTTTTCAAAACTGCCTCACTATGTTAAATGGGTTTAACATAGTATGACAGCTTTAAAAAAAGCAACGGAGATTCTCTGTTGCTTTTTTTAAAGCTGTCTTGCTATGTTAAACCCATTTAACATAGCGAAACAGTTTGTAAAAAGCAATGGAGATCTTGCTTTCTCTGTTGCTTTTGCCCACAGCTCTGATGTACTGCATAGGCATATGCATGCGCAGTACATCAGAACTGCCGCAGAATACCAGGCAGCAAGGAGGCATTATACAATGCCATTATTTAAGAAAAGTAATTTTTTTTTCTTAAATAATGTCATTGTATAATAGCAATAACCCACTTCTGGGTGTGGGTAATGCTGGATTTACCCACGGTTGGCTTCGCCCTCATGACCAAACCGCACCAACCATGGGTAAATCCAGCATTACCTACACCCAGGCGTGGGTTATTGCTATATTAGTTCCCACGGAGACTTGCATTTCTCTTGTTGGTCTGACTGCTTTAGATTTAATATCTCTGTACTAAACTCCTATGACACAAGCTCAGGGATAGGTAACCACAGCTACTGTATAAACAACAGGCAACACCACAACAAAACATGGTGCTTCCCAATCTAAGTACTTGCTATGACATAGAACGTATAAGTAATTTCTAAATTATTTAGGTTTTTTAATTATCATTTTGCACATTGAGCCAAAGGTCTTCCAGGATTTATAGAAGGGAACACAATTTTGGCTAGAAAGTTGTATTGCCTGCTGAAAATAATTAGAACATATGAAACAGGTAACTAGTCCTGTACCATAAGTGTGTTTAAAAACAAGACAACTACAGAAAAATATGGACAAAACAAAAACTAGGGACCATATCTACATAGTAAAAAACTGTATGCCATCTTTAAGTCAGTCTGAATCCTGTGAAATGAGCTCAGCCAAACATAAACAAAAAAATGTTTTTGCACAGTTGTGCTAGAAGAAAATTTGGAAGGTGCAGCATGTTTCTTTAATTTTAACAATCCTGCATTACATCTTTTACAGGCAACAGACAGCATATTATCCCATTAGGCTGATTTCATAATCGCATAATTTCTTATAATCTCAGACAGCTTAACAGGGCTTTTGGTTAATGGTGTTTGTCATCCAGCAAAGTAGAATCCGTTGTTCTACTTTGCAATAGAAAGCAGAGCTATGTACCCATGTGCCTACAATCTTCCTTTACTATATGTCATTAATATTTATTAGCAATGTCTGACACGTTATCTTACTAGTAAGACATAAAACTTGTAAACATGGCAACATGTGAAAGGACAGTATAAATAGTGTCTAAAAAGTAAGTCCTATACAATAGTCAGAGATAAAAACAGACTAATAGAAGTGATAGACATACACATTTACTGGTTAAGAGTTAGCACTTGCAAAATAGGATTAAACAAAACTTCAACAATTACACAATGGCTTACTGACAAGAAACATCTATAAACCTATAAGTGGAAAACTATACTGATCTGTTCTTGAATATTCTAGTTTATTTGACTTTTACATCACTTATTTGCAAAGCAGAGGAGAGCTACTTATCATGCAAGTCCTGCATTTGGTTCTTGAGTACACTATAGTGCACAACCTTTTAATTTTCAGTACTCTTCACTGCATGATAAAATGGTTTAGAAAAATGTAGAGAGTTATTAGCTTCACAGGTCTGCATCATTATTCGCTGCTTCCACTTAAGTGTATGAAGAGGTGTGCAGAAATGCACACTGGTGAGAGAATGTGATGAGCTAATAAAGTCAGATGTACGCACTATGGAAGAGATGGGGTTTGTGTAGTTAACTACATTTCAGCATGTTCCTAAATGGCAGACAGCAGAAGTGAAATTAATTCTTGCTGTTTGCAAATGAGACAAAAACTCATTAAAAGAAGCCCACACACTATTTTACAGGTCCTGTACTGTAACGCCATACTTCCTCCATTTTGTAGAACTTCAGGTTTCTCTCAATGAGTGTATAGAACTGCATTACATTTTGGCATACAAGATAATGGGACAAAACCACAAGTTCCTTGTAATATTCATTACGTGTGGTGCGCATCACTGTCGAATGCACGTACCAGAAAGAAAACTCAAAAAACAAGTTCCACAGAAAGTTGGCAAGCAGATGCTACCGAACATGTTAGCCGTGGGGTTATAGAGATAACACAAAGCAGCATGAGAAGCAAACGCAAGCTGAGAGATTAACAGAACAGCATGTCTATCTGGGAAAGAAAGAGATGATTTGTCACGATTCAGGAGAAGGAAAGAAACAGGCATCTCAAGGCCACGTGCTAAATCTTTAATGAAACATTAAATTAATAATGGGTTTTGTATATCAAATCCTGGAAACAACTCCTGAGGAAGCTGTCAGAAGAGATCATAAAAGATGTCAGTTTTGTTAACAGATTCACAAAAAAAAAAAATGAGCATTTATGCCAAAGTATAGCAGAAAATGCACAACTGCGTCTAAAACTTTTTCAAGGATAGCAGTAGTTTTGCTAGTCCATTTATTACAATAACCTTTTGGCTGAAATATTCAGATTCTATGAAAGTCTTCTGCATGAAGGAGAAACCTACTGCTGGTGTTGCATATATTTTATATATATGAATATATATATATATATATATATATATATATATATATATATATATATACACACACACACACACACACATATATATATATATATATATATATATATATATATATATATATATATGTATACAGTTAATTATTTGTTATCACAAAGTTTCTAATTTACATTTTAAAAGGTATCTGATTCATGCAAGAGATGCTGGTGAGAGTGCCGACCAGATGAGACACATCAGAAGCTCCAGTGGTAATCTGGTTGCTGTGTTAATGTCCTTACCAGGGTACTTCAACAAAAAGTTCTGCAATGGCCTCTGGATGTAGCTCTTTGCAGATATTCATATTTAAATGTTATGTTTTACTGAAAGTCAGAGGCACAAGGATAAGATAGTGACAGCTACCATCCAAAAAATAAAAATATAAAAAAAAAAAATAATAATAATATGTAAAAAGTTGCTTAATATGCATATGACCACAGTAGCATAGCTCTGGAGCAGTTCAAATGTATTCCATTTCAGAAACAGACAATAATTCATATTATACAACTGAAAGCCGATTCAAAATTAGATGAGAATTTCAGATGTGTTAATAACTGGTATTCATAGTCTGGTATGCAAATGTGCTTAGGGTATCAGGGATTTTCATGCACGAGTATAACTTTGCTGTGATTCATAGAGGCCATTTATGCAAATACATTATGACCTTGAGTGTACTTATATTGTTTGTCTTTTGGCTTTTCCCGGTTAGGGGTCGCCACAGCGGAACTCCGGTCCGCTAATGATTGGCAGTAGATTTTCACAAACGCCAAGGTGCCAGCTCGATGTTCAACCTTCAACAAAGGCCTTTTACGCATATCTTTCAAATGCCCACCCAGCTGCAGGGAGGACATGCAGACTCCATCCAGAAGTCACTCCCCGCACTCCAGCCGAGAATCGAACGGGAAACCATCTTGCTGTGAGGCAACAATGCTACCGCTGCACCACCGCGGATTCTCTCCAGTGTACTTATGGAAAAGTGCAAATAATGAGATGGAAATAAGGAATGATGTAAATCTCCATATGCTAATAAAGTATGCTATACTCCCATTTGCAATTCACAGTCATATTTTCCTGCTTTCTGTACTGGTTGCAGATATACTATATAAAGAGAAGCCTCACCAAATGTATTTGATTTGCAAGCAATAAAAATGTTGTCACTTGCTTATAGCTTTGGTATTTCCAGGTCTGAGTTGCTTGTCTTGTCTGAGTTAAAACCGCTTGCATCCAACAGTACATGCTAGCCAGGAAAACAAAACTATAAATGCAGGATAACTCATTATAACTTTGATAGTCAAGAAATCCTTGATAGGTCCAGAGTGAACTGGACATTATAAAGGTCTTAGTGGTATGGTATATTTGACTCCCATAGAGGTACTGGAGGAATGAGTGAACGTCCTATTCCTGTGGACACTAAGGTAGGCATGTATGTATAGCCCTCACTATATTTGCTATGGGGGACCTTCCATAGGCAGACTGGGGACACGCTGGGGATCTCACAGGCTTCTGCTTCAAAGATACTGTAGCAGTTTCTGGATACACTCTAGGCATGTGTGGATCAGAATATATTTCTGGTTTTGTTTTGTTTTGCTCACCCCTCCCTTCACTTAATATTTTTCAGGTGATGCTGGATATCCACTGAAGCTGTGACTTATGTTTCCAGTGTGAAATCCAAGTGGAGCTGCAGATGAGACCTATTACACATCTCTGTCCCAGACAATTATTGTCATTGATAGGGTCTTTGACCTCAAGAGGAGCTGTTTTAGATGCCTGGATGAGTCTGGTATTGCCCTTAAGGCCCAGCTACTGCATGCAGAATGTTTAATGCATGTTTCAGTCTGCATAACATGATCATGTACCAATCTGGTGGGAAATGACCCATGCTATCATTGCAGCTCCAAGTTCCACTCCCACTGTTACTAATGATGACCAGCCAGTAGCAGTTGTATGGGACCCCATGTTGTAGACCCGTGCATGGCATGCAGCTGTGCAGGTAAATGGTGGCATCTAGTCCACAACTATGGACCATAACATTCAGGTTAGCAATTCTTTTAACGTAAAAAAAAAAAAAAAAAAAACGGTGAGTTGGTCAGATGTTATGACTGATTTGGTGCAGGTGATCCTGCTGATACTAATCTAATAGTGCTGTGTGACCGTGATTGTGACCACTAATGTGAGATTCTGCTAGGTGTAGATTAATGCTAACATGGCCTGCATGAAATATGTTGTGCTTATTCACCTTACATACCCATATTGCTTTCCTGAGAAACAACGATATTATTCTGTGATCTACTCCCATGTGTCTGGACAGTACTCTGTCCTCTGCTCCTTGCAAGACTGACTCCAGCAAGACTCTGGTATGTCCAAACAAGTTTACATATGGAGGTGGCCACAGATGAATGGTGTGCTTTCATATTGTGAATCAGTGTGATCATGGCATTATCTCTAATGTTTGCTATTTCCAAGTAGTGCTGAAAATTATTTTGTATACCATGGAGGACTGTGACCATTTCTCCCTGACTCTCGGTGGCACTGGTCTGAACCCTAACAATAGCACATTTCTTGTTGGGCAGCAAATGCTTTACATATTTCCTGACGTAGCTGTAAGAAATCACCGTGCCTGGCTCCATTTGCAAAGTTATCACTGTACATCCAATTACCTATGAATGCCTGCCATCATCCTCAAAGTGTTCCTCTAAGTTTGGCGGTACTGGGTTACAAGAAGAAATATTTGTTAGTGGATTGATAAATAATGAAAATAAAATTACAATTACATATTGAAATGTATTACTATTGCAAATAATGTCTTGATAGTTACATTACTTGAAGCCAGTCTGGTGTAGGCCATTGAAATATAACTAAAATAGTTTCTTAACACAGTTGTTTGCTCAAAAGTATTTCTATGTGCACGTATAACATGGCTGAAGTCTGAGGCACCATACCCTAGCTGGACTGGAGGTTGGGTGTGGTGGGGTGGGGTTTGCTGTGTCAAGTAAATGACCAACACAAACTTTAATGAGAAATGTTATTTTACTACCAAATTACCTATAAAATCAAACACAGACTTCCATGAATTGATATATTTCTGTGTTTCTGAAAATGTTATACCTGAACACAGTGTTACATGCACAAGATAGTATTATGAAAACAACAGGTCATACTTATTTCATACGTTGATTTTTGTTGCATCACAGGGAATACTGACACAGTATTATATGAATTCATACAACTATGCATATGTAAGAGAAAAAATAATACAAGACAAAAAGAAGTCATTTCTTTGATATATATATATATATATATATATATATATATATATATATATATAAAACAATTGCATACACAAGTAAACAAAATTTGTCCTCTTTCTTCTAATTACAGCTGAGGAAGAGATTGATTATTACAGTCAGCAACATCAAAAAAAAAAGAGTCAAAAGTTTGGCTGAATGTTCTGGTAGGTAGAACTGAAATCCAAGAAAATTCCATTTTAGTAGTTTGCGATATGTACTAAAACCATAAAAAGGACTTGAAATTATTATAATACTATAAAAAAAAAGAAAAAAAGAAAGAGGCATATCTATGTATAATTTCTGTACTCTTTTTACAAGGATATATATTTATTTTTATAGATTTGTAGATGAAAAAATACAACTGAAACCATTACGGTTCAAGCTAATGCTGCAAATCCATCCATCCAACTTCAACTCTTTTTCCCATTTACACATGGGGTCAGGATGCTCCTTCAACAGTGACAGTCATCTAAAGCAAAGGTTTACACTGCTGGGTGGCTAGCCCTGCTGTGGTAGTTCTTCTGTACCACTCACTCACACACACGTACTCACACCTAGGGTCGATTTAGTGTGTCCAATCCAAATGCTGCATGTCTTGAATGTGGGAGGAAACTGGAGCACCCAGAGGAAACCCACGTGATCTCAGGAAGGACATGCAGACGCTACACAAAAGGCCCCCCAAATATGTAAATATAAATGTCATACCTGTATTTTTAGTTCATAACTTCTAATAATTACAAAGGGGTATTTTTAGTACTGTACAGAATTTATATATGTAACTTGAGAGATGCACACTCCCTTTCAAATAGCCACAAGCACTTGCCACATGAATTTGTCTGAAGTATGCATACAAACTATTCATATTATTCTTCCCTAGTGCACAAGCACTTCCCAAATCACTACTCACATTGTATGCATAAACACCTCCTAAACAGTTTTACTTCAATTAAGATTTTACTGCAATATTTCAATAGCATACTAAATGGCATGTAAACATGTATTGTTTTGTTGTATATTTTCTCTTTTGTCTCTGCCCACAACTTTTTTCTCAGTTTTTCTTATTTGATTATGAATTTCTTTCTCCTTTATTGTTTTTTTTCTCTCCCATTTATTTTCCTGTTTTAAAAAGGTTCAAATCCCTCAGGAACATGCCTGACATATAACTCCCAGGCTATGGAACACTCACACTCTGCACATTTGTGGATGTCCTCACGAGGTTGGATGGAGGTACCACTCTTACAGGCAGAGCAGCATTTGTCAGGAGCTGGGTAGAGGGCATACCAGTAGATGCAGTGAACAGAAGAATTCAGACAGTTAAAGCTTATCATCAGCATGTGGAAGACACAGTCTCCAGATTGGTGGCAACCACTGCACCAACACAAGCCTCTGCCCCCTCAACATTGAGATCCTCCTCTACAACACCCTCTGGCAGTAGATATGTTTGAAGCTCTGTGGACTGGGACTCCTGCTGGCACTTCATCAGCCCTTCTTCCCTTTCTCATATACCATCTTACTATTTCCCACCCACACTACCTTTTCATATAAAAAAAAGTATTTGGAAAATAGGGGGAGTTTATTTCCCCTGACAAAAACATAGTATCCATCCTCTCTCACATCCTCCAGCATACACCTCCTTGATGTTTTCCTTCTGTGTTCTCCTCTTTGTCTCCCCTTTTTCATTCTTTCCTGTCTCCCCCTTTCTATTCTTTAATGAAACCATCAGGGTGTCCGCAAAACTATACCCCTATATAAAACAATACAAGTCCCAAGTTTTTAGTGCTGCGCAGTCAACATCTTTCCTTAAATGTTTTAAGTGTGACTGGACTTGGGCACATAAGCCCATGATATTAGAAAAAAAAGTATTACAAACCCTAAGGCTTTGGCAAAGTAACTCACAACAATGTAATGCTGAACTTTATACAACGTACTCTTTTGCAAGAAATGGGTGTGTTCTCAAAAAAGACTTTATCCTTATTCATCACAAATGACTTTCACTGACCTCATGTATATATCCAAATGGCTCTGCCATTCAATAATAACCTTAACTCACTTGGGAAGCCTTGGACTATGAATACCAGCCACTGTGCAGACTTATTTTATCACCTCCTGTACAGCTATATTTCTATATATCTAGCTACTTGTGTATATCTGTGCATACACACACACACACACACACACACACACACACACACACACACACACATATATATATATATATATATATATTAGATATAGATATATTTTATATTGCCAGCATATTTAATTAAACAATAACAAAAAGTGAAAAAAAAAAAAACTGCAGCACATTTTTGCAAAAAATTCATCTTGATATGATATTTAATTAAAACACATTTAATTGAAAATTTCATATACACTAGTCATTTCATAAATTTATTAACTAAAAAGTTGCCATCACCCCCCCCCCCTTTGAAGACTCAAGATAGTTTTTCAAGAGACCCTTGAGAAACGTTGCTTGAGAGTAATGAGTCGGTCTAGGAATAGATTACCCTATACCCTGTCTTGAGATCCCATCTGCCTTGGCATTGTTGAACCCACTACAGTGCTGCACTGTCATATCATATGCCTGAAACCCTTGGCTCCACCATAGTAACTTGGCATTTTGCTCGCTGGCTCGCTGTAGTTATAGATCACCCTCAGACTCCTCCTGCCTTCTACTGCAAATATTTAGCACCAGGCCTCCTGCCTCCTACTGCAAATATTTAGCACCAGGCCTCCCTATCATGGTAAGATTTAATCATGTTAACATGACACAATTTGGGTCCCTGTCTCCTGCCTAGCAGTTTTAACATATAGTTAACATCACCGGCCTTCCTTACCACTTTGAAGGGTCCCTCCCAAGCTGCCTGCAGCTTATTGTGTCTGACAGGAATGAGAACCATCACCTGTTGCCCCAAAGCTTACTATATGGTTTGAGCATTCCAGTCATTTCAGACCTTTTTCTGCTGGTGGGCTTCTGCCACGTTCTCCTGGGCCAAGCCCATGAGCTGTCTAAGCCTTGTCCTGAGGTTTAGGACATAGGCCACAATAGACTGCTTGTGGGATTCACACTCACCCTCCTACTTATCAAGAATCAAATCTAAAGGCCCCCTCACCCTCTGTTCATACAGCAACTCAAAAGGTAAAATACCTCTGGATTCCTGGGGTACCTCTCTGCATGCAAACAGCAGATGGGGAAATTATTTGACCCACTCTCTCTCAAACTGGTCTGTAAATGCAAATAGCATGGTTTTTAATGTAGAGTTTAATTTCTTCACAAGACCATTAGTCTGGGCATAGTAGGGGTGGTCTTTAGATGCTTCATCCCACAGTGCTTCTACAGACAAGCTACCAGGTCTTATATGAAATTGGCACCTCTGTCAGTCAGTATTTCTCTTGGGAAACCTACCCTGCTGAAAATCTCTAGAAAAGCATTTGCCACCTTCTCTGCCTCAGTGGAGAACAGAGCCACTGCCTCAGATTATCTGGCAGCATAATCAACTACAACTAGGGTATACGTCTTCCCTGTGTAACTTGGGGTACTCAGAGGCCCCACAATATCCATAGCTACCCACTGAAGCCTAGTATAAACCTATGAACCTATACCCTGGGAATCATCTCTGTGTCACTGCTGAACAAACTAATGGGCACAGTATTTTTTAACATAAGGGGTGGCGTAAGCCACAAAACTTTGGGCTAGGCTTATAAATGCCTTAGGGCAGATAGCCTAGTATAAACCTATGAACCTATGAAATGGTTCCTTAATCACAGGCAAATGTGTCAAAGGAGCTTTGACCTTGCCTTCTGCCTTGCCTGCTTTTTGGCACTGGTCACAGGTCCTGCAGTACTCGTTACATCCCTTACCCTGGCTTCAGGTGTGGTGTCTGTCTGGGTCTCGGCCATGCTACCAGACCCACATGCCTGTCTCCAAGCCTGAGTGCGTGCAGCTGCTTGTAAACAAGATACTGCATTGTCATAAACATTCCCTATCAGGACATCTTCAGGGCTATCCTCAAACACACTTACTTGCTTCCTTCATTTTCCACCCCCCCTCCCCCAGTCAAGGTGAACCCTGGCCAAAGACATTTGGAATGGTGTCCCTGCTAAAAATCTGACTGGAGTGGACTGCCAGAGCAAGTACTGCTTCACTTTAACCACTGCAGGCTTCACAGTGGTTATGTCAGAGGCTGTGTCTCTCTTACATTGGCCTGTTTTCTATCCACTAAGATAAATAATAACCTCTTGTGATAGTTTGGTGCCCCTGTTGTCTCCAGACGACTTACCACTGGAATACTGTTATTCCCACTTCCTGGTTCCCTCACCTTTTGTTCCCCACCTTATCTCCATGGACATCTGTATGATACATGACCCCAGTGGTTACATTTAAGACATTTAACCCTTGATCCTGGCTGTGTACCTGAACTAGTGGCTTCCCTTGTTACTGGTGGACTCTGTTGTGGTGGCTTAGACTGCCCACCATGGGATCCCTTATATCCATGTACAGTACTGAGTATCCTGTTCCTGTGCAGTGATGCCCTGCTTGCTAAGTAAAAATCACCCTTTTTCCCCAGTTCATCTGCAGAGTTACATTCTTAGTCTGCCAACTAGATTTTCATGTCCTCAGACAAAGTGTTAAGGGCTTGTTCCCTCACCAAAAGGTCTGCTAGCCCTTCAAAAGTGGTGATGTGACACCCACTCATCCATCTATGAAAATAAGTGCTTATCTCAGCAATATAATCAAACATGCTTTGATCTGCCTTGTATCTATGCTCATGAATTTTTTTCTGTAAGCTTCAGATGTTAACTTAAAACATTCAAGTAAACATTTCTTTTCTTTTGTATAGTTTAAACAATCAATATCAGACAATTTAGAAACAGCAGTTACAGCTTTATCATGGAGTAAAGGGGTCAGGAACTGTATCCAGAGACCTCGGTCAACATTGTACTATTTACATACCCCATCAAATATACGAATAAAACTATCAAAGTTATCACCCTTTGTAAATTGTGGAAGAAATTTATTGACCTTTATTGCTTCTGGGGTTTGCATATTTCCTTCCTCATCACCTCTATGACACTGGAGAATGAAGAATCAGCACCCCCCTCTCATGTTGTGCTGCTTTGCCTTTTCTTCAGCCTTGAAACACTGCAGTCTTTCTTTTTCTTCAGTGTCAAAATGCCACAGGCTCTCTGCCAATATTAATTCCATCTGTTTTGCCTGCCACAATAACTCTACTGATTCTAATGTCATATGTTTGGCTCCAGTTCAAGTCTCTAACTCCAGACAGATTTTTAAGTCCTCTAAAGAAATGTTGAGCTGTCCTGTTTCTGAGGGCTGCAAATTCCCATCATCAGAGTGGTTATCCTCCTGGTTGCTGGTCTGTGTTGTAGCTGCAACTAAGGCTGAAATAATTTCCTCTTTAGTCAGGTGTGCATACACCAGCCCTTTGGCTTCACACACCTTGGCCAACTGATTCAGTAGATCAGTATCTGTATATACATTAAAGAAGCTTTCCATGGTCTTGCTGTGAGCTTTGGCCAACTGAGACATACATGAGTGGAGTTAAGTACATTTTTACCTGCACTTTTATCAAATAATACACAATTTAAAGTAATTTGTTTGTGTTGCATTGAGCAATATCTAGCTGGAAGTTGAGTGTTTTTTCAGTAGGTCTTATACAAGTGGTATTTTCAGTTAAGGCTTGTTAAAAAACCTGCATGGCCAGTGATAAGTGGGGGTAGTTTACCTCATTGTTATTCGGTTTCTGTCTTATACAAGTGGTACAGTGAATTGTCTTCTGTTTAAACTGTGAGCTTTGGCCAACTGAGACCTACCTGAGTGGAGTTAAGTAGACTTTTACCTGCACTTTTATCAAACAATACACAATTTAAAGTAATTTGCTTGTGTTGCATTGAGCAATATCTAACTGGAAGTTGACTGTTTTTTCAGCAGGTTATTATACAAGTGGTATTTTCAGTTAAGGCTTGTTAAAAAACCTGCATACCCAGTGATAAGTGGGGGTAGTTTACCTCATTGTTATTTGGTTTCTGTCTTTTACAAGTGGTACGTTGAATTGTTTTCTGTTTAAACTGTGAGCTTTGGCCAACTGAGACCCACATGAGTAGAGTTAAGTAGATTTTTACCTGCACTTTTATCAAATAATACACGATTTAAAGTAATTTGTTTGTGTTGCATTGAGCAATATCTAGTTGGAAGTTGACTGTTTTTTCAGCAGGTCTTATATAAGTGGTATTTTCCATTAAGGCTTGTTAAAAAACCTGCATAGCCAGTGATAAGTGGGGGTAGTTTACCCCATTGTTATTCGGTTTGTGTCTTATACAAGTGGTACAGTGAATTGTTTTCTGTTTAAACTGTGAGCTTTGGCCAACTGAGACCTACATGAGTGGAGTTAAGTAGATTTTTACCTGCACTTTTATCAAATAATACACAATTTAAAGTAATTTGTTTGTGTTGCATTGAGCAATATCTAGCTGGAAGTTGACTGTTTTTTCAGTAGGTCTTATACAAGTGGTATTTTCAGTTAAGGCTTGTTAAAAAACCTGCATAGCCAGCGATAAGTGGAGGTAGTTTACCTCATTGTTATTCGGTTTCTTTCTTATACAAGTGGAACAGTGAATTGTTTTCTGTTTAAACTGCGAGCTTTGGCCAACTGAGACCTACATGAGTTGAGTTAAGTAGATTTTTACTTGCACATTTAATAAATAATACACGATTTAAAGTAATTTGTTTGTGTTGCATTGAGCAATATCTAGCTGGAAGTTGACTGTTTTTTCAGTAGGTCTTATACAAGTGGTATTTTCAGTTAAGGCTTGTTAAAAAACCTGCATAGCCAGTGATAAGTGTGGGTAGTTTACCTCATTGTTGTTCGGTTTCTGTCTTATACAAGTGGTACAGTGAATTGTTTTCTTTTTAAACTGTGAGCTTTGACCAACTGAGACCTACATGAGTGGAGTTAAGTAGATTTTTACCTGCACTTTTATCAAATAATACACAATTTAAAGTAATTTGTTTGTGTTGCATTGAGCAATATCTAGCTGGAAGTTGACTGTTTTTTCAGTAGGTCTTATACAAGTGGTATTTTCAGTTAAGGCTTGTTAAAAAACCTGCATAGCCAGCGATAAGTGGAGGTAGTTTACCTCATTGTTATTCGGTTTCTTTCTTATACAAGTGGAACAGTGAATTGTTTTCTGTTTAAACTGCGAGCTTTGGCCAACTGAGACCTACATGAGTTGAGTTAAGTAGATTTTTACTTGCACATTTAATAAATAATACACGATTTAAAGTAATTTGTTTGTGTTGCATTGAGCAATATCTAGCTGGAAGTTGACTGTTTTTTCAGTAGGTCTTATACAAGTGGTATTTTCAGTTAAGGCTTGTTAAAAAACCTGCATAGCCAGTGATAAGTGTGGGTAGTTTACCTCATTGTTGTTCGGTTTCTGTTTTATACAAGTGGTACAGTGAATTGTTTTCTTTTTAAACTGTGAGCTTTGACCAACTGAGACCTACATGAGTGGAGTTAAGTAGATTTTTACCTGCACTTTTATCAAATAATACACAATTTAAAGTAATTTGTTTGTGTTGCATTGAGCAATATCTAGCTGGAAGTTGACTGTTTTTTCAGTAGATCCTATACAAGTGGTATTTTCAGTTAAGGCTTGTTAAAAACCTGCATAGCCAGTGATAAGTGGGGTAGTTTACCTCATTGTTATTTAGTTTCTGTCTTTTACAAGTGGTACAGTGAATTGTTTTCTGTTTAAACTGTGAGCTTTGGCCAACTGAGACCTACATGAGTGGAGTTAAATAGATTTTTACCAGCACTTTTATCAAATAATACACGATTTAAAGTAATTTGTTTGTGTTGCATTGAGCAATATCTAGCTGGAAGTTGACTGTTTTTTCAGTAGGTCTTATACAAGTGGTATTTTCAGTTAAGGCTTGTTAAAACACCTGGATAACCATTAATAAGTGGGGGTAGTTTACCTCATTGTTATTTGGTTTCTGTCTTATACAAGTGGTACAGAGAATTGTTTTCTGTTTAAACTGTGAGCTTTGGCCAACTGAGAACTACATGAGTGGAGTTAAGTAGATTTTTACCTGCACTTTCATCAAATAATACACGATTTAAAGTAATTTGTTTGTGTTGCATAGAGCAATATCTAGCTGAAAGTTGACTGTTTTTCAGTAGGTCTTATACAAGTGGTATTTTCTGTTAAGGCTTGTTAAAAAGCCTGCATAGCCAGTGACAAGTGGGGGTAGTTTACCTCATTGTAATTCAGTTTTGGTCTTATACAAGTGGTACAGTGAATTGTTTTCTGTTTAAACTGTGAGCTTTGGCCAACTGAGACCTGCATGAGTGGAGCTAAGTAAATTTTTATCTGCACTTATATCAAATAATACACAATTTAAAGTAATTTGTTTGTGTTGCATTGAGCAATATCTAGCTGGAAGTTGACTGTTGTTTCAGTAGGTCTTATTTTTTCAGTTAAGGCTTGTTAAAAAACCTGCATAGCCAGTGATAAGTGGGGGTAGTTTACCTCATTGTTATTCGATTTCTGTCTTATACAAGTGGTACAGTGAATTGTTTTCTGTTTAAACTGTGAGCTTTGGCCAACTGAGACCTACATGAGTGGAGTTAAGTAGATTTTTTACCTGCACTTTTATCAAATAATACACAATTTAAAGTAATTTGTTTGTGTCTCATTGAGCAATATCTAGCTGGAAGTTGACTGTTTTTTCAGTAGGTCTTATACAAGTGGTATTTTCAGTTAAGGCTTGTTAAAAAACCTGCATAGCCAGTGATAAGTGGGGGTAGTTTACCTCATTGTTATTCGGTTTCTGTCTTATACAAGTTGTACAGTGAATTGTTTTCTGTTTAAACTGTGAGCTTTGGCCAACTGAGACCTACATGAGTGGAGTTAAGTAGATTTTTACCTGCACTTTTATCAAATAATACACAATTTAAAGTAATTTCTTTGTGTTGCATTGAGCAATATCTAGCTGGAAGTTGAATGTTTTTTCAGTAGATCTTATACAAGTGGTATTTTCAGTTAAGGCTTGTTAAAAAACCTGCATAACCAGTGATAAGTGGGGGTAGTTTACCCCATTGTTATTTGGTTTCTGTCTTTTACAAGTGGTCCAGAGAATTGTTTTCTGCTTAAACTGTGATCTTTGGCCAACTGAGACCTACATGAGTGGAGTTAAGTAGATATTTACCAGCACCTTTATCAAATAATACACGATTTAAAGTAATTTGTTTGCGTTGCATTGAGCAATATCTAGCTGGAAGTTGACTGTTTTTTCAGTAGGTCTTATACAAGTGGTATTTTCAGTTAAGGCTTGTTAAAAAACCTGCATAGCCAGTGATAAGTGGAGGTAGTTTACCTCATTGTTATTCGGTTTGTGTCTTATACAAGTGGTACAGTGAATTGTTTTCTGTTTAAACTGTGAGCTTTGGCCAACTGAGACCTACTTGAGTGGAGTTAAGTAGAATTTTACCTGCACTTTTATCAAATAATACACGATTTAAAGTAATTTGTTTGTATTGCATTGAGCAATATCTAGCTGGAAGTTGACTGTTTTGTCAGTAGGTTTTATACAAGTGGTATTTTCAGTTAAGGCTTTTTAAAAAACCTGCATAACCAGTGATACATGGGGGTAGTTTACCTCATTGTTATTCGGTTTCTTTCTTATACAAGTGGAACAATGAATTGTTTTCTGTTTTAACTGTGAGCTTTGGCCAACTGAGACCTACATGAGTGGAGTTAAGTAGATTTTTACCTGCACTTTTATCAAATAATACACGATTTAAAGTAATTTGTTTGTGTTGCACTGAGCAATATCTAGCTGGAAGTTGACTGTTTTTTCAGTAGGTCTTATACAAGTGGTATTTTCAGTTAAAGCTTGTTAAAAAACCTGCATAGCCAGTGATAAGTGTGGGTAGTTTACCTTATTGCTGTTCAGTTTCTGTCTTATACAAGTGGTACACTGAATTATTTTCTGTTTAAACTGTGAGCTTTGGCCAACTGAGACCTACATGAGTGGAGTTAAGTAGATTTTTACCTGCACTTTTATCAAATAATACACGATTTAAAGTAATTTGTTTGTGTTGCATTGAGCAATATCTAGCTGGAAGTTGATTGTTTTTTCAGTAGGTCTCCACCCACCCTCCCTGTTTTTGTCTTGGTGTTAATCTTGGTGGCTTTGAAACTGCCCGCCCCTCTTGTAAATTTGCACTTGGATACTCCTCCTGGGCCCATCTCATTTGCTCACTCAAAAAAAAAAAAAATGTATCTGCTTTTACTGTATTTGTGTTTCTTCCTACTTTATTTTGCTTTTGCATCATCTTAAAAGTACTCAGTTGTATTTATTACTGCTTGGTGTAACTCATTATAAGCCTTTTAGTTTAAGCACTTGGGCTTCAGACCAGTTGTTTTCCATTAAGAAGGTTTGTGGTCTGCACTGTAGTGGCAGGACAGGTAGCTTACTTCCTTCTAAGTTGGGAACTGCTGGCTGAGGCTCAGTGTCTGATATTCTAAAAGTGTATTCATTCTGGTTTAAGCACTTGGGCTTCAGGCCAGTTATTTTACATTAAGAGGGTTCATGGTCTGCACTCTTGTGGGAGGAGAGGTTGGACTCTGCCCTTCTGAGCTGGGAATTTCTGGTTAAAGGCTTATAGTGTCTGCATATTTGAACTGCTTCTTACTGAAACTGGTACACCTTGTTTGCTGTAGCATGGACTAGATCCAGGCCTGCTGAATCTAGCTTTGTTTGTATAACTTGAGCACTAATCCAGACATTCTTTAAAGTATTCAATTGTATTTATTACTGCTTGGTAGTAACTTGATTAAAGTGTAGCTATCATTCTAAGTCTTTTGGATTAAGCACTTGGGGTTCAGACTAGTTGTTTTACATTAGGAAGGTTTGTGGCCTGCACTGTGGTGGCACGGCAGGTAGCTTACATACTTCTAAGTTGGGAACTGCGGATTGAGGGCTCAGTGTCTGTTATTCTAAAAGCGTATTAGTTCTGGTTTAAGCACTTGGGCGTCAGGCCAGTTATTTTACATTAAGAAGGTTTGTGGTCTGCACTCTTGTGGGAGGAGAGGCTGAACTCTGCCTTTCTGAGCTGGGAATTTCTGGTTAAAGGCTTATAGTGCCATCATATTTGAACTGTTTCTTACTGAAATTGGTACACCTAGTTTGCTGTAGCATAGACTAGATCCAGGCCTGCTGAATCTAGCTTTGTTTGTATGCTTGTTGTTTGTTTGCTTATTTCCCTGAAACGCTAATTCCACCTAAAACGCGGCTTTTCAGCGCTTCTGTGGATCCCTAGTGATATCTGCATTGCTTACTGTACTTATTTCCTTGTTTCACTTGAATGAAAGTTACTGTTTGTCGTTTTTGCATTTAAGTTACCTGGCACTTGCTCACTAAAGCAATTATATAGGTCAGCGCTAAAAAATTAAAAGCACTACACCCTCACAAATCTCCCCTTGAGTACCTTGTTCCCCATTGGCCCTTTTTTTTTCAATTATAAAGGAATTCCCAATACTATTCTAGCATGTCCAAAGGTCAGTTGTCAATCTCCTCTCCAGTCCAGCTGGTGAATCTGGGAATCTTGAGGCAATGTTACAACTGCCTCATGTACACAGACATCCCAACAAATTCCAACACATGTGAGAGATGCAACCATATAGCCAAACTGGAGGCTAAGCTCTCTCAACTCAGTACTGGCGTAACCAGTCAGGAGGAAAAGGAAACCACACTCACTAAAATTCCAGTCTCACATAGACCTACCACGACAGCAAACCAAACACATAAACACACAAAAACATACTCGGAGGCTCTAAATAAAAATCTGCCTAAGCAGCAGAGACCTCCAGAGGCACCCAAGGAACCGCTACCCCAAAACAAAACATGTGCAACACATAGCTCACAAAGCCAGTGTGCCGAACAGTCACAGCCCTTAAGGCTAAACAACACACCTGATACACTTGTAATAGGTGACTCTATCATCAGGCACACTAACGTCCCTCTCACCAGGCTGAAAAAGGAGAAGGTCACGGTGAGCTGCCTGTCGGGTGCTAGGATCCGTCACATAATACAAGCACTCAGGTCACTCCAAGGCAATTACAAATATGACTCAGTCATTGTCCATGCTGGTGTGAATGACCTGAGACGTACCTCCCTGGACTACATGAAAAGAGACATAGAGGAGCTCTCTGAGCATGTAGCTCAGGCCGGTATGACCCTGACCTTGAGTAGCATCTTACCCTCACCAAGAATGATGCCACAATATGTAGACAAGATGATCATTTTCAACAATTGACTTAAGTATTGGTGTCATTCAAAGGGGATCCAATGCCTGTCAGCCTGGGATGACATGCTCGACAAGCCACGATGCTTTGCTAGGGACGGCTTGCACCTATCACCATTGGGCTTTCGGATATTGGCAAAGGCTCTTGCTACCCCCATAGTGCCTTTTTTAGGCAAGGCTCAAAAGACAAACCCACCTCCATAGGTATCACAAGGGATAAGAAACTAAGTGTAATGCTACTCAATGCCAGAAGTCTAAACCTCAAAATGCATGCACTCGGAACTCTCCTTAGCATGGAGAACATCGATATCTGTGCAGTAACAGAAACCTGGTTCAAGGATCCCGAGAGCACCCCAGCACTACCAGGTTATACCTCATACCATGCTTTTCAGCCCCAAAACTTGGACTGAACCACAAAAGGAGGGGAAGTATCAATATTTGTCAAAGATACCCACACCACCAGGTTGGTGGCACAGCACAAAGCATCAGAGACTATCCACATGCAACTTACAGTGGGTAAAACTGCCTTCCAGTTTATAGCCTGCTACAGACCACCCACCCAAACCCAGGAACTCCACTCGGCCTTCCTGAGAACACTGGAAAATATGAAGGTCTCTCCAAGCACCATTATATTGGGCGACTTCAACTACCCAAACATAGACTGGGAGCATTACTCTAGCTCCAACACCCTAGCCCAAAGGTTCCTAGAATTTATAAATTCAAATTCTATGGAACAACTTGTTGCCACTCCCACAAGAGGGGAAAACATACTGGACCTGATCATCACCAACATGGGGAATCTATGCTCCAGACCAGAAGTGTATCCCTCACTGGTAAGATCAGACCATGAACTAATCTCACTGGATATTCACATCCCGGCCCCACCCCCTGCCCAGAAAACCACAGTGAAAAACTTCTCTAAAGCAAATTTCACACTCCTCAAAACCGAGGTGGAATCCTTCAAAGTCCCCGGGCCTGTGGAAAATATGGCCCAGACCGCAGAATCCTTTATATACACATTCTATGAACACCTCCAGGAATGCATGAATCATGCAATCCCAAATAAAACCAAGACCCAATCCTCCAAAGGCAGACATCCTGTCTGGTGGACCCCAGCCATAAACAAACTATACAATAGAAGGAGGAAGCTACATGATAGAGCAAAATACCAAAAAGGGAAGGCATCTCTGATCAGTATTAGCAAAAAACTACGGGCACTCATAAAATCATCTAAGGCCAGCTTCGAGAGAAAAATTGCACAGGGCACTAAGGATAATCACAAGGCTTTCTTTAGTTATGTTAGGAACCTTGGTGGGAATTCCCAGATATGTTCAGAATTAGTCCAAAATGACATAAAATACACCGAACCCACAGACATTGCCAACATCCTAGCTGACTGGTTCAGTGCAAACTCCCCCCCCCACCTACAGGGCAAATATCTATCCCAGCAGAGTGCTGCCCCCCTGACATCCCAGATGCTCATGTAAGAGCTGCCCTCTCCAAAGCAAAAAACACAGCATCAATGGGACCAGACGGTGTCCCGGGCTGCATCCTACATGAACTCCAAGAAGAGCTAAACCCAAACATAAAACTACTGTTCAATCTCAGCCTTACTACAGGATATGTATCCAAAGAGTGGCGTACAGCAATGGTGGTCCCTCTCCACAAAGGTGGTGCCTCAACGGATCTTGGAAACTATCGCCCCATAAGCCTGACTAGCTTGGTCTGCAAAGCTATGGAAAGGATCATCATGGACCTTATAAATAAAGATATCGGGGACCTACAGACACTGGATCCTACCCAGTTCAGCTTTGTTAAGGGCAGATCCTGCCTCTTAAACCTGATCAATTTCTTTGAAACAGCCACCAAGGCCATTGACGAGGGGAAGGTGGTCCACACAGCCTACCTAGACCTCGCAAAAGCCTTCGATACAATACCCCACTCGGGCATTATAGATAAGCTCACCAGCTTAAATATAAACCCCTATGTCACTAGATGGGTTGCAAACTGGCTCAAGGACAGAACCCACATGGTTAGAATTGCTGGAGCAATGTCAGACTCCAAACCAGTTACAAGTGGCGTCCCGCAAGGCTCAGTCCTGGGACCTCTCTTGTTCGGTATATATTTCTCAGAGGTACAGGCCAACACGTAATGACTGTGGCTGACCAAGTTCACAGATGACTGCAAACTGGGTGCCATAATTCACTCTCCAGCCGACATAAGCATCCTCCAAAAGGGCCTCATAGAAACAGACTAGTGCCAGAGCCATGGCCTCAAGCTAAATGCCAAAAAGTGTATAGTCATCCCCTTTGGCAAAAACAAAGTGCCCACAAATTACCACATAAGTGGTAATCCATTAAGTATGGAAGAAGTAATTAGGGACCTGGGGACCCAAGTTGATAGCAATCTCTCATTTGACAACCACATGGCCAAAGTGATTAGAAAAACATTTTATATAGCCCACCTAATCATGAAGGGATTCACATCTAGATCAGGGGAGGTCATCGTGCCTCTTTACTCATCCCTCATCAGGCCCATAATTGAGTACAATGCCCCTTTTGGGATGTACCTTACCAGACACCTGCAGCAACTGGAAAGACCCCAAAAGTACCTCACCAAGAGGATCAAAGGGCTCAAACAGATGCCATATGCTGCCCGGTTAAAGAAACTCCAGCTCTACTCAGTGGCATACCGCCTGCTCAGAGGCGATCTGTGCCTGTCGTATAAAGCCATGTCCAACCCAGAATTAATGGAAATGCTGCACCTCAGAAAATCCAAATCCCATCGAGCTACGCGCTCGAGAGACTTGAACCTCAGCACTGAAATAAATAGGACATGCTGGAGGGATAGATTCATAACCCAGAGGCTCCCTTCACTCTGCAATAAAATCCTTGTCCAGGTTAGGCAGAGTCCCTCATTGACTCTCTTCAAGAGGAATCTTGATGAGTGGATGGGGGATCGTAGGTTTACCCCGGGTATCACTTCTGTGTCACTGTTAGACAGAGGCACAGTATACTAACCTCAAAAAAGGGCATAGCAAAATTAATTTAAAATGGGTGGCGAAAGCCAAACACAGTCTGTCTAGGCTTATAAATGCCCTAGGGCAGATAACCTTAGTATGAACCTATGAACCTATGAACCTATAAATACTGAACATATGTGAGCCAGACTGCCATTTTGTAGAGAGCTGTTGAGATGTAAGCATGCCTGTATGTAATGGTCTATCAGTTAATCAGTTTGTTTACATTTCATATTGCTGCTATCCATCCTGATGTATTTCTATATAATAAAGCATCTGGAGCATTTCTCCCCGGGCTTCCGCTGAAAACAGGCTCTGTAGAACCTAGTCGGACATTCCCGGTCAACAAATGTTAAAAAAAAAAAAAAAAAAAAAATATAACAAAACTACCCCACCTGTTCATCTTGAATCATAACATAGGACAAGCAACAATGTCAGAATGGGATCCAAAATCAAGACCAAGAGGGACTCAGTTAATGTTGGAGGAATATAGAGGAATGGATCATCCCTACTGCATGTACAACTCACAAAACAGGTCAGAAAATTAATTCCAGGTATTAAAACTTGCTTAAATGATTTCTTACTCGAAGAATATAAAACAAAGCACTCATAATGCTCAAAACAAATTTCAAGTTAAACAAAATGTCCGAAACTGTGACATATTGATAAAAATATTCCAAATAGTTATAAAAATGTTTGAGATAATGTCCAAATCACAAAAAATGTATAAAATAAGGACATCAACTGCACTTTTTCACTATAAGCTACTTTTTTGCATTAATTAAAGCTATCTGAGGTACCCCTGGTATACAAAATGTTCGCAAGTTTGTGCAGTATTACAGTATAGTTAATTCACAAAATACAGCCATTTCAAAGCATATTGCACAAAGTACATTATTTTGAAGAGCTTATTGTACATTTGAATGTTATTAGAACACCTGGTGTATGTGTGTACATGTTCATATATACTTAAAAGTTGTCCAGGATTGCAATGTGTTTTACTATAATTTTTTTGGCATGGCAGAAGGCTTTCGCAGACCAGCTCCACTTGTATTTAATATTAATACTGCAGAGAATTAGAGAGTCTTTGAGCAGGGGTATGGTATTTTCATACAAGCTGCATTTTCTGATAAAGATGCATGTACAAAGGCATTATTCTGCTTAATTTAGCTGGTTCAGAAGCCATAGAAAGAGAGCATTTATTTGTGTATGTACCTGTACCTGCTGTATTTGCAGGAGAGGAGGGAAACCATCATATAGTGGTACTGGCTGAAACAAGGTAAGATCCTGAGTGCCTAAAGCATACATTTTGAGAAATGTTTAACCCTCAAATGAATATTACAATGGAAAGCACTTACTTTACACAAGGGATCAAAAACCTGGTGAAACTTTTGTAGCGTATATAACTGACTTGAGAAATACTGCTAAAATGTGCAGATTTGGTGATTTAAGTGATGAGTTGATAAAAGACAGACGTGTGTGGTATTAAAGATGATTCTGTGAGAAAGATTTTGCTTTGTCACAGTGATTTATCTTTGAATAAGGCCATTGAGATTTGTCAGATATATGAGCTCACAGAAAAGCACACAATTATCCTTACCAATGAGAAATGCATGTTTCCAGTATCTTCTAGTGCTAGTGCTGATAGAATGCAGCACGAGGTTAAAAGAAACAGGCCCAAGCACATGGCAGCACTGAGCCCTGTAACAGTCCTTGGTAAACACCATAGCTTTATAGCAAATTCCAGAGCATGCACAGGGTCAGTGAAGCACAAGGCTGAGTCAACAAATTGAAAGCATGTTCTCTCACCTAGCCTCATAGTCGACTGTCACAACTGTGGTGGTAATCATGTGTCTAAAAGTGAAAAATGATTAGCTTTTAGTCAGGAATGCCATAGATATAAAAAGGGCAATCATTTCCAAAGATTTTGTAAATCAAAACTGGCACATTCTTTTATTAAAAGAGAACATTCAAAGTGACAAATTGGTCAGTTAGAAACCTGTGACCCTACTTTTTACGTTGATGCTGTGCCTGTGCTTAATGAAACCGTCAATTCAGTAGATATGTGGGCAAAGAATTAAGTATTTTATACTGTTCAGATAAATGGAAGACCCATAGAGCTCAAAGTTGTCACAAGCTCAAAGTGCAATGTTATGTTAGCAGAAATGTTTGCTAGAGTAAGTGCTGGTTAGAAGCTTGATTTGGTAAAGTGTGCAAAGCTTGTTGCTTATGGTTTTGAAAAAATCCAAACTGAAGGTTCAGTAGGGCTTTCATGTTACTCTGCTGGGAACAGCTATGACTTGAAATTTTACATAGTCAAAAGGCACATACAGTCATTATCAGGCCTCAGAGACAGTTTGAAAATGGGGCTACTTTCATGTAATAAGGAAGTCCACCATCTAAGCTTGAAAGACCACTGTTCTAATTTCACCCAGTCTACCTTCTCTACCTATTCTGATCGTTTTGAAGACAAACTAGGCAAACTCCCAGTCGTGTACTCCATGAAGTTAGACCCTGAATTCAGCCCAGTTGTCAGACCAGCCCGGAAAGTTTCAGTAGCTATGCAGAACAGTAACAAGGCTGAGCTATTTAAAATGGTGCAGCAAGGTGTGATTTGTCCATTTGACGAACCAACTGAATGGGTATCTTCCATGGTAGTAGCTCATAAGAAAAGCTCAGATGATATCAAAATATATATTGATCTACAAGATTTGAACAAAGCACTGAAAATACCTTATCATCCAATGGATATAGTTGAAGAAGTCACTCCTCTTATGCCAAATGTCACTGCTTTTTTCTGATTTAGATACAGAGAATTAATTGGGGCAAATTTTGCTTGATCGAAAATCTTCATTGCTAACCACTTTCAGTACTTCTTTTGACAGGTACAGTTTTTTAAGAATGCTGTTTGGGATAAATCCTGCCAGTGAAGTCTTCCAGCGTGCAATGTAACAAATCTTTTCTGGATATCTGTGTGATATTATAGTGGATTGTATTCTAGTAGGAGGTAATGGTGAAGCATGACAGAAACCTCAAAAAAGTTCAGGAAAAAGCACATGAAGTGAATCTTAAGCTGAATCCTCAGAAGTGCAAATTCAGGCTATGAGAAGTTACTTAAGTTGGCCATTTGTTTACCAGTTCAGGGTTATGACCAGATCCTTCCAAGCAAACTACAATTCTTGAGATGCCACCTCTGGACAATATTGAAGCCCTACCATGTTTTCTTGGCATGGTTAACTTCCTAGGCTAGTTTGTTCCTGACTTAAGCCAACTTTCAGCACCACTTGGAGAGTTGACTCACAAAGATATATTCTAGTCCTGATTAGAACAACACCAAAGAGCATTTGATGTCCTGAAACAGAGAATTGCCAGTCCACCAACTCTCAGATAACTATGATGTTCACAAACCAGCAACTCTTGTGATGTTTCAAAGTTTGGTCTTGGTGCAGTTATTCTTCAAGAGGGAAAGACCAGTAGCCTATGCATCCAGAACTCTAACCAAACTGTGATGCAGTATGCTCAGATAGAGAAAGAACTCTTGGCAATTGTGTCTGCATGTTTGATGTTCCATGATTATATTTCTGGGTGACCTACTCAAATTGAAACAGATCACCAGCATCAAGTCACTATTGTGAGAAAGCCTATGCATACAGTTTCTGCCAGATTGCAAAGAATGATGTTGAAATTGCAAAAGTATAATTTCAGTCTTGTCTCCACAAAAGGCAAACTTCTTTATTGTACTGATAATTTATCTAGATCAGCCAGAAATACCACTGAACAGCATGGAAATGAGAAACTTGATTTTGAAGTCATGAAAGTGAGACATTTTTCTTCCACACATCTTGACGAGTTTAGGAGTCACACAGCCTCAGATCCAATTCTTCAGAAGGTCAACCACTTTATCAATCAAGGACTGCCATCAAAGCAATCTTATTTACCTCATGACCTGCAACCATATTTTCCTTACAGAAATGAGATTCTGTTTGACAATGGTATCATCATGAAAGGTCCAAAAGTGATTGTTCCAAAATCTTTACAAGAGAACATTACCATCTTGTATCATGGCCACCCAGGAACTGATTCTACCAAAAGAAGGGCAAGAGGACTAGTATATTGGTCTTCTTTGTCAAAGGATATTTAGAGAGTACTTTCATCTTGTTCTGTATTTAATAGTTCTAAGTCACATCAACAGAAAGAACCACTTCAGCTAAACCAGATTCCTGAACTACCTTGGTCAACAGTAGCTACAGAAATTTTTGAATAGAATGGTGAACTTTATTTGGTGTCAGTAGATTCTTGTTCAAATTGGTACAAGATTGACCTTCCTAATCTAGTGTCCAGTACTGTCATTACTAAGTGGAAACATCATTTTGCAGTACATGGTAGTCCGCACAAAGTTATTAATAACAATGGTACACAGTTTACAAGCCAGCAGTTCAAGAGATTTGCTGAAGAGTGGGACTTTATCCATGTTACGAGTAGCCCTGAGTACCCACGGTCATGTGGTTTAGCAGAACGTGCAGTTCAAAGTGAAAAACAGTTATTAGAGAAGTTGAAAAGGGATAATAGTGATATTTTTCTGAATCTCCTGAATCTCAGAAATATTCCTTGTGATAAACATCTTGGATCACCTGCACAAGGGCTTTTGTCAAGACAAACGAGAGCCATACTATGAATCAGTAGCAATCTGTTGGTTCTCTGTGCTAGAAACAAAAAAGCAGTGAGAGCTCAACTCATGAAAAGGCATTTGTCCCAGAAGTCCTATTATGGTCAGTCCAGCAAACTGCTCAATCCATTTTGAGAAGGGGAGATAGTGAGGATGCTGATGTCCAAAAGTTTTAATCAGATTGGAGGCATGAAAAGTGTATGTCCAGAGCCAAGATCATACATTGTGGAATCACAGGGAGTTGAATTTAGGAGGAATCAGAAACATTTGTTACCAGTGTCTGAGCCTGTATTGTAGCATCTTACTTGTGGAAAAGAGTCTGCATCTCAGATTGAGTTATTCAGGGTTCCAGTTCCAGAGGACATTCCATCAAATATCATGAAACTTCTGAAACAGATTGTTACAAATAACTGTCCCTGTTGCTAAACTCATTCCTAATTGCTATATCACTAGACCAGGTTGCATTTCCAGACCATATTCCAGATACATGGCAACATGAACATGAATTTTGTGCTTATTTCTTAGTGTCTGTATAATTGCATGCCTTTTTTTCAGATGTCATTTTATTGTGGGCAATTCACTAAAGAGGGAGGAGGTAGATCACTATGTATGCATACTTGTAAGAAGCTTTCCATGGTCTTTCACATGTATATAAATACTGAGCACATATAAGCCAAACTGCCATTTTGTAGAGAGCTGTTGAGATGTAAGCATGCATGTATGTAATTGTCTATCAGTTAATCAGTTTATTTATTTATTCATGTTTGTTGACCGGGAGTGTCCGACTGGACGTAGGTCTATTTTCAGCAGAGGCCCGGGGAAAAAAGCTCCACAGTTAAAATAAACAGACAGTAGCTACATTGGATTACATAGCGATTAACAATTTACATAACAATTATTTACAACATATTTACAGATGAAGAACATAGTACATCAGTAGACAACTAGAATCTTTATCTGTGAAGTACATAACAGACATTAACAAATGTTACAAGAAGAAGTTCCTGCTGTATAATAAGTACTGGCTTATGAGCATCTGAACTTGCTATAATCAAGGTAGTTAATGGAGTGGAAATTGAAAATTATTTCAAGCAACATTGTGGTTGCTTGAGAGTACACTTTCATTTTCATCAGTTCATTTATATTTCATGTTGCTGTTATCCATCCTGATGTGTTTCTATATAATAAAGCATATAAACAAACTAGCCTACCTGTTTGTCTTGAATCATAACATAGGACGAGTAACAGGTTCCTTGTCAGCTAGCCAAATTCCTCTGCTGACATCTTTGCCTGCTTTCCATGACTAAACTAAACTAACAAAAAATAAATGAATAAAACTAGTGTAATACAAAACTCTGAATGCCTACCTTGTGGTTGCTTGAGAGTACACTTTTAGTGACAACTGCTTACAGGCTACTAAGTTCAATATTCACACCACTGCTCACTAATATGTGATGTCCCCACTCTGGGCCAGTAATCAAGTAGCATGAGTGCTCACCATTGACACTGGAGAGGGACGTTCACTTGTGACAAAAATGGATACACAGTATTTCCAGATGCAGACCTCTCTGCATCAAGAACAATTGACTTTAAGAGTACACAGGGCACACATTCATCCCGGGGTCTGGATGTCTCTGCCTGTCTCACTCCAGATCCCCAGTAAGACTCCCAACTGGCACAGCTATAAAATAACGGAGATGCAGTTTATGTAAGCACTTTCATCCACATCAAATGCATGAACTTCTTCAGACGAATGAATAAAATGCATTACAGGCTTAAATAGAAAAAAACAGTTATGACATCATAATTCCCTCATTAATATTACAATCAACCTATACATATTAAATACTTCCAACACAAATACTCAACTTAACTAAAACACACATTTGATTCAGTCACTTCCTATCTTTCAAGTGCTTTCAATTTTAAAATACATTTTAAGGAGCATTGATCATTCAGTCCAGGATAAACATACGCATTTAATTTAAGCTACCAATACAATTCCCGCTCCTCTAAATGTAGTCATCAAGGATGACCCCTAACATTTTTCTTCACTTGTTCAATTATTAAATAGTGGAAGTGATGGCATCAATTCTCCATAATATGTCTTGCTAGTGCATTAGTAACATTTTGCCTACTGATATTATACTGGTGTTCATGAACTCTATATTTAAAAATTTCTTTCACTTGGCACTTAGCAAGATACACAACTCCAGAACTCTCACAATTAAATTTCCCTTTTATGTCAAATGTACAAGTATTAATACACAACTTATTCCTTACTTCTATAAATGGGCACAGTTTACACTTACCACATTTTAACATGCCTGACCTATAATATGAACATTTCACCTCTTTTTCAAGGATATTTTTTATATTGCACCCATGTTTAAAAATAATAACCAGTATATCAGATATTCTACGTCTAACCAAAGGATCTTCAAATAAAACAGCTCAGTTTTTAACTAGGATGTTCCTTAACAAACTAGCATCTAAAGAAAATTGAGTAATAAACTTCAAGGAATAACCCATATCAGCTTCTTTAGGGAGTTGGCTACTCACACTGTTAATTATCTAAGTACAGTAGTGTATACATATATACACTGAGCTACAAAAGATAAAATGAAGTCAAACAGTGCACCTCAAGTGCTTTTATAAATAATGTATGAAGAGTGGGAGAGTAAAACTGGAGAAATAAAATTAGCAAATATATGAGCACATGCACTTTAACATATTATAAACACAAGTGGGTGTGTTGATTCTGAAATAAGTCCCAAAGATCAGCATTCTATGTTGTAAAAGGTAACGCTTCATTGAGTAGCTATATAATAACAAAGGAACTGGATATCAGAGAGACATTAAACTCAGTGGAGGCAGAGACCAATATCTGAATACTAATACTATTAAATGTTTGAAGAGACAAAACTAGGCAATTATCAATTAAAATTGTATAAACTTCTGTGAGAAAACATTAGCAAAGAAACACAAAATAATTTTATACCAGTGAAGACAAGAGACTCATTTAAAACAGCTAGAAGATAAAACTGAACAGGCCCTGCACCACAAGGGCTTAAGCAACCTAATGAAATATGTATGTGCACAAATATGAGACAAGTAAGTAAAGCAATACAAAGATAATGGCATCATATTATACCAATCAGTGCAGATGCCACTGTGGAACTAAATGCAGCATCAGTCTTCAGTAAACATTATTTTAAGCAAACCAAAACTACAGGTATAAAGGTCACACAGAAAGGCCAAAAGGGCAACAGCAACAAAAAGAACAAAGTAAATTACATAAAATTATAAGGTGAAAAATAAACTAGAGTTTCCATCATATAGTACCTTAAACGTCCATAAAAGGCGGCCCACGGGCTATACGCAAATGACCAGTTAAGGGTGTAACAAGTGGAGATACTGCTAGCCCAGCTAGCTGGAATTTTGTAAATAATTGTATGTCATTTGTGTATATTAATATGATTTATATAGAAGTGTGACAGAAGGAGATACTGCCAGCCCAGCTATCTGGAATTTTGTAAGTGGTTGTGTGTCATTTGTGAATGTCAACATGCTAATGTAAGATGCTTGTGTTACAGATGTATTAGAACTGTATGCCATATTGTACAGATGTTTGCTGAAGAGATATTTTGTAAAGTACTGAGCAGAAATATATATGCACTATTGCAACTGTTTAGATGTATGTATTTTAACAGGGGAGACTGAAACGCAAGAGATTAACTTGCAAAACGTCAAAACACGGTTAAGGCTGAGTTACTTTATGGCTGGGCAATAAACAAAAGAGATGTTATCTTTCAGTTTCAGAGCAGCAGGAGACATAATGTCAATAGCTATAAGATTTTTGTATTGTCTTTAAATGTGGAGGAATGTAAATTATTTTACGACTTCCACAACTTGCCAAAAGATATGAGGTCTATGTATTTTCACAGGTGGATGTTAAATGATACCAGCTGCAGTGGGAGATTTCACCTGGGATAGTCAGATGACAAGAAGTGATGCCATGTTGCAAGCTACACCAGCAGTAATATTTGAAATATTAATTTAAGAACTCTCTGAGAGAGAGACTGAACATTTTGTATTTTGTCTTTGACCTGACAAGAACATTCACTCACCATATCTGCCTGCTTGTTGCTCTGTAAGTTAACTAGGGTGCTGTAATTTCTGGGAGATACAGTCAGGAATATAGTGAAGTATAGCTTAGATGTTTTCTTTATTTAATTGAGACTGTCCTGCAATGTTGTTTTAAATATTTCCTGTGATTTTGAACTCTGATTTAACTGTGATTATTTACGAGTATTTTCTTCTTCTTTTATTATTTGTTATTAAATATATTTAAACCTTTCATTGTGGCTGATATTTGCGAGACATATTTAAGCTCGGAGAGTACTTCTATATTTATTTGGTGACACTGTGGGTCACTCATAATACCCTTGCTCTTGGTCAAACTACCATTTGAATTAATAGTAACATTACACCGTAAGATTGGATACCCTTTGTTGAGAGTCTTAAAGAAGCTGATAAGGAGTGGCTGGTGGCAGTTAAAAACTACCTTATAATCTGGGCAGAATGGGGTATAGCTAGTAAACCTGTGCCAGCCTTTCCCAGGTTCTGTGTGAATTTGTGTATAAATCAAATCTCAAAAAATGTGTGTGTCAGCTACTTGGGCAGATGCATGAAGCACTGGTTAAACAGAGAGGGTGCTGGAGGTCTTGGCTTGGCCACTCAGCTGAGATCTCAATCCTATTGCTGTGCCAATGAGGAGTGTTATTGGGGATATTGAGAAAGAGGGAGAAACCAGCCCCAGACTGACTGTGGTCTTTGTGTGCTCTTAAGGGAAATTGCACTTGATGCACAGAGCTGCATCTGGAAATACTGTGTGTGTACCTGTCATCCTCCCAATGTACGTCCCCCACTGGGTGGGGACTGTAGCTCCTTGATTATTGGTCCGGTATTGGGGTGTCACAAAGGGCATATGAGTGTTACAGCTATATGGCTTCTGAATGCCCATGGCTTTTACTTTCCAAATGTCTGTACTGTTGCATTCATACCATAAACCTAAATGCCACTACCTGAAGACATGACGTGTTTTGCTTTTTTATAGGCTTGTCCAAACAGAGTAAGTAGGTAATTTGACCATTCTCTAAAAACAACCAACATACAGTCTCCTCCACTGATTTGTACAATGGGGTTATACACTGTTACACCACTCTCAAAGCTATCATGTATAATATTTTAACAGCTGTTCATGCTTGTCTTAAAATCTATAGTGCAGGTCATAAATGAGCTTTTCTTTGGCATCTGCCCACTAAAAGTCCTCCATTACACAACCTTTCTACCATCCAGCATCAAACCTCTTTGCCATACTGCCTGTCACTTAACCAATCATATTCTATGAAAACTATGGTATTAGACAATCAAGTGTCAAGCACTATGCAGGGTTCTTTCTCTTCTTTCTAACTATGAGGTCATTCCACCACAAGGTCCAATCCCAGAGGACTTTCAAATTTTATTTATTGCATTGAATATTGCAGATTATGCAGCTCTAAGAATTTTTCCATTTCCTCTGTCTCCCTGAGTACCACAGCTTCCAGTTCAATCACCCTGGCTAAGTATTTTATGATCACATACTGTAGATTATACCCTTCTGCATACACTATTGCCTCTTCCTGGTGCAAGGCTCCAGTATCACGTCAGTGCATCTAATTTATAAATAATAATCAGTAATTTCTCTTCCATGTTATTACAACTTTCTATTAGATTATATCACCAGAGAGACATAGTTTTCAGTTAGTCATCCAGTAACTCATATTATGAAAACAGTATTTAAACACCCAAATTACATTAACATAGTTATATGTGGGCTAGAGCTCATGGAGAGATGCATAGTCACTATTCATGCATAGCAGCACCCCTCATGTTATGTTTGCTAGAGTCTTGATTCCCATGAGAGTGCAGAACAGAAATATTAAGGGTTTAATGAGGCAGCAATTATTCACATACATTCATGGAAAAAGGGAGATGCCACCAATTTAGTGGGTGTCAAACAGGGATTCTGATTCTCTACTAAATTAGTGAAGGGGGAGCGTCAGTCAACAATTCTTGGATAGATACAGACATACAATCATAATGATTGATTTCCTACTCCTTACACCAAAATAATCTCAGTAAGGACAATCAGCAGAGAGCCAGAAACCATGCTTGTGTAATATACATGGAGCCACAAACATTCTGCTCAGACTTCACCTATGAGTACAGGAGCAGAGTAAATAAAGAGAAGGGACACAGCAATCTTCACATCCTACTCTTTGGAAAACATGCCTGCAGTCTACCTCACATTACCCAGTTAAACAAAGGAGACTGCAAATATACTGATTTTCAAAATGCTCTTTATCCACAAGTTGGGAGGGTGGCCTAATGGTTAAGGTGTTTGCCTTACAAACACAAGGTGCAAGGTTTGACCCTCACAAGGGATAATTGGCTAGGCTTGCAAGGGCAGTTAGCTTAGTACTAATCTATGAACCTATGAACAAGTCTGATGCTATAACTAAGGTATCCACAAAGCTGTCTGATTCTAATGGGATGTGTGTGTGGGTTAAAAGGAAGATGCCTCAGGTGGTGACCAACTTCCTGTATTATAGAAAGTCCACATGCCTTCCTTTAAATTTAGATGTCAAAATACAGACTGGATATCTAACCTCCAAAGAACAGGCTTAGGCTTCAACAATGCTTCCATAAATTTCCATGCCAGGATAACTAACCCCACCTTAATGTGGTTCATATGGTGATGCCTTAGGAACCAGACACAGTCAATGCAACTGTAAGCAGGCTTGATGTAGGCTCCACAAAGTGCTGGTAGGTATCTATCATAAAAGTTGCATCCAGACTAATGAAATAATGTGGAAACCCACCTCCAGGTTGTCTTGTTTTAGGCTCTCCAGACAGCCCAAATGGGAAGACCTGACGGATGTCATCACTACTACCACATATTTTCAATTAGAAGCCACCATCAAATTAAAACTAAGCTAAAAAAATAATAAATAAATTAAAGCTACCTTCAAATACAAGTTGCATTTTTTATTCATGGGTGGCAGAAATGGAACCATTTTAGAAATAATACTTTAAAAATAATGGGCATAGTAGACAGATGAACAGTGTGACAATATTTTTTTATCAATTTCCTTTGGTTAAAAAATTGACTTCCTTCATTTCATAAGTAAATAAATACCAAAATAAATACATCCATACATACTGCTCTCAAATAGAAGCTGACTTGTACAGAATATGGACTTCCAAGCAAGTGATTTAAACATAAACAACTTCTTTTCATATCACACCACCAATCCTTATACACTTCAATATTCCAAGCATGAATCCCTTCTTTCTAATTTACTTTTAAAACCCATAACATCTGAGACTGGACTACCAATTGCTGGAGAGCTTGGGAATTGTTTTTTTTATGAATAATCTTGGGATTAGTGCTTCTGTTTTGATTCTGGTGAGAGAACGAGTAGACAGACATTATTTCCTGCCCTTGTTGGTGATCCACAAGTACTGGGAAGTCTGAAATTTGCCTCTTAGGAGCCAGCTTTGGACATGCTACTGCTTTGCTTCTGGTGAGAGAAGAAGCAGAGATGTGTTGATTCCTCCTTGTCTCTGACTGGACAGTCTTTACTGGACCTCACTGAGTGGTATGGTTGAAGTATTGGTGAGAACCTCTTCAGGGCATTTTTGCAACTTGGTTTGGTGTTGCATTCAGCTGTTGCAGATTCTATCCTCAAGGTATCTACCAAGAGAAGGCAAAGTATGCTGAACCCATTAATATTTAGATTAATACTACTTCTCATGAAGCAGCGTGGGATTGTTTTTGGTGAGAGAAGGTGGAAAGCATCATTTATCCCACTTTGTGCAGCTGTGCTGAGACCAGCACTGTCTTCATGCAAGACAGATAGCACCTCCATTAATCAAATCCAAATCTCAAAGGCAGTACCCACAGCCCACATTAGTAAGCATCTAGAACCATGGGATTGCATTTTCAGTCTCTGAGACCAGTTGTTTAAAATGGGGATCCTGAGACAATGTAGTAATCATTTCATGTTTACCGACAACCACCTTAACTTAAACAAGGTGACACAGTGTGTGAGAGATGTAGTTACGCAATGTTATTGAAGGCAAAGCTCCTACATAAAGCCAGTACAAACAGCAAATACATTGTGAATGACACAACTCCACCCTATACCTGTCACACAATATACTTACCAAACATATAGACATATTTGTGCTGAGGCTCTTAAAAGTAACCTTTTTAAACAACAAAGGTCTCCAAAAGAAACACGTACATTGAGTAACTGCAGAAACACTCAACTCAGGCAGTACCCATCCTGAAACATATATGTATGACTCACAGTGTCTCAACTCTAAAGCTCATAAGGCAAACCTCATCTTAACACAACTTCCTAGTCATAGATGACACCATTGTGGGAATCAGTGGTATACAACTCACCAGGCTGAGAAAGGAGAGGATCATGGTTAGCTGCCTGTTGGGTATCAGGATTTGATACATTATGCCTGGACTCAGGTCCTTGTAATGCAACTACACAGATGACACAATCATAGTACATGTGGGAGAGTAAATGACTTCACACATACCTTCATGCATTATATGAAAAGAGGTTTAATGAAGGTCTCGGAATATGTGACCAAAGCAGACATGGACTTAGCCTTAAGCAGTATTTTATCATCATCAGCAATTATGCTGCAATAAAAATATAAACAGGCTGTACAATAAAAGGAAAAACGTATTACACTCAGTAATAAAGTTTACACTCAAAATGTCAAATATATAACAAGGATCTATTCTCCATGATCAAATCAACCAATGCTAGATATGAGATAAAAATAACCACTCAGGCAACAGACAACCCTAAGGCTTTCTTTAACAACATTAAAAACTTCAGAAACAATACTGAGCACTGTACAAAGCTAATAGTAAATAACACAGAGGGCATAGCCAGCCTTCAAATGGGTACATTTAGCTCTAACCCTACCCGCCTTCTCCCTTTCATTCTCAAATTACATTCTCATATCAGTGCACACTCTCAAATCTCTGAATATCAAGTCCTCAAAGCACTTTCTATGGCCATGAACATTGCCTGCATGGGGCCAGATAACATAAAAAGCTGCCAACTGTCCAGCCTGAAACAATGCCTGTTGAACTCCCTGCAGAGACTATTAAATATCATCCTCCAAACAGTTTTTGTGCAAGATGAATGGAGTCATGCTCCTGCACTAAGGTGGGGTGTCAATGGCCCAGGTACTTACAAAACCACTAGTCTGACCAGCCTCATCTGTAAGAGTAAGGACAGAATCATTATGGAATTAGTGAATACACAATACATACACAGTGAATACATAGTAAATACATAACACAGTAAAATGGTTTCAGAGCTACCTCAAGGATCGCAAACAATTTATTTATTTATTTTGCATTTGTTAACCGGGAAAGTCCACTGGACACATATCCTTTTTCAGTGGAGGCCTGAGGAGAAAAGCTCCAGTAATAAAACAACAGTGAGAGTGAACTGCCGTAGATAATATACAAGAACAGTTTTAAAACAGAATAAGATAAAAGAAATAATGTCTAAGACATGTAATATTAAACTATGTTGACTTTAACAGAGTAATAAAACCTTATTTAAGTAGAATACATACAAGATTTTGTTTTTTAGATTCCTATTTCAGTCTACATTTAGAACAAATAGATGTATTCAGATGCTGCAGATTATTTTACAACTGAACTAATTAGGTTATATAATACATATACAACATGTTTCTAGGTGCAACAGACAATAGCTGTTAGGTATTAGTTAAGTTAGGCGACAAATATCCCTTGGCTAGCTCAAAAACCACAAGAAAACCAGGTCACTCTCTGTATTCATACTGTCTCTATACTTTGGAATTATCTACAAGCAGTGAAATAGTCCAATGAACTGTCACCCTTTCTCCTCAAACCTACTGTAGTCCCCCTAAGGCTCCATCCTAGGACCTCTACTCTTTAACATTTTCACAAACAACCTTCACACTGCCGCTCACCATGGGACCCTCATTCAATATGCTGATGGTTACATCATAATCTATACTGCTCAATCACTGCCAGAACTACTTTCAAAAACTCTACAGTCCTTTACGGCATTTGAATCCTGGCTAAGAAATGCCCAACTCTTTCTTAACCCAAAGAAGACCAAACTAGTACTCTTTCATCCCATAAACACTTCCCCTGTCACTGACAATTTCAACATCCTTGCATCTGACAACACTGTCTTAGAAATAGTGCAGTAAACCAAACTTCTAGGTGTTATCATTGACAATAAACTTTCATTTGACCCCCATATACAGAACAATATAAAGCAAACTCATAAAAAAATGGGACTTTTACATAGAAACAAACATTTCTTTACTACAACAACAAAAACTACCCTTGCAAAAACATTTTTACTTCCTTGCCTTCTTTATGGTGCCCCTATCTTAACTAAGTTATAGAATTCTACCCTAAGCAAGCTGGAACAGTACTACAACAAAGTTGCAAAGTTTGCCAAAAACTCTAAATATCACACACACCACTGTGAACCACTCCTAGAATTAAATTGGCTTGAACTACCCAACCAACTGCCTTTATACATCTATCCACCTTGCACAACCTTATTTTCAAGCCTACTGCCTATCCTGCACAAGCTAATCTAGTCACACCTTACACACCAAATCGATCCCCACGATCAGAAGACAAAAATCACTTAGCTATCTTAAAACCCACAAGAAAACCAGGTCACTCTCTGTATTCATACTCTGTCTCTATACTTTGGAATTCACTACCTCCAGCTACCAGGTCTATGACTAGCCTAACCCATTTCAACACCTTTTTTAAAAAATCATCTCAAATATACATCGCTCTGCTCCTGTATAAAACTTGCCTAATGCTCGGGTCTTCCTCTTCTTCCACACTAGCCTCATCGTCCTCTTCTGTCACATTTCAATCCCTCATAGACTGCAAGATCCTAAGGCTCTTCTAACTCCTCCTCTGTTTCTATACCATATCCATAAGCTACTTCTCAGGCTTTATTGCTTCTGTTCTTCTTAACTCTCTCACTATCCGTCTGCATCACTAACGTTCTGGCTGCTATTTTCCTAACTGAAACTAACATTCTGTTTTTCATGTACTGTAATTACCTACATACTATTTGTTGGACACTGTCTACATCATGTATGGTGACTGATTATTATTGCCTATAACGTTTTAACGATGTAGAATTGTCTAGTTGTGCACTAATATATTACAACATCTTGTAACATAGTTTGTTCTTACAACTTATTTTTGTATAGTATTGCTAATGTAATTTGTATTGTATTGGATTATATTGTATTTGTGTTGCACTGTATGTGGAGCTTTTCTCCCCAAAGCTTTGCTGAAAATGGGTTCTGCAGACCCAGTCAGACCACCCCGGTAAACAAATGTCAAATAAATAAATAACGATATAGGTAACCTACAAACTCTTGAATCAATCCAGTTTATTTTTGTCAAGGGAAAATCCTGCTTGCTTAATCTGGCTGACTTCTTTGATAGGGTTACTAAAGCAATGGGTGAGGAGAAATTGGTCCACAGTGTATATGTAGACCTCACAAAGGCATTTGGCACTAATCCATACTTAAGTATTATTGACAGCTGGTGTCTTAAGCATGGACTAAAGTTAAATGTTAAAAAGATGAATGGTAGTCTCCTTCAAAAAACATGATATAACTTGTAATTATCACATGGACAATATACCCCTGAAAATCAATCCAGTAGTTAGGGACCTGTAAAACCTACATGGACAACAAACTGTTCTTCAGTCACTACGTATCCATATTTTAAGAAACTCATTTGTCATTGTGCAACTTATTTGTAAGGGTACAGTGTTTTGGTCCAGGGATGTGATAATTTCACTATATCTGGCACTTATTAGGCCAATCTTTTAGTATAATACCTCCTTCTGTATGTACCTGTCCAAACACTTAGCACAACTTGAATGACTACAGTACTTTTTCACTAAGAAAATGAAAGTCACTCTTCTTAGCATTATACCAGCCACTGAAGGGTGACCTCTGCCTCATGTACAGAGCTTCAACAGGCAATATTCTCTCAGAGCTACAGCATATCCACAAGTCCAATGGTGGCATAAACATCCTCCTAATATACCTTAATCTCTTTTGCAATGTAAAAAGTTCATGTTGGTGCAATAGATATGTATCACAGGGAGCACCAAGTTGTTGGAATTGTCATCCTCTTCATGTAAAGCAAAGTACTTTATTTACTCTGTTCAAAAATAATCTGGAGGAAAGGATGGAAAACCAAAGATTCACCCCCTGGCTCTGAACCCTTTTCCTTTATGGAATGGGGCAACATGTAAATGTTCTGCCTCCACTGGGTTATTCATACATAAATTCTTCTTCTTCTTATGTCGGCTTTTTCCTGGTTAGGGGTTGCCACACCTGATCACCTGTCTGCTCATGATTGGCAGTGGAGTTTTATGGTGTCGAGTTGCCAGCACAGCACCGAACCTTCCACGGAAGGCACTCACACCTAGGGCCAATTTACAGTATCCAATCCACCTACAGCATGTCTTTGGGAGGAAAACGGAGCACCCAGAGGAATCCCACATGACCACAAGGAGGACATGCAGACTCTGCACAGATGGCACCCCAGCCGAGGATCAAACTGTAGAACTTCTTGCTGTGAGGCGGCAATGCTAATCGCTGCACCACTGTGGCCACCCATTTATTCATACTTAAATTACAAGGGATAAATATTTCATGGGATTGCAGGACTAAACTTCTTAAGATACTCATGGATCAATAGCCTAGTAAGTGCTTATGAGCTTTTGAAGACATGTAGTATACACTAAAATGAACAGCTGAACTACTGTGCACTTATAAAGATCCCAAGGGAAATAAACATTAATAGCCCTGTCTGCTTCTAAATGATGCTTCATTCTGTGGGATTATGCAGGATGAACAGATTAGGAAGGAAGAGAAATGTTATAAATGAGCTCTGGCAGAGAAAATGCATTGCTTCTGCATAGGAAAACCTTAACAATATCCCAGCAGAGTTTCTAAAAAAATACAGTCAGTAAAATGGCATCCAAGTTGGCCTACTGTAGCTAACCATGGAAACCCAGTCTGTTCAAGAAAGTGTGCAAAACCACAGTCCCGGGCCTTATATCTGTAATATCATAGGTAAAGTGAAGGCAGCTAGTGTGGTCAGTAAGTCTCTTTGGTTTCAATGACTTCCAGTACATCAGAGTTCAGAACTCAGAACAGCATCTCTAAACTGTCTTCTGTCAGAGAGACTGGAAATGGGAAATGAGAGACTAGATAATTTATTAAACTGGTTATATCAACTAGTCTATGCCAGTTTACAGTTGACAGTCTGCTCTTATTTACTTCAAAAGTTTTTAGAACAGATTTTGCATTGACCTTTACTTTCTTATCAATAATAGGTATGAAACGCGAATAAGTGTAATTAGTGACTGACTCTAATCCTCCGTGATTTTATAGAAAATCAAAGACTTTCCAAGGGAAAGAGTAAATATGAGGCAAGATCAGGAATGTTCTGCAAAATCAAGGAAAGATGAGACATACAGCAGGCAGTAATGAAGTCCCCCTTCGGCTGAAGGTAAGACAGATTTTAAATGTCGTTAATGGATGCCAGACTGTATTTTTTTAGAAAACTCTGCTGGGATATTGTTAAGGTTTTCCTATGTAGAAGCAATGCATTTTCTCTGCCAGAACTCATTTATAACATTTCTCTTCCTTCCTAATCTGTCCATCCTGCATAATGGGTGGATTTGGCATAATGTTTAAGGTGTTTATCTTACAGACACAAAGTGCAGGGTTTGATTCTCACATGGGGTAATTGGCTAGGCTTTAAATGGCCCACAAGGGTAGTTAGCCTAGTAGTAATCTATGAATCTATGAATCTTAAAGTACTTTGTTCTGTGACATTTTTTGCTTACAAGTGTAGCAGATTCCAACAACTTCTGAATGATGGTTTATCTTCTGTCACTTTTCTTTACTGGTTGGCATTGTTCCTAGTACAAGATCTAATTGTAACAGGGGGGCTCTGAAGTGTAAGTAAACTTTGGATAAGGGCCCTATGTGCTTATATGATCAGGGTGTGAACTAGATAAGGGCTTATAACAAGTTTATATTTTTCCTAATATTAGTGCCATTGCAGTGCTCTACGGTTGAAAATCACAGTAACTGCTTAGTATGGAAAAAAAAAGAAACAATTAAAACAATATATGTATACATAAATATAAATACATGAGTGTGTGCTTTTCTTTAACTGCCATTGTGCAGAATTAAGGGCAAAGACTAAATTGCAAGTCAGCAAAGCAATTAATATAAAAGTGCAGCAGCGATACATTATATTATCTGTCAGTGAACCGGTTCTTTCATCTACAGAAGTAGACATTATATTATTACCTTCTTCTAGTTTGCATTCAAAATGTAGCTTAAGCCAGTAATGAGTAATTTATTTATTGAGCTGTTAAACACAGTTTGGGTAAATATTGCAGCTTCAAATGAGATTAATGACCCATTTAAGACATTTGTTTTTCTTCTTAATGCGACAGGTAATTGTATATATTCAATGAATTTTTCATAAGACATTAATAAATAATGTTATCTCCAGTAGAGATAATGCTGTCCAACTTCTCAGGTTTCAGTGTATCCTTTTAATATCACTACATAGCAGAAATGAGCATGCCTAAGCACTGAATGGTGTTGCAGATACATGGTAATTTGTACTAAATATATTTTTTCTTCATTAAAAAATGCCCTCAATACCAGTGTTACCTCAAAAAATCCTGTTCTATAATCAACCTCCTACAATGTTTTTCTTAATACTGGGTACATAGAGTGTGCATCCAGGGAAATGCAAGTGGTAAGCTAAGAAATTTGTTAAGAAGATCATTATACCTTGATTAACTGCACTATGTGGGTGTTCATCTGATCTTATGGGTTTCAGCAAATGCCGAAAACAAAATAAGAAAGGATACAGTTAAATCATGAAAATGAATTATATCTGCACTGTGCTGGTAAATTAATTTTTTACAAAATATTCATATATGAATTTTAAGCAAATAATAAGGAAACATGAATATAGTGAAAGTGATGTTTAAAAATGTACATTCAGGAAGGGAGGACATATGCACTTTTAAAATATAAATGTCTCAGCTTGCCTTTTAGGAATAAAACTGATGTTCATCAATTCCTTATTGTGAATGTCAAAAAAATATTGTTTATGTCTGTAAAGAATGTGGTTTCTAAAGAAAATGAGATAAACTTGAGAGAGAGAGAGAGAGAGAGAGAGAGAGAGAGAGAGACCTGAATTTCCTTGGAAAGTTTTATTTTTAATGCCATTTTCTTAGTATCTACCATCATTTTTGAAGGTTTTGCTCCCAGGGTGCATTTATTCTCCCTATATTCTTATCCTTGGGCTTGGTTTTGATACTAGAAGTTTTTAAGGTTTGTTAAATTTCAGATGCTATCAAACAACTTTCCCAAGAGTCAGATATCAAGATGGTAAGAATAATGAATGCAGAAATGTTCAGATATGAATGGAATTCACCAGAAGTTTTTAGCTACTTACTAGGTTAGCTTTCTAAGTAGGCCATTTTAAGCCTAACAAATTTCCTTCTCAAGGATGAGAGTCAGACACTGTACCTTGTGTCTATCAGTCAAATACTTTAACCATTATACCAAGCCCCAATCAAAATGCATCAAAGCTTCTCTGACCAGGAATTGGACTCAGACTCAGGTCGCAGCAGTGAGAGCACCGAGTCCTAACTACTACACCACCAGGGACTTGCATGCTGACCACTAAATGTGTTAATTAGGGAGGTGGCTGGTCCTTCTACGACCTCTTCAGACATGACTTGAGTCATGGACAGAATATAGATGATAAAAAATATAAATATCAAACAGCATTGATATGCAAAATACAGTTAAACATTTTAGCAACTTAGATAACCACAGGGTGAGGGCAAGTATGTTATACAAAACAGTACTTCCCACTCATAAACACACAATCTTATTCTAGTAGTTTAGGTATATGCATATAGTAAGTTTCTTAAGGTAGATACTAACCATCAAGTAAATGCAGGCAGTGAAAATGAAGAAAATAACTAAATGAAATGGCAACTGTGATAAAACATGGAAAAACTGATTTTTGCAGATATACTGATCCATAATGTATGACTGATGACCAAACATGACTCTAAGTAAACAACATCTTACAGATGCTCTACCACCTTCATGATGTGATAAGACATTAACTTGATTGATTAGCTCTTCATATAACTGCATCCTAATCAGGAAATAAGAAATATCTCATTCAAGCTGAAAGCATCTTTTGTATATTTCCAGTTCAAACCATAGCTCCTTATAGTGTCCAGAACTTTTTGGGGGTCTGACATTACTGGAAAGTGCAAGCTGTTATTAATAAAATTACACTAAGATTATTAATTTAGGATGCCCTTCAGTACAGAAATGTGTGACTGTTCATCACTTATTATTCATATATTCATATTTCTGTTTGGAATTTTATAATTGAGAGCCCTACATGTTACTGAAGGGTATAGTCTGATATACAACTGTGGGAGAGAAGAAAATACATTGTCAATGTCCACTTATATCACACTATGCCTAACATAGTTCTTGTTTGTTAGTAATTATGAAAATAAACACTATTTCCATATGCACTTAATACCATAGAAAAAAAAATAAGTGACTCATAAATTGTTGTATGACATGAAGTAAACCTTAGATTTTGTTAAAGAAAATTGTCTTTAAAATATGCAGCGTGAGTTGCAAATAGGTTCATAGGTTGGTACTAAGTTATCAGCCCTAGGGCCTATACAAGCCTAGCCATAACAATTCCCTGGCCATTTCTTCCCACAATATTTACTTCCAAGGACCCCTGTCTAGCAGGGCGACTGACATGATCCCCGTGGTGAATTTCCTATCTCCCATCCAATCGTGAAGGTTCCTTTTGAAGAGGGCCAAAGAGCGCTCTGCTTGACATGTATGGGCAGTCTATTCCAGAGTCTGGGGAGTCTCTGGGTCAGGAACCTATCCCTTCAGCATGTTTTGTTCATTGTGATGGAGGTTTCCTTACTGGGGGGTGGGGGAGGAATGTGGATGTCAAGGGTGATTAGCTGATGGTCAGACCTGACCAACGAGGGGGTGACCATAGGTGTGGGGCATCAATTTCCTATGTTGGTAATGACCAGGTCTAGGATATTGGAGCCCCTGGTGGGACTATGGATTAGATCCCTGAAGCATGTGGCTCTGAGGGATTGGGATTTCTTTAAGTGTAGCATGTCCAACAGCTCTAGGTTTGACATGACCTTGTATGTTAAGCAGAGATCGCCCCTGAGTAGACTATATGTGACAGAGTATAGCTGGGGATTTTAGGCCTGTGATAATTTTAGTGAGGTATTTCTACAGCCTTTCCAGTTGCTGCAGATGTCTTGAGAGATACATTCCAAATGGGGTGTTGTATTCTATAATGGGTCCAATGAGGAATGAGTACAGTGGGACAATGACCTCCTTTTTTCTGGATGAAAAACCCTTAGTGATGAGGTGTGCCTCACAGAAGGATTTCCTGACTGTTGTGGTGATGTGGTTATCGAAGGTGAGACCACTGCCCACTTGTGTTCCTAAGTCTCTTATTACACTTCCGGTGTTTGGTGTACTGCCACCTATGTGGTAATTCACAGGTACATGTTTTTTCCAAAAGGGGATAACTATACATTTTTTGGCATTGAGCTTGAGCTCATGGCTCTGGCACCAAGCATCTGTTTCTGTAAGGCACTTTTGTAGAATATCCACATCATTTGGGGATTCAATAATGGCTCCCAGTTTGCAGTCATCTGCAAACTTTGTTAGCCAGAGTCCCTTAGTGTTGGCCTGCACTTCAGAGAAGTAAATGCCAAACAAGAGTGGTCTCAGGACTGAACCCTGAGGTACTTCACTTGTCACTTATCTGGAGCTGGATTTGGAGTCGGCTACATTTACAGTCTGGGTTCTGTCAGTAAGCCAGTTGGAAACCCATCGAGTGACATAGGGATTAATGCCCAGCTTAGTAAGTTTATCTATGATTCCAGAGTGGGGGATGGTGTTGAAGGCCTTGGCGAGGTCCAGATAGGCTGTGTGGACCACCTTACCCTCATCCACAACTATGGAGACTGATTCAAAGAAGTCAATCAGGTTCAGGAGACAAGATCAGCCCTTCACGAACCCAAACTGGTTGGGGTCCAGTGTTTGAACGTTGCCAATGTCTTTGTTTATATGTTCCATGATAATACGTTCCATGGCCTTGCTGATCAGGCTCGTCAGACTGATGGGGCAGTAGTTCCCAGGATCAAAGGTGAATCTCCCCTTGTGGAGTGGGATAACTGTAGCTGTGTGCCACTCACTGGGCAGGAAGCCTGAGGTGAGGCTCTGATTAAACATGACATGTAGGTGACGTGCCAGTTAATTTTGTAGTTCATGTAGTACACAGCCCAGAATGTTGTCTGGTCCCATAGATGCTGTATTCTTAGCTTTGAAGAGTGCATTTTTTACCTGTGTGCCCATTATTACCAGAATTTGGCAATCTTTCAGTATTGAGATGATACCTTTAGGGGGTGAGAGGGGGTAAAGTTGGCAGTGGATCGATCTGCCAGGATATTGACAATATCCTTGGGATCAGTATATTTAATGCCATTCTGTTGCAGCTCAGAGCAGATCTGAGCATTGCCATTTAGATTCTTGACATAGCTACAGAATGCCTTGTGGTTGTCTTTGGAATCTTTAGCAATTTTATTTTCATAACTAGCTTTGGAGGATTTTATGAGGAATCTCAGCTTCTTACTGAGGCTGGTAAGGGACTTTTTTGCATCCTGGGATTTTCCTCTTTTCTGCAACAGTTTCTTTCTTTTGTTGTAAAGTTTGTTTATGGCAGGGGACCACCAGATTGGCTTCCTTTTTTTTGTAGGAGAGCATTTTGATTCTCTTTGGGATGGCACGATTTATGCACAAGTGGATGTGCTCATACAGTGCCTTAGTGCAGGATTCAGCAGTCGAACTTTCTGTTCCAGTCTGCATGGGTGTCATGAAGTTTGTCACTTCTGACTTGAATAGCATGAAGTTGGCTTGGAGACATTTTTTACGGAGGTTTCCTTACTGGGGGGTGGGGGAGGAATGTGGATGTCAAGGGTGATTAGCTTATGGTCAGACCTGACCAACGAGGGGGTGACCATAGGTGTGGGGCATCAATTTCCCATGTTGGTAATGACCAGGTCTAGGATATTGGAGCCCCTGGTGGGACTATGGATTAGTTGATCCAGGGCATTGGAATTTATGAATTCCAAGAACCGTTGGGCAAAGGTGTGGATACACAAGTAGTTTTCCCAGTTAATGGCAGGGTAGTTGAAATCACCCAGTATTAGGATGTTTGGATGTATGTCAATATTTTCCAGTATGTTTAAAAAGGTGTAGTGAGAATCTTGGGGGATGGTGGGGATCTGTGGCAAGCTACAATTTGGATTGCAGTCTTATCTAGTGTTAGTTCCAACTGGAGAATTTCAGATGCACTGTGTTGGGCAACTGGCCTGGTGGTGTGAATATCCATTATCCACATCATGATAAATATTCAGTGTTATTTATACTTCTGATTATACAAATAAGCATATGTTTTCATATTTCTCTAAATGTATCAATAAACATGCACTCAGAGGAATTTCTTGTTATCATGTAAAACATTATCTGGTTAACAAAAAATGTTTCAACAATATATGTCTAGGTTCTACAGCTTCCAAGAGATGATAACTTGTTTGTGAAAGTTTAGAAAAAATATAATTTTAGGTTTTTGTGCATTATAATATATTACAGTATTTATGGAAAGACTATGAATACAATGACAATCATCAATACAAAGAATGCTTCTCACTGATAACATTGTAATGTGTACAGTTTTAATAGCTTTTACTGTTCACAAAATATTTGCTTTTGTTTGACATATTTTTAAGTTTATTTTTCAAATAATGCTCAGGAGTACAAGATGTATGAAGGTTGCTAGATGTGTGACGGTACACATCACTTAGATACTAATGAATTAAGTAGTGTGGCTGGCAGGCAGATGGGGTCAGCTACAGAAGGTCATAAGGAACCACACCAGAAGGAGTCAGATGGACAGGCTAATATCAGCAAAAGGGATGACATATAGGGAACAAGTTGAGAATGAAAGGCACGATCATGACACATGCAAACAGAGGGAGAAGTAGGCTAGAAAGAGGAGACCATCATGGATGTAGTGGAGAAAAGGGCAGAACAAGGAAGGAGACGAGGAAAGGTGAAAGCAACTCACTGGGTGGACTGAAGGGAAACAGAGACAAAGGTGAACAAGCCTGCTGATATTAGACAGACTGAATGAGAGCCAGGCAAAGACAGTAGATCAGCACAGTGAAGGAGTGAACTGATGGGGGAGTATGGGAAGCTGCACTGAAGCAATTGGAGAGGGAAAGTATGTAAAAAGGAAAGCAGTTATAACGGCATTAGTAAAGAAGAGAAGACGTGGTGGAGAATTTGTAGACTAAAGCCTAACACCAAGGAAATGAAAAATGTTGCCTTAGAGATATGGGAGAACAGAAATTAATACCAGGCCTAGTCTGAATGAGAAATGGGAGGATGTGGCCAAGGAAATCATGACGTTTGATGATTTGGCAGACACAACACTATGATAGTAGTAATGAGTGCCAGGGATGTAGCAAAGAGATTCCAGGAGAGAGGGGCGTCAGATGTGCCATTTCTGAAATGCTGCTTGTGAGACAATCTAATACATCATTGAAGGACAGGATGCTGATTACACCGGTGTATATAACAAATGCCTATAACATATAACTGACTCGGAGATAGCCCTATAGCAGGGAAAGGGCCATCTCCCCAATCCCTGCTGTACTGTGATCTTACACAGATAAAAAAGCAGGTTTGTGCAACCAGCTGATTTTGATCACACATGCATTTTTTTACATAAATTTTAAACTTTCTACTAAAAGACTGCATTACATGTACGTGTGTTTGCGTGTGTGTGTGTGTGTGTGTGTGTGTGTGTGTGTGTGTGTGTGTGTGTGTGTGTGTGTGTGTGTGTGTGTGTGTATGTGTCTGTGTGTGTGTGTGTGTGTGTGTGTGTGTGTGTGTGTGTGTGTGTGTGTGTGTGTGTGTGTGTGTGTGTGTATGTGTATATATGGTTACCTATGAAAACATTGAGCATGGGAAATATCGAACACCATACGGTCGAGACCAAAAAAACACACACACAAAGATGTTATTGCAGGGGGGCAAGCTCCCCTGCACCCCCACACCCCCCTACTTAAATATACCAACTCCGAGATTGCGCAACACCAATACAGTGTGGAATGGAAATTATGCACCGGAAAGCAATAAATAATTTATTCCACAGATAAATACAAGCGCTTTCACCTGGCCGTAGTGCTGGACTTTTTCAAGTAAAAACAAACACATACAAACACAGATCAGTACAAATACTCTTTCCCTTAAAAAAGGTGCCAAAAATCCCTTAATGGGACATTTACATTCATTGCTCTAAAAGTAAAACTGCATAGCAAAGTGAAAAACACAGAATATATGTAAAAAGTATATAAAACATATAAATACATGTGTTTAAAATATTGCACTATTTTCCATTCATAAAGTACATTAATACAGAATACCCAAGGTTATTTAAACCCATACTGTGATTACCCAATAAGAACAATGTAAATTTATATGTGTGGCTAAAATCTTTTCGCTTTTTTGATTAGATAAGGTTTAATTGAAATATGATCATTGAATCCTGGGTAACTGGTTGCATTCAATTTGATCTGCCAGTAGGTCTCCCTACAACACAACCAGTTTTCCCAGTCCCCTCCCCTAGGGTCAATTACTACATGTTCCAAAATTCCAAACCTAAAACCATTATGTGTGGTTTCAGCTTACAGGTGCCTGTAAAGTGCATTGTTCACATTTTTCTTCCTAATACTGTAAGCATGTTCATATATTCTTTTACTTAGTGCCCTCAAATTTACCTACATAAAAACTGGGGCAGTCCCTGCAAACAGCTAAGTAAACAATACCCCTAGTCTGACAATTACCCCTCACCAAAGTGATTCAACTGTTCATACTATTTTCTAAAATAATTTGCTCTTTGTTGATGATGTATCTCAATAAGGGCACCTGCCACATTTCTCGGTCCCTACCCCTGAATCTTTAGTGACTACCTTTTTGTTTGTTTCAAATAATTTCTTCATATTAACCCCCGTTTTGTAAACAAAGCAGGGCGAACTACCTACTCTGTCCACAATTTCTTGATTGTATTTTAACATATGCCAGTTAGATCCTACAATCCTTCTAACTTCACCAGAGAAACTCTTGTACTGAACCACCAGTGCTTTCCCAAAGTTGTTTTCAGCATCATTTTTTATTTTTGTTTTTGTTTTTGAAAGATGTTGGATGTTACCTAACAAAGGGACATATTTATCACCCCATCCATTAATAATTTCCAAACCTGTTTCAACAATCAATTCTTCTGGATAACCTCTGTCCCTAAAAAAAAAATCTGAAATCAATCTAATCTGAGATAAAAAGTCATATCTTTCTGAGGTCATTCCGGCAGCCCTGATCATCTGTCCCTTTAATATACTTCTTTTTTTTTTTTTTGCTTCCATGGTGTTGGTATATTTAATTTACAGGGGTGTGAGGGCAGAGCCCCCACGAGGGGTGCAGGGGACTTGCCCCCCTGCAGAAACGTAGTAGAAAGTGTGTTTGTTAGTTAGGTGGTGGTGTAGGTGGAGGGGATCTTATTTACTTGCGCAATGTAGTTTTCAATGTTATGAAGCATACTTTCAATGTTCTGAATTTTCAATGTTTTGGGTTTTCAGTGTTTTGAAATTTCAATGTTATGAAGTAGACCTATATATATATATATATATATATATATATATATATATATATATATATATACGTATGTATATGGTGCTGGTTGTACCTTTTATACAGATATGGCAGCTGAGTATGAAAAAGATGGCGTATATTTTTAATAAATGGATGAATGGTATGCAATGCTTAGAGTTACTACATATAAGTAAACTTGAAGTATGTTGCTCTTTGCAACATAGACGAAAAGTTAGATATTACAAATGAGATTAAAACATAAAATAGGGTAATACACAGAAAGAGGTTTTTATGGTATTGCAGGTTAATGTATATCAGAACTATAACCTGTGAAAGAAACTGTTCAGTATATTAATGCTTAGAGTTCAGGGAACAGCTGTGCCTATCCTTTGTAATAGCACAACAATTTATGACAATGTGCAGTATGGCTGTATCTTGCTGGCTTATGGTTTTGGCAGTAGATTCATGGAATTAATACAAATGTTATTGACAATTCAAAGATGGATGTTTTGATTAATAGATATAGAGGCCACTGGTTAATTATGGGTAAAGGTGGTAGGCAAGGGGGATCCTCTCAGTGGGACACTGTTTTGCCTGTGAATGCTATTGTTGTCATGAGTTCCATTCACACTGAAATTGGACATGAAGATACACCATATATTACAGGAGGCACTTCTATATCAAGATATATGGCTTATGCAGATGATCTTGTTATAGTAGCAAATAATGATTTACAGATAGCATGCCTTTTACAGGACATGGAAGAAGGTATAGTTGGACGAAACTCAGTAAGCTAAAGAGTATGGAGTATAACAGTATTAAAAAGATTCAAGATATTCATCTAAATGTTAAGGAACTTAGTACTTTGTGTACAATTTTGCTGGTATATTGTATAAGAAAAAATGGGATGTCTTATGTGGGCACATTTCAATTAGCATATCAGTAAAAGGTTTACTTCCTTACTTAATCGAACATTAATACGGATAATTATTTGTATGCATGCCAATTGTTAAATGCTACATAGATGAAAAAATAGGTCATAAATACTTTTTTTGTAAGGAGTAATATTTACAATACCACTGAACAAGCTGGGGTAGGCAAGACACACCAAGGTGTTTTTCTAATATCTATCTTTCTTTACTGAATATTGATACATTTGAAAAATATGGAGACATGAATACTAGGGGCTATAATGCATAATAGAGTCAAGGACTTCTGAGATGTTTGCAAGGTAAAAGGAAATTCAATTTAAGTAGTACAAAGTTAAAATAAATACATTGCATAACTCTAGTATGGAAAATTAGATTATATTCCTTACAGGAAACAAGGAAGATACAGTACACGTAAAGTATGACACTTTTTTTTTGTGGAGGATTAGAATAAAGATAGAGCATAGGTCAAATTATAAGTGTTTCATAACAGGTTGCATTTATATGAATATTTTTAGGACTGGAGACAGATTTTTTTTACAAGGGTATTCCTTAGGAAAGCTGTCTGTTAAAAGCAATCTAAAATATAGGCCAATTTCTGAAAGAAAGTGTATGAGGGAGGACTGTGACATAGAAGAAGGTATAGAGCCTATTTACCTCATTGTACTAGTAGTGCTTGAAGTTTTGCCAAGCTATGATCTCCACTGTGTAATACCTTAAACTTCCTGCAGTGGAAGCCAATGGGAAATATACAAATGACCTCTTACCTGCAAATCTCTCTTTTAGCTATATGGCTTCTGAATGCCCATACATTTTAACTTTTTAAGTCTCTGTGGATAGATTAAGGCCAACAAAGCCATACTCCACTAGCTGTAGACATGTTATGTTTCAGCCTTTTTTCTAACCTCATCAGTACAGCATAATTGGGTTGTTTAGCCATACATCAGGAACACAGAGCCTTAAACCAAGCTTGAGGTCAATAAATATTAAGGTATCTGCAAGATATCCAAAGCAAATTGTAGAAAGGACACACCTACAAATCATTCAGTAAAAACTGCCAATAAAAAAAAAAAAGAAAACAAATCACTCATCCAAGCTAAGATCTTCACTGTTTAATACCCTAACCCAATCATTTAGTTAAAAGACAGGCATACACTTAAGGGGATATTTGCATATATCCCATGAGCCACTACTAAAGGTGACTTAAGGTAATGCCCAGTGAAGATCCTAGCCTGTACAGTCACATTACACTACTATCCGTATAACTTCATTTCTATTAATTTCTGAACCTCTGTTCTACTTTGCTAGCTTTTTCTGCTTTCAGTTTTATTAAGACCCCCAATTCAAGCATTGTAGTTTTCTTGATGCTATCAGTCTGTATTCCTGTGGAGTAAGCAGCACATATCAAATCATCCATTAGCATGTTACACTTTGGAAAAAATATTATGTGCCACGTCTGTAGCACAGACAAGTTATGAAGCACTTTTGCAGAATAGCAGGCTCATGAATTATTTCTTTAACATAGCAATATTTTGGACTCAGCTTTAGTGGTCCATTAGTATACTCCTCCTTTGCCTTCTCTGGGGAGAGTGATGGGTATTGTAGTATTCAGATGGGTAGTATTATATTCCCTGTAATAAACTCTCCTTGGTGCTATCCCAATCTTGTTGAAGACTGAACATGCATTTTGTGTACTGCTGTAGCAATGACAAACAGAACAAAAATGACCATGTTTAGTGTTCTACATGTCTGACTAGACTGTTTACTGAGGTTATAGGGTTTACATTATCAGCAAAGTAATTAACACAGCACAGCACAACCATGCCAGAGTATCAGAAAATGGATATCTAATTGTTTTAAATGGAATATCAGTTGTAATTAGCATTCCAAGGCAGCAGTCTTCTCTAAATTTCTTGTTTAACTATTTCCAGTAATTATACTATCCTGCAATATGGGCGGCCATGGTGGTACAGCGGTTAGCATTGCTGCCTCACAGCAAGAGGTTCCCCGGTTCGATTCTCAGCTGGGGTGCCTTCTGTGTGGAGTCTGCATGTCCTCCCTGTGGTCGTGTGGGTTTCCTCCGGGTGCTCCGGTTTCCTCCCACATCCCAAAGACATGCAGTAGGTGGATTGGACACTCCAAATTGGCCCTAGGTGTGAGTGTGTGCATGTGTGTGCCTTCTGTGGAAGGTTGGGTGCCGGGCTGGCAACTCGGCACCGTAAAATCTCCACTGTCAATCATGAGCAGACAGATGATCTGCCGTGGCGACTCTTAACCGGGAAAAGCCGAAAGAAGAAGAAGAAGATACTATCCTGCAATATTAGCCACCTTTTTGTAGCACATTCCATAGTTGGAAGGAGACAAGGTTAATCTCAGACATTTTTCTTAACTATGTCATTATCTGGTAGCAATCATTTCTATTTTTCTCTTCTTCCTTTCTAAAGTCTGTCAAACAAATCAGTGTTATGCGTAAGGTTTTTGAAATGTCTATTTATGATGTATTTGTTGAAAATAATTTATTGACATTTATAAACATTCTCATTATTCCATTAATTATTCCCTATGCTTGTTAGTTATAACTTGATTCATTAACCTTTGACCTACTTACTAAAGTGAAGTCCCCTCAGTTTTCCCTAAACATTTTTGGAGAGCTTAAAATATCACCTCTTTTTCTATCACTTAAAGAACTCATATTTGTCCTAATACATTCCTCATTACATGAAAATGATTAATTTCCTTTAAAAAATCTTACCTGGTATTATCTGAATATTGTCTACTGTTTCAGTGTTTTCAACTTGAATGGTCTCTACACAATAAGTGTGATGGAACCCTGAACCTTTCCAGTATAGAAAATTCTCACTGTCCCTGGAGTGTCTATTAACTACATACATAAGTTAGATAGTCCAATTATTATTAAGTCTCTTTTTCTCTCTGTTTGATGGCCTACCTGATTATGGTTCATGATAAGGTAGAACAGGAAAAAAAAACAGGCTCATGTAGGCCAGATGCAGGCTCAGTGTAAATAAAAAAAGTTGAACTTCATTGTATTTTAGGAATGCATAAAGCTACTAGTCTCGATAATACTTGTGCTTCTTTGTAAGTACCCATTTGAGTATCAAAAAAGCAAGAAAAAATTACTTAAAATGGAAAAACAATGAAGGTACACGTGTAATATTTTGAACTGTTAAAAAGGAAGTGCTAAGGTTAGGAAATGTATGGTACAAAATGTAACAGCACACTTCCTATGTGAAAAAGCTACAAACAGAAGCATACTTGTCATTTACCTTAATTACTAATATGAAATAAGGGGTAATCCATAAAGCTCTAATCAGATCTGGTCCGTAGGCAAATACTAGGCTAGCTGCCCTTGTGGGCCATTTTAAGTATAGTCATTTTTTTTAATAAGAATGAAACCCTATACCTTGTCTTTGTGAAGTAAATACCTTACCCATTATACCAACCTCCCAAACTGAAATGGTCTCTAAAATGTGAATGAACTGAACACAAACACATGCACACACCCCAGTTGACTGCAGTGAGATTAGAACCCCTACCTAACTAGTTACACAAGCTACAGAATGCAGCACTCAATGCAAGAGCCAAAGCACAAAAGTGGCATTCAACCTGTGAGCCAGAGAGTGATGGGACTAAACAAGGAACAGAATACAAAGGAATAGTCTACATAAACTCACTTTAGCTAGCAGATCTAGAAAACTCTCTCTGGTGCTCTCACTGTGGCAGGAATAGACACATTGCTGGAGTTCTGGAAGTTTGCAATGGGTGGAGCCTAATCTTTTTGATAGAATCAAATTACTTTCTCACATTTCAGACAATTCTACATAAATCTGGAACCATGGGTGTTACTAAAGAAGTGTAAATGGCAAACTGTTCAGCATAAAATATTTTTATAATGACAGTATTTTTGAGATTCTAGGTTTTAAACTAGTCACAGTATACATAGTAACAATTAAGTCTGAAATATTTTTAAACATCTTACAGTGTCTCAGCAACTACTTAAGTTACACACATACTGTTAGTAGCACTTTGTCCTGATCCCCTTCAATACACACATCACACCGAATGACATTTGACGACCTTTATTAAACTTCCATAAACATAACTTGTTAACCAATATTTATTAATTACAACGGAAACATAGTATAGTTGATTTAATCACAGTATAAGCATCCAGATAATGTTAATGAGGACAGCGTTCACTCATCCTGACCCAGTAAGCAGCGTCCATACCTCCACTTGCTTATTTTATTTATGAAGCAGCGTCCCAATGCTCACTTCACTTACCATTTATTGAATTACACATGCAACCAAATAAGCAGCATCCTTACTTCTGCTCGCTTATTTTATTTATGAAGCAGCGTCCCAATGCTCACTTCATTTACCACTTATTGAATTACACATCCAACCAAATAAGCAGCGTCCTTACCTCCGCTCGCTTATTTTGACGAGCAGTGTCCAACTGCTTCCTTTCCTTTTCCAACTCATTGAAATGAGCATCCAACACCAGAGGGGGAACAGAAGAGGGCAAGCCTGCCGCTCTTCTCCACATTACACAGACAGATAAATAATCACAATCCCCACTATTCCAAACAGAGGGAGGGAGATGACGGGTGGCAAGTTCATGCCAAAATGTGACTCCTTATCCAGTTACTCTTGCATAAACCCCTTAAGCCCCTCCCTTCCCTTACCTCATTTCCTCCCAAACAATCCTCATTCCCATTTTAACCTATACCTCCCCGCTTACCCTCTTAACTCCCATTTATGTTTATCTAAACCCCCCACCCACTGAAGATGTCTCTGGACAAATTGGTTTGTTACCAAACCTCATTTGTTCAACCAGCTGGAAGTTTTCATACGAGGCTAATCAGTTCTGTCTGTGCTACTTGGTTGTCAAGATATAAAGAAAAGCAAGAAATTTATGACAATATAAATAAATATTATAGGAACAACAATTAATATCTCTTTATCTGTACTAGACGGAGGCAAAATATGAACACAGATGTGTTTGCCATTGTGTAAGCTTTAAGATGACATCTTTTAATATTTTATATATAGCATGGTTTTGAAATTATTAGTGCAAGTATGAACAAGAAATATTTGACCCACAGAGGCATCAGTGGACTGTACCTGCAAAAACACTTACAGGTGTCACCGAGCTGTAATGAGTTAAGTTGGTAGATGAATTATTGGCCTTCTACCTACTTAATTTCAATATGATCAATAAGGTGTCCCTTCATAAAAAGCTATATAACATTTATAAAGTGTAATCAAACAGATAAGTTATGCGATTAATGCAGAGGACTAAAAATCATAGGAAACAGCAAGGCAATCAAATATATTGCACTTTTGTATTAAGGAACATATTCTGTGATCTGCAAACTTATGTTTTGCCATAAAATCTGTTCCCTGTGCAACTCTCTACTGGGCATGACTTGCACAACTGAAATTGGTTATATATAAACCTAGGAAGTGCTGTGTAAATGCAGTGTGGTTAAACACTTTTGAGCAGTAGTTGTGGTAGGAAGTAGACTCTTCCAATAAGTGTTATACCAATTTAACTAAAAGCTCTGCACTTGATTTGCTACACTTGACTGAGAAGTAAGTTTAATACAACTGCTTGTCTAGTAAAAACTGTAGGAGATAATCACAACATGTTATCCTGTATTATTTATACTTGCTTTCTTTCAGTTTCACTGCTATCTTGGTCTACAAGACTGTATATAACTGCTTTATTATATTTTGACTTATGTTTTCTGCAGTTTTTGTCTTTCCAATTTGTAGAGCTATGCAATGATGGAAGACTGCACATAACTGATATTTTGATTTTAGTCTCTGGTTTGTCACACTACATTGAAGGTAGGGGCAGAGTTGTGCAAAACTGCCTTAGAAGTTTCAAACTGAGCTATATGTAATACGACTGCTATAAAACTTGCATGTTTTCAGATGTTCTGGCAATTGTTTCATACTGTTTCATGCTGGTATAGTAAAACTCATTGCTTAACCCCACTGTATGAGTTCAAGGCCATCTTGTTGGTTAATGTAATGTAATTTTCTGCTTACTTTTCACTGTGAATTGTTACTGTTGTGGCACCTAATGCTATTTATGTTACACTTGTAAATTCCTGCTCACAGCATATTACTGCTGCTGTTACCACTGCCTCTACCAGTCCTTTTCTCATATGCATATTCCTGATTCTGTAGTAACCTTGCCCGAGTGTTTTATCGTACTAAATAGCAGTGCAAGTATTTTTTATCCTGTTTCTTTGTTACCTACAAATATTCAGCACACTGACTATAAGGATAAGAGTGACTTGAGTGCACAGTGTTACAAATTAATGTCAGCCAAACATTCTAGGAGCTATATCAATTGGGTTTGTTGCTAAGATACTATCTACAGGAGTCTGAAAGTGTCCTTGATTACTGTTAGTAATTGTGTCTTGGTAAATAATTGCTGGTGAGCGGAGTACTGCAGACTCCTGCTGCTGTACTATCCATACCTGAGTATTCAACAATAGTAAAACATGCCTTTGTCCATAACATTTCGGAGCCAAGCACAAGTGTTCTTTATACTTTTATTGTAGTTAGCTAGCAGTACCTGACACATTAAGCTTATATTCCTAGTATTTTGTAAGACTGAGATGTATGCACAACACTGAAATAATTAATGCTAAGCTTTCTATGAATCATGTCTACTGAACTCACTGCTGTAATACTGTCTGGAGGAATGTGGAAGAGTCCTTGATTACTGTTAGAATTGTGTTGGCAAATTATTTGCATTTAGCTGGAAATACTACTTTGCAGTCAATGTTAGAGCACTGTGTTAAGTCTCTCACTGATAACACATCTATATCTCAATTATAGTAAGTCAAAATAGCAGGACTGAGCGAAAACAAGTGTAGCACTTAAAGTTCAAAGTACTTTATTATCAATAATTAATAAGATAAGCGCTTTTGCTATGTAGCTTCATCAGATCTTAGGTAAGAGCTGATGAAGCTACACAGCGAAAGCGCTTATCTTATTAATTATTGATAAAAAAGTACTTTGAACTTTAAGTGTTACACTTGTTTTCGCTCAGTCCTGCTATTTTGACTTACTACAATTTCGATTTATACTGCTTGTACGAGCGTTTACCAGCATAGCAGCAGCCTCTATTACTTGTTTTACACATTATATCTCAATTATGATGCAACCAAACACCCTCATTTCGGATGACTTTAATTATCCATGCATTGATTGGATAAATTATACATGTTATAACTCAATTGCCCAAAGGTTCCTGGACTTTGTTAACTCCAATGCATTGGACCTGCTGGTTGACACACCGACAAGGGGCTCAAACATCATGAATCTGTCACTCACCAAAGTGGGGGATGGTTGCACCATCCCCATTGTGTGGCCATCTCTGGTGAGATCTGACCACAAATCATCTCACTAGAAGTAACTATAAAGCAAGACCCTTCTTAGCAACAACTAGACTAAAAAACTTCTCCAAGGCCAAATTACAACCTTACATGTCAGCATAAATAGCTTCATAGCCCTCCCCCAACTGATGGAACAGGTACCGATGCTGAGTTATACAGCAATGATTTATACAAGCACCTGGACAGCTGATTTGACTCTGCATTCCTGACAGAACCAAAGCAAGATGCTCAAGGAAAAACAAACCTGCCTGGTGAACAACTGCCACTAATAGGCTATACAACAGTAGAAAGACATTGCTGTCTTAGAGTAAGAAGGAATGGTCTCAAAACTGGAAATGCTCCCTCCTCAACTTAAACAGGCAAATAAGACTCCTATTGAAGTCCTTCAAAGCTAACTACAAATCTAAATTAGCTTCCCTAACTAAGGATAACCACAAGGAGTTCTTTAGTTACAGCTGTAACCTCAAAGGTAAGGACCAGATTTGCGCTGAACTTGTAGTTAATGGTACTACATATACAGAACCTGTGGCTATAGCAAATCTGTTGGCTGACAGGTTCAATGAAAACTTCACTTCCCTGTCTCCACCACATATACCCCAAAGCATCCCTAACACCTGTTCGCCACCTAGTATTGCCAAGGAGCAGGTCTTAAATGCCCTCTCCAAGGCCAAAAACATGCCCTCTATCAGACCAGACAACATCCCAGGGTGTGTTCTATATGAGTTAAAACAAGACTTAGCATCACCATCCCGGTAAACAAATGCAAAATAAATAAATAATAAATACATTTTATATTACTCATCTCATAAGTAAGGGCATTGCCTCCAGAAAAAAAGAGGTTATTACCTCCCTGTACTCCTCCCCCATCAGGTCAATAATCGAGTACAATGCTCCCTTTGGTGTGTTCCAGTAAATACTGTGGGAAAAAGTAGCCAGGGAATTGTTATGGCTAGCCTTGTATAGGCCCTAGGGCCAATAGCCTAGTACCAACCTATGAGCCTTTCCAAACACCTGCAGCAATTGAAGATACCATAGAGGTTCCTTGCAAAGAAAATTCTGAGCCTTCAAGATTTGTCTTATGCGGACAGACTGAAATCATTGTCACTTTACTCTGTGTTATACAGAATGCTCAGAGGCGACCTGTGCCTTGCATATAGAGCAATCTCTGACCCAGCTTTATTGGAAATGCTGCACATTCAGAAATCAAATGGCACATGGGTCACTCCTGGTATGTGACTTCCAACAGAACTTGCAGGAGATTCAGATTTGTCTCACAGAGGTTGCCCCACCTTTGGAACAAGCTTCCTATTCATGTTAAACAAAGCCCCTCATTGGCCCTATTTAAGCGTAATTTGGACAATTGGCTGGGTAACTGGGATTTCACCCCAGAGGTTCCACCTATGCCTCTCTTGGACAGGAATAATAGGTGCTGATATTTAGTCTCTGCTTGAACCAGACACTATTGGGAACATGGACTGAACCTGGCTAGGCTTGTAAGGGCCATGAGGCTGTTAGCCTAGTAACCTCCTATGATCCTTTGATCCTATATTATCATCCACTGACTGTTTGGTGTAAGTCACAGTACTTATACTCTAGTCTCTATCCTAATACCAAAACTCTCAGTACTCTTCAATAAACTTCTAGTCTCTCTGTCTTAAAAACTCCTTCTACTTATATCACTTAGTTTAATTACAGGCCTACTTATCATTCACCATAAAAGCAATAGTCTCATTAAAATTGTATTTATTTCTTTGCATTTCTGGTCTAGAAAAGTCTAGCAGAGTACAATACCCATTTTCATTGGAGGCCAAGAGAGAGAGAGAAAGCTACAATGACAAATAATTTGACACTTAACATCAGTATAGATACAGGAACAATCACTTAATCCAAGTTACAATGATAAATAGTGACCAGTTGGAATAATTAACACAAAAACATTTACAGGAGTTGTCATACAGCTCTCAGTTTACAATCACGAATATAACAGTGAGCAAAAAGAAACTGAGAAGCATTCATTTTACAAATGTATTGAATTTGGTGGTTAAAAACACATGAGTAATGAGATGGCTTTGCAAGAGATGAATACTAATGAATTTGTTAGAGCTGTTCAGAGAAGTGCACAGTAAAGACTGATAGGATGGATCACCAAGTATGTTTACAGAACAACATCAAGAGCAAATATAACTATGATTAAGGAATGTGTGAGCAGCTGCCCCAGTGGGGTGGAGCACTGGCAATGACATGGGTCACTGATGAAAGACTTTAGATATAGTTTGAAACTGCTAAGATTAGTTAGCTCTTCTAGGGGTGAGGGAATATTATTCCGTACTGTGGATGCATAGTTGGAGTAAAGTGCATTTTCAATTGTACTGTTGGCCTTTTACATAAATGTCATGACTGTCTTTGGAAAGAAGGTCTCCAAAGGTGAGTACTACTGTGTAAGGGAACTGATGGTAGTGAAAAGGTCTCCCAAACGGTGAGTACCACTTTGTTAGGGAAATGATGGTAGTGCACTAGTCAGGTGGGGTTGATTTAGTATTTTCTGAGCTTTCTTAGCTCCCTGAACTTTGGTAACTATAGCCTCTTTAGTTTTCAGATTTCTGCTAAGTTTGCTAAGTTGGGCAGACTGAAGATTTGTGAAGACAAAAGTTATTATGTACAAAGAACTGGTAATAAAGTGAAAGCAACATTTATACCATTATGTTCTGCAAGGAAATATGTAATTCTTTAGAAAAGTCTTAGATTTTTATGGGTTTTATCAATAATATATATGAATACTGTCCACAAGTGCACCAAAGTATAAAACAAAACAGGAAGGATGTATAAAAAGAGAACAGATTTATTTCACAACTAAGAGGTTTTGTCTGCATATAACACAAGACTTCATCTGAGTTCAACACACCTAATTAAACATTTACATACTAATAATTAAAACCACGTGCAACCCGCCAACCAATACAAACTCATACTTACTAAACTTTTTCTGTTAAATTAATAAAACTATGTTAATGCTATAGAACAATTTTAAATAAAAAAAAACATATATTAAAGGCAAATGAATCTAAAGAGCCGATAATCATCTAGCAGCATATATAGCTTTTAATCTGAGAATACTACTAAAAGAATGGGAAAACAGTTTCATTACACTGTAGCTGCCACCATAATTCGCAAGTCTCCACCAATTCTTCTCAGGGTTCCCCTCTTTTATCCTTAACCACCTTCTCCAATTCAAAAAATTAAAAATTGTGTCCCATGTTGCTGGAAATATGTTTAAATAATGCACTGTTCATATCTGAATTTCTTATGTCAAAAATATGCTGATAAATTCTTTCTCTGAAGTGCCTAACAGTTTTCCCTATATAAATAAGCACAACATTGTTGACACTGTGCAGCATATATAACTCCCTCTACCTGGCAATTATAATAATCTTTAGAATAAATATTCAAATTATTGATTTTAAAATTATCACCCAACAGTATAAACTTGCATTGTCTGTAGATTGCTTGGGGGGTTGCACATGGTTTTAATTATTATAGGTATTTAAATGTTTAATTAGGTGTGTGTAATTTGATCTCCTATGAAGTTGTGTATTATAAGCACATGAAAGCTTAGTTGTGGAATAAATCTGTTCTCTTTTTACATATCCTTCCTGTGTTGTTTTATACTCTGGTGCACTTGTGAACAGTATGTTTGTATTTGCCCTCGGTTCTAAGTTTGGAATAATATATATAACGTAGATGCTAAATTGTTGGGTATCTATTTGCTTCCCTGCTGAAATTTTAAGATTCATGAAATTGAGCCCTGGAAACTGAAAAACAAGACCAAAAACACAAGAGAATAGTATGTTTTTAAACACTGCATTTCTACTTTGAAAGTGTTTTGGGCACAGAAACAAGCATCCATGCACTGCTTTATATGGGAAGAAACTCCATAAATTATATATAATATTTCTGAGGTATCTATACCTAGGAACAATGGTAGCTTTAGGCATATTAATCTGCATTTTTGGTCATTCAGTCTTGCTGTTTTGAGTCTCATTTTTCAAATACTTGGTGTTCTATGTTAATGCTGTCAGATGATGTGAAAAAAAGCTTTTTTGTTTTTTTAGCAAGTTTGTTTTTGAGATGAATAGCATGACCATATTCCTTTTAAGACTCAGAATGAGCTGAGAGTTATTCGCATTTGCTTCAATGGATTTATAAGTCTCTTTTGTGCTAGATTACAGTTGTGACATATTATGACTGCAGCAGACATATGTAGAATCATCTGCATATTGCATTCTGGTTGCCTGTTTAGTGGGGGTAGATAAGTTGTTGATAAAACTATTGAATAGTAAGGGCCCTACAATGGATTGTTGGGGGAACATTAATGGATACAGGTAGAAAGGATTACTGAGAGTCTTGCCTTCTTATCCTACTTCTGAAGTAAAGGTTGAATAGTGTAAGTGAATTATTACACAGGTCAAGAGAAGGGAGCTTGTCTAAGTGTATTTTAAGAGAGACTATCAAATGCATTAGACAGGTCAAGGAACAATGCTGAGGTCAGCCTGCTCTCATTTCTGTTTTGCTTCATTTAATTCCAGAAGGCCGGAAGAGTGATATTAGTGCTGTGACTGGAGTAGATGCAGTGTTGTTTTAGTTGCAGGAGATTGTTTTGGGTTAGATGACTAAGCAGGTGAATTGTCTAGGATTCTTTTTTTTTCCATAATAAATCTTTATTGTTATATACTTTTCATACAAAATTATAAAGTAGAAACTAGTAACTAACGCTGTAACAATCACACCAAACAATATAAAATATTTACAAGAATGCTTCCATATAAGACATTAGAAATATAAGAAAAACATAGGAATAATTAGTAAGTTTTCCATATTGAACAGTTTGATTAGACATTTCTCTCCAAATATAGCTATGATTATTACTACCTTCACTTCAAAAGTTTTATGCTAATATAATATTAAATATCTGTTCCCAAATTTTCGGATTATTGATATCCTTACTATGTGAATTTAAAAGTAGTTTATGAGCTAGTATATGTTTTGTCGCCAACACTCTGAAGTTTTGCCATGATGTTTTAGTTGGGTCTAGCCAATTTGAAGCTATATAAAGCTTCATTAGTAAGAAAATATTAATACGAACTATACTCTGTGATCTGGTAAGTTCCTTCGGGGGAATATGCAAAATCATAAATTTCCAAGACAGTGTTGTAGAATTGTCTAGGGTTCTTGATGTAGGAGACAGAATGCCAACAGGTCTGAAGTTTGAGAATTCTATGGAGTTACCTCCCTTGTGCAGTGGAACAATATGTGATTGTTTGACTGGATAGAGCTGTCCATCTGCAGCAATTTTAATGAATTCTGTTGGGATATTATGAGAAGCAGAGGTGGTAGGGTTTAGTTTAAGTAGATTTTGATAAGTGCAGTTGGAACTGATTTGAAGGAGAGGGCAGTTATGGAGTTGTTTGGCATGTAGTCTGAGGTGCTTTCTTACTATTCTAACTGTTATTAGTTAATGCTTTAGCTGCATTTATGCAGCGTTTAATTTGTATGCGATAGTTGTGTTAGCTTCTGAAAGTAAGGGTATGGCTGAATGAGTTTAACATGCTTCATCTAATTCTTAATGGTGCCCCAGAAGGAGGGTGATTTAAATCTGGCTCCTAGAGATTACTATACTAGCATTTTTTTCTGAGGATATATTACACATTTGCCAGGTTTTGGTACTTTATTACTATGTTTTCAGCGGTAATGGTAAGCTGGGTGCAGGTACAGCTTTACCCTTTTCTTTCTTATGTGAACCTGCTTATCTGAAGGTACTGATGAATAATTTCACATCGTCTAGAAAGTGGGTTTTTAGGCAGCTCTAGTTGATGAGACTAAGAGTTAAAATTAATTTTTTTGTACAGAATTTGTAGAGATTTCTGAGAAAGTAATACCGGAGAGCTTTGTAGTTTTTATTGTAGTGTCATGAGTGGGATAGTGATCACTTAAAGTGTCTATTGGAATACCAACATGCATGTTTTCAACCCAATGGTGATTTCTTATTGCTTTATTGAATGTGGCAGAGATATTAATAAGAACTGAAAAGTCATGTAGATTAGGTTTATATGATGAAGAAGCTAGTGCAGTGATTGGCCAGTAAATATTAAGAACTACGGTATGGTGTCAGAAGAAATCCATCACGTTATATTGTGAAATGTTGTAGGTTGTTGCTGTGGGGCTATATACAGTGAAAATACACAGGGTTTTGATTAGTGAAGGTTTGAGGTAGGGTATTAAAAACTCAGCACTACCAAAGGAAAGCAATGACAGGACAGACTGAGAGCAACAACTTCTGCTGTTTTTGTTTATTCATTTTTTCTGTCTGTTCTGAGAATGCTGTGTCCTGGTTGCACATTTTTTTTTCATTCCTAATACTAGGTTTTTGACAGGTTTTTGTGAGACTGACTATATCGGGTGAGTGGAGAGTTAACCATAAATGTAATTTAGAAATTTTAAATCAAATATTTCTAAGGCTGATATGACATAATTTGAGATCAGAGCTACAAATGCCAATGAACAACATTTGATAGTTACAAGGGCTGGTATCTATTTGCTGAGTAGGCCCTAGGTTTGGCTGAATATCACCACAGGTTTTTAATGTTCAAAGTAACAGAGGATTTTTGAGATATGTGAAGGTAAATTAGTTTTAGTTTGTTGTAAGAGTTTTGAAGTAATGGTTTATTTAGTACACATACAGGCTTGAAGGACAGATGACTGGAGGTGTTGAAGAGGTTATGGGCTATGAGGAATGTTCATGGATAGTCCAAAGGGCAAGGGATATTAGAAGGATGTTTCAAAAGTATACCATAATAATTGCGTATATCAACATTCTGTTTGAAGTAGGGATTTTTAGGATTCTGAGTACTGTTGGGAAGGCTGAGAATGAAGAGCATTAGAAATAGTAATAAAGGAATTATGACATTATGTGTGTGGGTTCTAGTTAAGCAAGCATAGCTATCAGTGTAAAATGAGTCTTTATTAGAGTTAGGGGTATGAGAATGCAATAGCAAAAAGCACTATTAAAATGGTGGGATAAATACTGGATTGAGCTAAATATCCATTTTCAGTTAAAGACTAGGCAGAACAGCTCCATAGCTATATAACAGGGGTTATAAAATTCAACTGAAGGTACATATTCTTGAATGCATGTACACAACGAGTGCAAAATTCATGTGTAGAAAAGCACAGTACATCAGTAAGGAAGGTTAACAATTAATGTATCAACAGTATATAGTGACAGTTAAATATTATGTTAAAATATAGGCAGTATTGAGGTTGTTGAAGACAGAGGAAGGTATGGATGAACAAATAAAAATTGAGAATTAAGTCAGATAGTGGAACAGATCCAACTGGACGTTAGATACTATTTTAGATTGTACAGAAATGTGTTTACTGTAAAAAAAAAAGTTTACTGTCAAGTCAAAGGACTGAGGGATTGGAATTCTACATCCTGGCTACATCAACATAGTAAAGAGAGTCAGCAAACTGGTTGTTTGATTTGACAGCTTCAAGGAGGTTTTGAGACTGTAGTCTTAGGTCTCTGCAAGGCATAATATATTTTGCCAGCAAATTAGAGATGGGTGAGCATTTGCTTGATTTATATACAATTGTTTCTATATTTTTTAATTGGTTAAATGTTAAAAGGTGTTTTAGTTTAGCCAATTAATCTTATGAAGTACTTTACAATGATGACTTTTGTTCGGGATAGTGTATCCATCTTTTGTAGGTGAGTTTTTGGAAATTAAGTAAGCAAAGAGAAGGCATGAAGTAATGTTGCTAGTAATAGAGTTTGGGCTGTCATTAATTATGCTTGCATTTGTTAGGTATGCTTTCAACTGGTATTACATATACAACCTTTTGGGTGGTTTTGAGGTTACATAGTCAATATGTTTCTTGAATGATGATTTACAATTTATGAATATGCTTAAACGTTTGGCATTTGAAGTATATTTAATTGGTGTATTATTCTATGAAATAATTAGGATTTCACCTGAGCCAAACACAGGTAGTTTAGATTTCTTTGTCATTTAATAAAATATGTGATTCTTTAAGCCTGTGTTTCTAAGCTTTGTAGGTTCAGCTGCATAAATTATTTATGGTCTGCCATTTATTTTGGATTTGAGTAATCTGGTTGAGAAACACACTCAGGTTTGGAGGACGCTACATGAGACACATTTTATCTTTGATTTCATTGCTTTAAAACACAATTGTATTCCTTTTCTAGAAATTCCTCTTTGATGTTACAGAAAAGTTGCAAGGAAAAGTCATTTCTGTAATGGAAAAAATACCAAAAATAACTTTCATTTGGTGAGACCACACAAATCAATTAATTTTATTATATCCTTCAAAGGGCCATGGACACAACACAATGAATAAATTAAATCAATCAACAACCAAGCTTAAAACAATCATATACCAAAATTAAGCCCAATATAAAACATTCACCTCTCTAAATAAAACTGAAAAAATAAAAAAATATAAAAAATACATACATAACACAATACATCATCATCTTCTTTCGGCTGTTCCTGTTAGGGGTCGCCACAGTGGATCATCTGTTTCCATTTCTTCCTGTCCTCTGCATCTTGCTCTGTCACACCAACCACCTGCATGTCCTCTCTCACCACATCAATAAAGCTTATCTTAGGCCTTCCTCTTTTCTTGTTACCTGGTAGCGTCATCCTTAGCATCTTTTTCCCAATATACTCAGCATCCCTCCTCAGCATATATCCAAACCAATGTAATCTTGCCTCTCTGTCTTTGTCTCCAAACCTTCTAACATGGGCTGACCCTCTAATATACTTATTCCTAATCTTGTCCACCATTGTCACACCCCGTGCAAATCTTAACATCTTTAACTCTGCCACATCCAGCACTAACTCCAGCCTTTTTGTCAATGCCACTGTCTCCAACCCATATAACATAGCTGGTCTCACTACCCTCTTGTAGACTATCCCTTTCACTCTTACTGGTACTAGTCTGTCACAAATCACTCCTGACATACTTCTCCACCAAATCCATCCTGCCTGTACTCCCTTCTTCACCTCTCTTCCAAACTCACCATTACTCTGAACTAATGATCCCAAGTATTTAAACTCATCCACCTTTGCCACCTCTACTCCTTGCATCCTCACCATTCCTCTATCCTACCTCTCATACTCTCACACACATATATTCTGTCTTAGTCCTGCTGACCTTCATTCCTCTTCTCTCTAGAGGATATCTCCATCTCTCCAGGGTCTCCTCCACCTGTTCCCTACTCTCACTACAGATCACAATGTCATCTGCAAACATCATAGTCCACAGGGACTCATGTCTGATCTCATCTGTCAACCTGTCCATCACCATTGCTAATAAGAAAGGGCTCAGAGCTGATCCTTGATGTAATCACACCTTAAACACATCCATCACTCCCACCGCAGGCCTCACTGCTGTCACACTACCCTCGTACATATCCTGTACCACTCTTACATACTTCTCTGACACTCCCAACTTCCTCATACAATACCACAACTCCTCTCTAGGCACCCTGTCATATGCTTTCTCTAAGTCTACAAAAACACAATGCAACTCCCTCTGACCTTCTCTGTACTTCTCCATCAACACTTTCAGAGCAAACATTGCATCTGTAGTGCTCTTTCCTAGCATGAAACCATACTGCTGATCACTAATCATCACATCCCTTCTTAACCTAGCTTCCACTACTCTTTCCCATAACTTCATGCTGTGACTGATCAATTTAATCCCTCTGTAGTTACTACAGCTCTGCACATCATCCTTATTTTTAAAAATCAGTACCAAAACACTTTTTCTCCATTCCTCAGGCATCCTCTCACTTTCCAAGATTTCATTAAACAATCTGGTTAGAAACTCCACTGCCATTTCACCTAAACACCTCCATGCTTCCAAAGATATGCATCTGGACCAACGGCCTTTCCATTCTTCATCCTCTTCATAGCTATCCTGACTTCGTCCTTGCTAATCCATTGCACTTCATGATTCACTATCCCCACATCATTCATCCTTCTCTCCCTCTCATTCTCTTCATTCATCAACCGTTCAAAGTACTCTTTCCATCTGCTCAACACACTCTCCTCGCTTGTGAGTATGTTTCCCTCATTATCCTTTATCACCTTTACCTGCTGCACCTCTTTCTCTAGCTCAGTCCCTCTGTTTAGCAAATAGGTACAGGTCCTTTCCTCCCTCCTTAGTGTCCAACCTTTCATACAACTCTTCATATGCCTTATCCTTAGCCTTCGCCACCTCTCTCTTTGCCATGCACCTCATCTCCTTATACTCCTGTCTACTTTCTTCATCTCTCTGACAATCCCACTTCTTCTTTGCCAACCTCTTTCTTTGTATACTCTCCTGTACTTCCTCATTCCACTGCCATATCCCCTCGTCATCCTTCCTCTGCCCAGATGTCATCCCAAGCACCTTTCTAGCAGTTTCCCTTACTAGCTCTGCTGTAGTTAACCAGCTATTCGGTAACACTTCACTGCCACCCAGTGTCTGTCTTAACTCTTCCCTGAATTCCACCTCACAATTACCCTTTTTCCATTTTCACCATTTCATCCTTGTTGCTGCCCTCACACTCCTCCTCCTCCTCTTCTTGATCACCAATGTCATCCTACAAACCACCATTCTATGCTGCCTAACTACACTTTCCCCGGTCACCACTTTACAGTCTCCAATACAATGCAACTATGTAAAAATTTAAAAATAAAATCATATAATGCAGTAAGGTAAAATAATAGAATAGAATAATATAACAAAGTGCCTATCTCCTCAATGCCCTCAACTTCAACAAAGGGGAGATGACACGTGGTCATTCAAACCTGGCCATTTATAATAATTAAAGTAAACTTGCCAAAATAAAAACTCACATTTCTCCAACAGCAATTGCCAAGGTCCACTGGTGAATTAACAAATTATAGAATCTGCGTATTTTTCGCAATTTTTGACAATTAAATTTAATGAATTTATTTGAAGCTACATATTTTAACATTTCATTTCCCAAGTCATACAAGGAGTTATATAACAGGATACAGGACTTTCAAAATTTTTCCGTTGTTTCAATTAAGGCTTAAACTCTGTTTTAAAATGAACTTGTATACTTAAATGTAAATTAGCATTGCTTCAGCTACACAATCTCCAAAATTCGGGTTTCAGTAGAACTAGGGGGCTTATAAAATTTGCTTATGAAAACTGAGCAATGGCTATTGATTTTTTATACTTGGTATAAATTAAACTATGGGAATAACATAAAACATAAACATCATTATGGTTGCTACTATAACCTTCAGATATTCCTGTACAAGTACCCAGTGCTTAATTTCTTATTTTCTAAGTACTGGATCAGTTTTCTACTCATTGGAATAAATGCTATGAGTGCATTACCTGGTTTAGGCATTCCACATCTAGATATATTTGTAGCAGATTCTTATCTCTCTCTCTCTTTCTCTCCCTATATATATATATATATATATATATATATATATATATATATATATATATATATATATATATATATATATTTATATATATATATATATATATATATATATATATATATATATATATATATATATATATATATATATATATATATATATATATATATACCAGGTCGAAGTTTCACAACTTCAAACGTTCTAATATCGACCCCTATTCAACAAATGCTGAAAACAGCTAAGCCGTGGAACACCAAATTTCTTCCAAGGGAAGGAATTTGGTTGGCCATTCCTGTGGCTTCGCTATGTTCAGCACTGTGGTGGAAAGTTATGGGTCGGGATCAGGTAAGTGTGCGATTGTGTGGACGTGAGGGTTAGGGTGTGGGGTAGGTAAGTTAGGGTTAGGGCACGGGTCAGGTAAGTGTGTGATTGTGTGGACATGAGGGTTAGAGCAGTTTAGGTGAGTTAGGGTTAGGGAGCAGGTGAGGTGAGTGTGGGATAGTGATGGACCTTAGGGTTAGGGTTTGGGTTAAGGTAAGTGGATAGCTAGTGGTGTGTGTACAGTTTAGTTTAGTGTTAGATGTAGGAGTTTAGGTGTATGTGTGCGGATAGCTGTTTGTTTGGTGTGTTGTGTTGTGTGTATGTGTGTCGGAACAGCAAATTTTTTCCCTGGACAATCAATCTAAATTTTGACTACAACCCAAATAACTAATGATCAAGGTATTGTAGGATGCAGGGACTGTTAGTAGGAGTGATGCAGTGAGAGGCTGGTGTTAGTTTAGCCACCTTATAGAGGAAGTAATCTGGTATGCTGTAATTCTAGCACCCTTTGGTGAAAATGAAAGAAGTAAACCATGCAATAAGCTGAAAGCCAAGCATCTTAGCCATGAAGTGGAAAGATTATATTAAAATATGTGCAGAGAAGTCCTGACATAGGTGTTGACCCACTGGAGCCTGATACTTTTTTTTTGCTTGTTTGGAGATGCAGGAATATTTTATATTATTTTTTTAAACAAGAAGCACCTTTATTCAATTATCATGTATGACACAGGTAATCTCTCATGTATATTAATGAAAATAAACCATACAGCCACATTTCAGTTGCAAACATTTTATATTACAAACTGTGCTGACTCAACTGTAGCTGCAAACATCATACATTATTATAATATATCCAATCATTGTCAGTCAAAAATTAGATAGCTCATTCAGATCCGGCCTTCTTTTAAACCTGTTCCTCCTCTGCATGTATTGATCCCACATTTCCCAGTTTTTCCTATGTAATTTGCTTCCACCCTTTCCAAAAGATCCCAGTTCCAGTTGTTTTATCTTTGCTACTATCTTCACTGCTTCTAGTAAAGCTGGTTTAGTCTTTGATTTCCATTTTGTAATAACTGCTTTGTTAGCAGCCATCATAATTAGACTCAGCAAGGCCTTACTATGTCTATACAATTCCGAGTCTGTATCATAGCTCAAAATAAATTATTCATCAAGTTACTCGAATTTTCTAACCCAACATCTCTGACAGAACAGTCTGTAGGGAATCATTAAAGTCTGCCAACTCATTACACTCAGAAAATATGTTCCCAGTTACCTCTTTTTTCCCCATCACACTTCCAAGTTTTGCTGGAATCTGCTTAGGGTATAAAAATACCTATGTAAATACTTGTAGATTTTGTTGCATATTTGGGAGACATGTGTGTGTGTGTGTGTGTGTGTGTGTGTGTGTGTGTGTGTGTGTGTGTGTGTGTGTGTGTGTGTGTGTGTGTGTGTGTGTGTATATATATATCTATATATATATATATATATATATATATATATATATATCTATATATATATATATATATATATATATATATATATATATATATATATATATATGTATATATATATATATATATATGTACATTTTTTCTTTGTGAATTGCTTAACCAGTCTCTTTTCTTCCAGACCTCCTCTGATTGATTCCTATATAGTTATCATGCAGTATTTCTTATACTCTGCTAATTATTCCTTTCTTAATGGCAACTTCTGTTCTAGATTCAACTAAACACTCTACCAGTGCTGCAATTTCATTTAAGAGCCTCTATTTCTTTCTCTTTCCCTATACTCTGTTATCAATCCATGATAGGGAAGACAATCTCTAACCTGCAGTCCAAATAAGTTCTTGGCATCTTCCCTTTCTATTACCTTTCCCGCTCTAGAGATTTGCTCCCAACACTTTGGTTCTTTTGCCAGTTTTCTCCAATATATTCCAGCCCCCTCTTGCCTATTGTCTGTATCCCTAATTGCAGTTATCCCTATCAACAGAATCTCCTTTATGCATTCCATGTTGGCTTAGTTCTTGGAATACTTTCTGCAACTTTATGAATACAATATTCTGAATGATTATTATTGTTCTCCTTAAAGGTTTACATCCAAAATCCCAGTCTCAGGAGGTAATGTGATTTGCCTTTTCCACATCCATAAAATGTAGACAGTACTGGAAATCATCCATAGCTGGTCCAATATCTGTGCATGGAAAACAAGATGGCTAGGACGAAAACTGCTTTGCTACCTCCTGAGTGAAATGATCACATGCCGAAATAATTCTTTTTCTAGTATTGTAATGTAAGCTTTTCCAGAAAGGATGAGAAAATGATTTCTTTATAAATGGATCATACCACGTGCCTCTTTTATGAAAAGGGGGATCTCTGCTCCAGCTTGCGAATTTAGATGTTTCCACCAATGTTAAAAATATGTGCTAACCAGGAGCCTGTTCTGTCATCAACTTTTAACATCAAGTCCTATTTCTTCACAAATGTTAAGTATGCTAACTTTATGACCACTGAACACTTAGTACAGGGAAGTATTTTTTCTCAAAGCTGACACAACATTTGATAACCCGAGTCAGTATATTTATTGCTGTAGTAGCATTTGGGGGGGGGGGTGTAATCATCATGTGGCGGTGCAACAGAACTTCAATATCCTATGGAATGTCTGTTTTATTGATTTTTATTTTTTATCCTTGCATAGCTCCTGTTAAATGTTTAATGATCTGCAGCATGCTATTAACTTACTTGGTGTAACACTTGTTAACTATGGTACTCTGCTAATGTCTAGCATGGTTATATTTTCAGCCAGATCTCTTCCTTTCATACAGTCTTGCTGCAGGAAAATAGTATTAAGTCCTACAGTAATTAGTTCTAAAGAAACAGATGTAAATGCACTTGCTGCTTCTGATTTCTTCATCAGAGAAAGGCATGCTCATCAGATTCAGGAGTTCATCAAAGTATTATTTTTACCAACTGACAATGTTCTCATTTTAGGATGGTGTTTTCTACCCTCACAGAGGACAGCATTATCAGAGTTACACATCTTCCTGAGTTGCTAGATGGTTTGTGAAAGCATCACTCATACTTTTAAAAAGTCACTTTCCACATGATTAACAAACTCCTTCAACACCTGGGCTTTAATTTGGTGTCTACCATAACTGCTGGTTTTTGGCTTGTAGGTTCCTATCAGTCAGATCTGGAGAGCACCCTGCTAGCATTGTGAAAAAGTTCGCTCTTCATAATTACAGTGAGTACTAGGGCCATTTCAGTTAAATTTACTGGCCATGTTTGGCCCACAGCTTCTTGCTGCTAACTCAAGCATTGAGGTTTTCAACACAGTCTGTTTGAATTGTCCAATCCTGAACTTCCTGAACACATGACAGAAGCTGTTCTGAGGATGGATATATCCGTGCCACATAGCAGCACTGTTTGTTAACAATCATGCAGATGTAGCTGCTGTTGCTTTACATGCATCATGTGTATGCCTGGTGTTCATCTACAATATGTTCATCTAACCAAAAGTAGAAAATACATTTTTTCAACCATATCTAACTGTTAGAACTTCTTAGTTTGAAAGTCATTTTGCTTATGTCTGTATAAGACTGTGTGACTCCAAGTCTCTATTAACTTCTTGGGTTTTGCTGGTCTGTTCCACTAATATTGTGATAAATAACATTCATGTCATATTTCTGTCATTTAGTCTATTCTGCTAATATTGTGATAAATACCCTTCATGTCATATTTCTATCATTTTAGTTTTGCATTTTTTTAAATACTTCAGAAATAGTTCACAGTTAAGATACATTACTGATGTAGGCATTTTCACAAAGACAGTGATACTGTCACTTAAAGGATCAATAAATAAAAGCAGAGTCAAGATAGGAGAGGGAAATTACATTTTCTTAAAGGAATGAAGGAAGATAAATAAAAGTGGAAAAAGCTGTATTTCATTATAAGGAAAGTTTCTAATTTTGAGTCTTAAAAAAACAGCTTCTGTGTTCTACATTGAAGGGATCTATGTCTCCTTCATTTTTTTAAGAATTTTGTTAAGCAAATATCTATGATAAATTATACTATATTACAAATTCATCAAAATAACTTTTTTGTATAATTATTAAAGATGACACAAGTTTCCAAGTTGAAGCTGTTAGTGTTTTATATCTTTCCCATTCAGTTAATTGGAGAAGTAATTTACAGTACAATTTTTAATGATTTATATATTACCTATTATTTATATATTTACATATTTACATTATTTACATCTGTGAAGATTGGGGGAAGATGGGTGAAGGCTGCCCGCCTAGTCAAATAGAATTTGATACATAATTCTATCATTTGTAAATATAAATGTAAAATGCAACCTTCTTTTTTAAATGAAAGAAAATACTGTAAAAATGTGAATTTCAAGATTGTAGCAACATTGCTATCGGCTGTAAGGAAAACTAAGCCAAGCATTCCATCTGTTCTTTTGAACTTAAAATTATGTCTTGTATACCCTTTAGATCTAAATATCTAAATAGTGGTGCCGAAGAGGCTAACTGAACACATTCTTTCTATTGTCTTAACTTAAGGAATAATTACTAGAGTGTACACGTGAAATATATTTTATTGTTGTAGTTTCCTGAGCAAGTGTTAGATTGTTAAATAATGTAGCCTTCTGGCCAGGGAACCCCAGACTAAGTGTCAAAATGATGTAATGTGTATACTGGGAAAACCTAAGTGTCGAAATGATGTAATCTTGGAGGGCCCATCAAAGATGTTTGTTAGTGAGTTTAAAAACAATTGTTCAGAGAGAGACTGTAAGCATTTTGTTCTTGATATCTAACACTCAGCACTGCCTTATGCTCTCTTTATGTAAGTAGTATCTTAGAAGTATGTTTTCTTGTAGTAATAGCTAGGAACTTAGAAGAAAGTTAGACTAAGTGTTTTTCTGTTATATCAGAACTTTCCTACTGCATTGTTTTAAGTTTCTGTGTGATCTCTGAACTCTTAAATATCACTGTGGTGTAGTAGTATTGTCTTGTGTTTTAATTCTTTATTATTAAATATTTTAAAACCTTTTACCTATGGCTGGTTTGTGTAGATATAAGTAAGCTCTAAAGTACATTGCATGGTTATAAGTGATCCTGTAATAAGCCCTTCCAATAAGCATTGATTGCTTAGTCACACTTACCAATTGGATAATAATATTTCACAGTAATAATTGGACACCCTTTTAAGGGCCTTTGGGTAGCTGATAGGTATACGCTGGTGGTGGCAGAAATTACTTCTGTATAGTCTGGGTTAAGGGGCACAGCTGGAGAATCTGTGCCAGCCTTTCCCTGGAGTGTCTGTGAAGTTGTATAAATACTTATTTCAAAGTGTGTGTGGTGTGTTAGCTACCTGGGCAGGGACACAAAACAATGGTGGGACAGAGAGGGTACTGGATGTTAGCTTGCCAGCTAGGCTGAGATCTGGACCCTATAGCTGTGCCAGTGGGGAGTCTTATTGGGGACCTGGGGAGCAAGGGAGCAACCAGTCCCAGACTGACTGTGATCTCTGTGTGCACTTAAGGGAAATTGTACTTTACTGTGTATATTTGTTATCCTTTCTCCTATATGAGACGCCCTCCCTGGTGTTAGTGGTGAGGATTGAGGCTCCTTGATTGCTGGGCCAGGGCACGGCTATCACAACATCTATTTACAAATCTCCAGACATTACAAGCTTCATTTTAAGCATTCCCTCCCCACTCTTTTATCCACAACCAAAATATTATTTTCCTCCAAAATCTTTCTCAAAGTCCATTTTTCATTATATTTCATTTCATTTAGTCTCAATCTCCATATAGTCCATAAAACATAAAATATTATTCTGCCCATTTTCTTCACCTATTCCTGTTTTTTGTGCACTACAATAACCAAATTCCATTATGTCCATATTTATTTGCTCACATTTTAACAAACTTTTCACGCTATTATGTTTATATATTTCTTTCCACAAATGTTTCGCTCTTTTACATTTCAAAAACACATGGCCAGTAGTCTCAAACTCTCCATATTCATTACATATTCTATCTTGCTTTTTTTTGTATGGCATATTTGCCTTAACCGTGAGTTTTTTAATAGACAATCTCCATAACAAATTATTACATTCTTTAATTGTTTTACATTACATCTCATCATTGTTTTTTTTTTTTCTTATCTATTTCTAAATCTTTTCATGGATCAATGCAATAAAGTGTTTTCATAATACTTAAGTACCACACCTTTCTATTTTTCTCACATATAGTCTGTTTTATTTTTCATAACACAGTTTTGTGTTGATATTCTTTCATTTCTTCATCCACAATGCTTTTACTTCTTTTCTTAACTTCCATTCCTTCCTACACTTCTTTGTATTTATAATAGAGTATCATTTCTATCAAGTTTTTATTGTCCTTCATAATTCCTTTTAATACCTTATATAAAATTAAAGATGCCGCATGTACTATTGTGTTTATTTAACCCAAGCCTCCTTGTTCTTCTTTCATATATAGAATCCCTCTTTTGACTGAATTCAGACTAAAGCCCCATATAAAACAAAATATAGTCATCATTAGTTAATTTTCATACTTAATAGGAATCATATAGATGTTAGCAACATAAGTATTTTTTTCTTTTACCATGGTGCTTTTTCTATATAAAAAGCTATATGATTTCCAAATATTAGTCATATCCTTTACTTCATTGAGTACATTATCTCATTGTTGTTGCCTGTATTCATTCCTTCCAAATATTATTCCTAATATATCTACATATTTTGCATTAAACTCAATGCCTCTTATCATACCTTCAAAACCAAATCCTTTACTTTTCTTTTTATTTGTACATAAAAAACAATTTTCTTTTTAATTTAAACTTAACTTTTCATTTACTTTTTCATCCATACTTTATTTTTAACAATTAATACAATATCATCTGCATAATTATACATTACTGGCGATTGTACTTCCTTCATCATTTTGCATCCACCGCTAAAAGACATTGTATTAATTTCTTTCAATATTACATTCATAACTAATGAGAACGTCACACTACTAGCTGGGCAGCCCTGCTTTATTCCACATTATATTTTTTATTTCTTCTTCAATCCAGGCATTTGCATTTAGATTTACATAGTTCCTTTCATAAACAGATTTTATTTCTTATAATATTTTGCTTACATTATATGCCTGCAAAATTCCCCATAATGATTTATATTGAATATTATCATAGGCGTTACTTTTATTCCTTATCATAACCTTTGCTTCTACATTTTTATTTATGAATTCATCAACTATTTCTCTTATTATCCATTATAACTCGACTTCCTTTTCCTTTTCTTCCAAATGCATTTTGGTCATATATTTTATCCATGTTTCCCAACCTTTTTGTTATTATTCTCATAAAAAAATGTATAATCTTATTATTCAATGTTATAGGTATCCAGTTTTTATCTACTCTTTGTTTCCTTTTTTTAAATATAAATTTTATAACTCCTGTACATATCTTAAAAAACTATGCCTTGGATAACACTCCATTAGGCCACCAGGAAAATGATAAAGCAGTATAAACTATTAAACTACTAAATGAAAACATCAGAGACCATAAATTTTAACACTTCCATCCCAATTTATTTAAAATGGAACTTCAGACACAGGGTTCTGATGAAGTTAGCTACTTTATGCCTTGGCAAGGATTTGTTGTCCTGTACATATCTCTTTCTCTAATTCCAGTTTCTAATGATTCATTCATAACTTCTATAAAAATTATTTTTGGCACTCTTTCATTTCTTTATGCATGCCATATTCAATTCCATCTAATCCTGTTGCAGAATTTATGTAAATCTCTTTTAGAATTTCATTCAATTTTTTCATAGTTATTTTTTGTTCTAAATACTCATTATCTTCCTTATTAAAATTTTCACCTTTATACAATTGTTCTATGTTTTTTTTTCCTTTTAACAAATAATTTCAGTGCATATTCTTTAATTATTTCATATATTCCTTCTTGCTGTCTTATTTGCTTACCTTCCTTATTTTTTAATTATCTTATTATTTTTCCTTCTTTTATCATTTTACTCAAATATGGTGCTACCTCTTCTTTCTTGCCTTGTAAACAATATTTTTTCTATATGACAAGTTAATTTAATTTGATTTATTTTATATATTTCTCTTTCTTTTTTTCATAAAAGGGATTTTTCTTCTCTACTAAGTCCCTGAATGTTTCTTGACTTGATATCTTATAGCTCTGTTTTTCTTTTCTACTTTTCTTCTTAATACATTCTAAAACACTTTTTTATATTTCTCTTTAAAATTAAGCCACTAAAGAGTACAAGTCTCATAAAATCCTCTCATATTCATATTTTTCAATAATTCCATACGTTATTTTTTCTCTTCTAAATCTAATTCCTTTTCATTAATTCTCTTTACTCCTTTTCCTATTCTGATATGTTCTTCATTTTTCTGTACTTTAATAACATATGTAGCCACATGATTTGAAAAGCCAGCATACTTAATTCTATTTTATAACTTTTAAACAGATATTAAAAAATAATTAATCTGTGTCCTAACTTCATTCTTTTTGTAGATCTAATAGTTATTGTCCAATACACTTAACTTTCCACTTCTCATAATTTCTTAAACTATTTTAACATCACAACTGCCTTTCTTTTTTCTTGAATTACAATTAAAATCACCCACCACCATAATGTCCATATTTACACAAACATATTCAAGAATATTTTTAAACATCCTTTCTCTCATTTTTGGTTACATATGCATATAAAGCTATAATTCTATACACATAATTTTTTCCATCTCAAGTCTATTACCATAATTAGTCCTAGTTCCACTATGGTTACATCTAATATTTTAATGCTTTCTTGACATAATATACATATGCCCGAGTATGTTCCTTTCCCTATGCTCCAAACTACCACACCATTCCAAAGTTTTTCAGTTTGTGTTCTTTCTTCCTCTGTTAATAATCTGATATCTTTTAAAACAATAATATATGCATGTACTGCAGCACACCATTGTAATATACATATTCTCCTCTTAATATTGTTCATACTGATCACATTTAAAGCTAATATTTTCAGCTTTAAAGAACATTTAGTATAATAAAATGTTGTATCCCTTTCCTTTCTTATTTTCTTCATATACTATATTTTTAAATGATATTTTCCTTTCATTAACTCTTTTCCCTGTCAAATTATTTTTATTTGTTACTGTGTGCCAATCAGTTTCTTCCTCACTTGTCTCCTCTGTTTCTTTTTTCTTATTTCTTTAACTTCATGTACAAGCTCTTTATCAGTCATATCTTTTTATACATTTTCTTGTATAACACATTTTCTATCTCTTTCTCCTGGATTACTTCATTTTATTTTTCTTGCACATTAATTCCACATTCTAGCAATGAATGACCAGTGTTGCCACATCTTTTGCACTTTAAATCACATTTGTTGCATTATGCCCTGCTTTACCACAAAAATAACATCTTTTTTATCATACTCTTTGATTAAATGGTCATTTTTTCCAGAATATAATAAGTCTTCGGTTGACCCCTGTATTTCACAAAACAGTTATTACCATGAACATTAATAATACTAGGAACATACATAACAGTATTCTTTTCCATTTTCAGTATTACTCCATATTCCCATCCCCCAGTCCATAGTTCTCTTTCATCATATATTTTGTACTGTACATTACTTCCTTACATATAGTTAACAAATGTTCTTTCAGTTTTTTTGTGTTTCAATTTCAGTTCTAAACTGTATCATTATTCTTTTTTTGTCTTTAAAAAGCTTGCTCCACATATTCTGACCACGGATAAATATTTTTCTTTTGTTCATATGCACCCCAAAAAATTTTCCATGGCCTGCCTATCAAGTCAAAAATGTCTCTTTGTTAATTAATTATTAATTAAAATAAATGCTCTTACCTCTTTTTCTTTGACACCCAGAAGTGCTATGACAGAGTCCCAAACCTCATACCTATCCAAACTTTCTTACTTTTTACTGCTCACATGTACTGTATACTTATTTTTTATTTCTTCTTTCTTTGCTCCTTCTCCAACAGTTTGTGCATACGTTTTTGTCTCAGGATTTTTTTCTGGTATAGTCTCTTCTTCTAGTTTTTCCATGATGTCACTCCATGAAATTGCTGCTCCACTTTCTAGCTCACTTTGGTTTACCATTTCTTCCAAATAATCATCCTGCACTCCCCCCATTGGAGAGTTGTAATTATGCATTTTTCAGATGCAACCATCTCTCCTTCAAACAATCGCCTCTGAAAGTTTTCCTCTGAATCCATCTCAGTTACAGCTACAATCTCCTTTTCCTCCAATGTCACTATTTTTTCTATACCAACATCAGAAAAACAAAACTTCTGGTAAGGACTTCACCATTTCAACTACATTTTCATCAACTTTTACTCCATTTTCAGCAAAATCAGTTTTTTCCCTGTTCTTTCTGGCTGTCTCCACATCTGGAAAGGAAACAGGAAGTCAGGGTGTGGAACACACAAATCCTTCCCCCAACTACCAAGAGTAGGCGAAGTTCCCCAATGCCCTGGACAAATTTCCCTAGTATTATAAATACCACTATGGGTCTCCCCTGAAAATGAGGCTAATAGCCTTATGAGACTACCCCAGTCAACAAAAGATAATAAATAAATGTTTTATGCTCTGGAGTTATGCTGAAAATCATTTTAACTCTTCCTGGCTATGTTCCTGCTCTGTAACCTAACATCTTCACTCTCCTTATATGATTACTAAACTCCTTTGTCTTTTGCTACTAGTGACTGATGATATTTTCTCCATATTTATTTTTATCTTCACTTGTTGATACTGGTACATAATAATGATCTCTGTTTATACCACTCTGATTGAATTCATTGAATTCTGCTTTAATGTATATTTTCTGTATATGTTGCTGTAATCAAACAAACTAGATTCCTGCTTTTATGTATATATTCTGTATATGTTACTATATTTACTATCTGTAACACTGTTTCTGCTTCTGTACTAATTGATGTTTATATTTTTTCTGTATCTCGTTGGAGCTTTTCTCCCCGGGCCTCCACTAAAAATGGGCTCTTTTAGGCCCAGTGGACTTATCCCAGTAAACAAATGCAATAAATAATAAATATGTATGAGTAGTAGATTGCAACTAAAAAATTCAGATCTAATTTGGACAGAACATTCCTTTCTGTTTGATTCTAGTTAGTTAGGTAAGTATACCTGTGAAACTTCTCATTCCAGGTCCTTGCAGTATATCTATCTATCTATCTATATATATATATATATATATATATATATATATATATATATATTACACCACCCAAGAAAGTTATTTTCCTGTGCCCCTGTCGAGAAGAGCCACAGAAGTGATCCCAGGGGTGTATTTCCCATTTGCCATCCATTCATCACGATTTTTCTTGAAGAGTGCTAATGAGGAACTTTGCTTGACACAGATGGGTAGCTTGTTCCAGAGTCTGGGAAGTCTCTGGGACAGGAATCTATCCCTCCAGCATGTCCTGTTTATTGTGGTGACAAGTTTAGGTTCCTAGAGCTTGTAGCTCTGAGGGATTGGGATTTCTTTAGGTGTAGCATGTCCAACAGCTCTGTGTTTGACATAGCTTTATACGTTAGGCAGAGATCACCTTAGAGTAGGTGATATGCTATGGAGTAAAGCTGGAGTTTTTTGAGACAGTCAGTGTAGGGCATCTGTTTGAGGCCAGTAATCCTCTTTGTGAGGTACTTTTGTGGCCTTTCCAACTGCTGCAGATGTCTTGTGAGGTACATTCCAAAAGGGGGGGGGTTGTATAATGGGTCTAATGAGTGTCGAGTAGAGGGGAGCAATGATCTCTTTTTTCTGGGATGAGAACCCTTTTGTGATGTGGTGTGCCATGTAGAAGTGTTTCCTGACTACTGTGGCAATGTGATTATTAAAGGAGAGACTAGTGTCCACCTGGGGTCTCAAGGTCTCTTATCACATATTCAGTGTTAAGTAGACTGCCGCCTATGTGGTAGTTCATGGGTACTGAGTTTTTACCAAAGGGGATGACAATGCACGTTTTGGCATTGAGCTTAAGGCCATTGCTCTGACAGCAGGCATCTGTCTCAGTGAGGCCCTTTTGTAGGATGTCCACATCATTTGGGGACTCTAGTATGGCTCCTAGTTTGCAGTCATCTGTGAACTTCATTAGCCAAAGGCCTTCTGTGTTAGCCTGTACTTCAAAGCAGTAGATACCAAACAGGAGATGTCCCAGGACTGAACTCTGTGGTACTCCACTTGTCACTGGTTTGAAGTCAGATTTGGAGTCTGCAACTTTTACAGTGTGGGTTCTGTCAGTGAGCCAGTTGGCAACTCATCTTTTGACATAGGGATTTATACCTAGTTTAGTGAGTTTAGGTATAATTTGAGAATGGGGGTGGTGTCAAACCTTGGTGAGGTCAAGATAGGCTGTGTGAACCACCTCACCCTCGTCTACGGCTTTGGTGACTGCCTCAAAGAAGTTGATCAGGTTCAAGAGGCATGATCTGCCTTTCACAAACCCGAACTGGGTGGGGTCTATAGTTTGGAGGTTACCAATATCTTCGTTTATAAGTTCCATGATGATACCTTCCATGGCCTTACAGACCAGGCTCATCAAACTAATAGTGCGATAGTTCCAGGGATCAGTGGTGGTTCCCCCTTTATTGAGAGGGATAACTGTTGCTGTGCACTATTAAGTGGTCACAAGCCTGACCTGAGGCTATAATTGAACATGGTGCATAGGTGGGGAGCCAGTTAATTCTGAAGATCATGTAAAATGCAGCCTGGGATGCTGTCCAGTCCCATGGATGCTGTGTTTTTGGTTTTAGAGAGTGCAGATTTTACTTGAATAGTTGTGATTACAGGGACTTTCCATTCTTCCTGTATAAATATGGGCCCTTTAGGGGGTGAGAGGGGGTAAAGTTAGCACTGAACCTATCTGCCAGGATGCTAGCAATATCAGTTGGTTCTGTAATTTCAATGCCGTTGTGCTGCAACTCAGAGCAGATCTGGGTGTTGCCATTGAGATTCTTGACATAGCTATAGAATGCTTTGTGGTTGTCCCAAGAATCAGTGGTGATTTTGTTGTCATAGCTAGCTTTGGAAGATCTTATATGGGGATCTCAGCTTCTTACTGAGGCTGACAAGGGAGCTCCTCCACTCATAGGATTTTTCTCTCTTTTGCAACAGTTTCTTCCTTCTGTTGTAGAGTTTTTTTTATGGCAGGGGACCACCAGATTGGCTTCCTTTTTTTGAAGGATAGTGTCTTGGTTGTGTTTGGGATAGCACGATCCATGCACTCATGTAAGTGCTTACAGAGTGCATTTGTGTATGATCCAGCAGTTGCAACTGTACTGTCCATCTGCATGGATGTCATGAAGTTCGCCATTTCTGTCTTATGAAGCAAGAAGTTGGCTTTGGAGAAATGTTTTACCATGGTTTCCTTAATGGGGATGGGGGGCGGGATGTGGATATTTAGGGTGATTAGGTTATGGTCGGATCTGACCAACGAGGAGTTGACTTCAGGTGTGGAGCACTGGTCATTTATGTTGGTAATGACTAGGTCTAGGATATTGTTGCCCCTGGTGGGGGTGTGGATAAGTTGATTCAGGGCATTGGAATTCATGAATTCTAGAAAGCGTTGAGTGAAGGAGTTGGTACATGAGTAGTTTTCCAAGTTAATGGTGGGGTAGTTGAAATCACTCATTATTAGGATGCTTGATTGAACCCTAATATTTTCCAGTATATCAAGAAAAGAGGAGTGGGAATCCTAGGGCAAGGTGGGGGATCTGTAGCAAGCAACAATTTGGATTGCAGTTTTGCCCAGAGTTAGTTGCACTTGGATAACCTTGGACGCATTATGCTGAGCAACTAGCCTGGAGGTGTGGATATCCTTAATGAATATGGACACACCTCCGCCTTTGGTGTTTCAGTCCAGATTAGGTGGCGAAAAGTGTGGTATGAGTTATAGCCTGGTAATGCAGGGGTGATCTCTGGAGCCTTAAACCAGGTCTCATTCACTGCACAGATATCGATGTTCTCCATTTTAAGGAGTGCCTCGAGGGAGTGCATTTTGAGATTTAGACTTCTAGCATTGAGTAGCATTACCCTCAGTTTTTGCTTGTCTGTTCCTGTTACGGTGGCAAATTTGTCATTTGAACCTTGCCTAAAAAAGGCACTATAGGGGTGGCAAGAGCCTTAGCCAGTGTCCAGAATCCCAGGGGGGACAGGTGCAGGCCATCTCTGGCAAAGCATCATGGTCTGTCTACCATGTCATCCCAGGCAGACTGATACTGGATCCCCTTAGAATGACACCAGAAGCTTAGCCAATTGTTGAAGTCTATCATTTTGTCCTTGTACTGTGTTATCATTCTGGGCGATGGCATGATGCTAATCAGGTCAGGGCTAGGGTCATACCTGCTTGGGCTGCAAGATCAGAGAGCTCTTCCATGTCTCTTTTCATATAGTCCAGGGAGGTACATTTCAGGTCATTCACACCAACATGGACAATGAAAGAGTCATATCTGTACTTGTTGTGGAGTGACCCGAGTGTGTGGGTTATATGGCGGATCCTGGCACCCGATAGACAGCTAACAGTAACATTCTCCTTATTTAGCCTGGTGAGTGGGACATCAGTGTGCCTGACTATAGAGTCACCTATGACTAGTGTGTTGGGTACATTGTTTTGCCTTATGGGCTGTGGTTGAGTGGCACACTGAGTCTGTGGGCTATGTGTCATTTGTGTTGTGCTGGGGGTGGAGGTTGCTTGCATTTCTGCTTTGGAGGTCTCTGTTGCTTGAGCAGATTATTATTGAGAGCCTCCATAAATGTTTTTGTGTTTCTATGTGTGGATTTTGGTGGTGTAGGTTTAATGGAATTATGTGATGAGTGTGGTGTGGTGCAAGTGTTTACCTTCTCCTCTTGACTGTCAAGTTCAGTCTTGGTTGGACAGAGCTTTACTTCCAGTTTGGCTAGATAAGGGCACCTGTCACAGGTTGTAGTGTTGGGTGGGAGGAGGAGAGGGTTGTCTGTGTACATGAGGCAATTGCTACATTGTCCCAAGATGCCCAGATTCATCAGATAGACAGGAGAGAACACTGGGAGCTAACCCTTGGACATGCCTGAATAAAAAATTATTTTTCCTCTAGACAAGTGAGGATAGTGAGTGCAAGAGCTGTTTTTCTCTAAGCAAGTGAAAAAAGTAAGTACAAAAACTGTTTTCCTCTAGGTAATGAGGAAGGTTGAGTGATGTAGTAATTTGTAGCTTATTGCTTACAACATGTTCTGAACAAGTGATGAGCATGAATAAGCAAATTCAAGTGCAAAAACTAAGAATCTGTATCTGAACTAGACTAGGTACAGGAAAGAAACAAGTGGAAATGGGGGCTTTTAAATCAGAAAGTTGAAAGAGATGGAAAAATTGCAGAAACAGCCAATAACTACAATTTCTGGGCCAGAAACTACTCCTTATGTGGTAGATAGGTTACCTAGTGCTTACCACTCCCACTGATAAGCTAGCAAGCTTCTCTCCAACACAGAAAGGCTTGTGGGCCTCAGGAGCTTACACACAATCCTGGATAAAGCAAAACTTTATCTGGACTAGACTAGTTACAGGAAAGGGGGGAAACAAGTGCAAACGTGGGCTTTTAAATCAGAAAATTGAGAAAGATGGAAAAACTGCCCAAAAGGCCAATAACTACAATTTCTGGGGCAGAACCACAAGATAGGTTACCTAGTGCTTACTACTCCCACTGATAAGCTAGCAGGCTTCCCTCAAACACAGAAAGACGTGGGGGGCTCAGGAGATTACAAACAGTTCTGGATACAGCAAATCTGTATCTGGACTAGACTAGTTACAGGAAGGGGGAAACAAGTGCAAATGTGGGCTTTTAAATCAGGAAGTTGAGTGAGCTGGAAAAACTGCACAAACGGCCAATAACTACAATTTCTGGGCCAGAAACTACTCCTTATGTGGTAAATAGGTTACCTAGTGCTCACCACCCCCACTGATAAGCTAGCAGGCTTCCCTCCAACACAGACAGCCTTGGGGGGCTCAGAAGGTTACAGACAGTCTTGGATATAGAAAATCTGTATCTGGACTAGACTAGTTACAAGAAATGCAGGAAACAAGCGTAATTTTTTTGTTACAGTTAAGCAGAACACAGGGAGATTCTAGCAAAGTTTTTTTGTTGTTTGTTTTTTTTATTTTGACTGAAACTCATTTGACTGAGACAATAAGAATGAAATTTCAAAAAATTTCAAAAGACTGAAAAGTCACTTGACTGAAACCCATAAGACTGAAACCCATAATACTGAATTTCAACATACTAAATTTTAAACTGGACCATATAAAACCAGACTAGGTTGGGCAGGGCTGTGCCCCACACACAACCCCTAACTATACATAGTAACTCCAGGATCACACTACAGGGGGGGAAAGGGCATAGTAGTGGCAGCATGTAGACTGCTGAAAGGTATGTGAAAGATATATGCCCTTTTCCCCACTATAGTGCAATCCTGGAGTTAGTGTATATATATATATATATATATATATATGTATATATATATATATCTATAGGGGGTTGTTGGGGGCACAGCCCCCCACATTGGGTGTCTGGGGGGCATAGCCCCCACCTAGTCTGGTTTTACATGGTCCAGTTTACAATTTAGTATGTTGAAATTCAGTATTATGGGTTTCAGTCAAATGCATTTCAGTCAAATGAGGTTTCTATCATATGACAGGGATCCATTTTATATATATATATATATATATATATATATATATATATATATAGATAGATATAGATATAGATATATATATATATATATTTATATATATATATTTATATACACACACACACACACACACACACACACACACACACACACACATATATATATATATATATATATATATATATATATAGGTTTACTATCAAAATTCAGAATGTCAGTTGTGCGTTTATGCATAATGCCAAACCGCAACTAAGAAAATGTACTCAACGATCCCTTCATAATATCGGAACTCATCACCATGAGGATCCCATTCACAACACTGTACTTTTTGAATCGAAAGTCAGTGTTAGCATGTATGTTTTGCAGCGTGTAAGCCGCCCTGCACCAACCATGTGGGGGGTTGTACCCCCACACCCCCTGCAACTTAAATATACCAACACTGATATCGTACTACAGTGAGAAAAATGGAAATACTCCACTCCCCACTGTACCGCGATCCACATTCACGATGCTAAACTCATAATAATGCAGCTTTACATTTCTTATTATGGTTCATAATATTGCAGTTCAGCATTGCAAACATTGAGCACTGTGATTTCAACCAAGTGGCAGTCGTACGTTATTATGGTTCATAATATTGCAGTTCAGAATTGCAAATGTTGAGCACTGTGATTTCAACCAAGTGGCAGTCGTTCAACTGCCATTTCAAATTTTGATAGTAAACTAAAGATAGATATATATATATATATATATATATATATATATATGGATTCACTTTATAATCTTGAAATACTGAAATCTCAGATTTCAGTATAGTGAGACTATAAAGCCAAACACTCAATACCAAAATCCCAAAAGCGCAGAATTCAAAATCGTGACTTATAAATAAACCCTCCACCCCAAAAACAAACATACACACACCTTCCTCCCCACACTACAACAGCCAATAAACACACACATACACACACACACCTAAGCTACATATAAGCAGGGGAGCAAGCCCCCCTGCACCCCCCCATGTGAGGGGGTTGCGCCTCCCACACCCCCGCTACTTATATATATATATATATATATATATATATATATATATATATGTATACATGTATATTCCACTGGTTCTTTTTTGCAGTATATTAATTACATGAATTAACAATTATTTTAATTATTCTTGCCTGCAGGTTGCCTGAAGTATGAGTACAGATAATGGAACAATATACACTGATGGACCTGTTTTATTAAACTTTCATCAGCCTGTTTACTGTATTCACTACATTAATGAATATGACTCTGTAAGTGTTCGGACACTATCAGGATGTACCGTGTGTGTATGTGCATGCGTGTGTGTGTGTGTGTGTGTGTGTGTGTGTGTGTGTGTGTGTGTCTGTGTGTGATCTATATTTTTATGAAAGACATAGCTGTACAGATTGTTTTAATATGGTTTTAATATGCTACATATTAAAATATCACCCCCTGAAATAATTTCAGTTAATATTCGACAGATCGTAAAATAATTATATTTAATAGTCTGCAAGCTAATTATTTTATATCATTCCTTTGGATCTTTATTCCCAGCTTACCCCATCAATCAACAATCAAGCCAGATGTACTGTTAGCCCCCTTAATCTACCCTACTCTGGACCTGGGACACGTGGGTGTAGTCAAGGCTGCATCACTGTATATCATGGAGCAAGAGTCACAAAAAATAATCTTATCACAGTGATCTGGATTACAGTGTATCCAATAGAGTTTGGAATAATAGTTCTTTAATCTTTTAAGAAGTATTTTAACAAACCAGCATTTCGCTTAGTAGTTTGCTGCTACTGCACATTTGAAATGCTTGTGCTGAAATGGCAATTTGTGCATATGAGCTGCATTTTGTTATAAACAGAAAAATAAACCAGACAAGTTATGCATATTATCACTGGTGGTCTTTAAGAAAAAGTTAAACTAACTGCCCCAGAAGCATAACTTATAGCTCCCACCATATCAATTACCTCATATCCAAGACCAACCAAAAATATGGCATATTTCACAAGGCCAAAACTTTCCTCTCAAATCATAGCTGACCTACCAACATATAACACTTTCTATTTCCCAACCTACCACATTCCTCTTCAATCTTTACAGGCTTATAAATAGGACAACTCACCAGGCAAGAACAACACTGCAACAAAACAGACACATTCATAACAAACTCTGACACCAAAACACATCCCTCTTAAATAAACTGTCTGGAACTTCCAAAACGTCTGAAATGTGTCCAGTTAAAAACACTGCTCAAGATCTTATAGCAAACTGATAAAGGACGGTATTCATAGTCAGTTGCACAAATGAGACAGGGGTATTCCTAATGTTTATAAATGAGTATAGCAAAGGAGAGATTCGTACAGACCATTTACCCTAATGCATAAAACCTGAAAAATAATGAAATGTAAATGAGAAATGTTGTAATGCATACTATGTTAATGAGGGATTTTGTAATTCACAGTCTGATATCTCTGTGGAATGCACATCTATTGTTAAATGTGATGCTTTGCCTTTGATATTGGAGTTGCAATCCATGAACTTGTTTGTCCAAGCATGCACAAGCACTTCCCTGACACACAAATGAACTATTCCCCAAACAGCCCCTTCAATAATTTGCATTAAATATGCACAAGGACTAAAATGACAAGAAATTACTTTGCCCAGAAATCACTTCAGCAGTCTGACCATGTATGCACAAGCACTTCCCTGACACACAAATGAATTATCTCCCCCAGTGACAGCTTCAGTAACATTCCCTCATATGCATAACAATTAAAATGAATCATTCACCCAAGCGACCCCATTAGTAACATGTTCTAATATGCACAAGCATAAAAATGAAACATTCACCCAAGTGAACCCTTAAGTAATAAATCCAGGTATGTACAAGTACTAAAATGAAATAATTCCACAAGTGACACCTTCAGTAAAATGTCCAAGTTAGCACAAGCATCAAAATGAAACATTTACTCAAGTGACCTTGTCAGTAAAAATGTCCAGGTATGCAGAAGCACCAATTAATCTCCCCTTCCATCTCTATTCTGACTGAAAACTGCTGCTTTCTGGTGTAAAGTCAGAGCTATTTATATACTTTGTATGCAAATTAGTTCATTATAGCCTCATGTTTATGAATCAAATTATATGCATAAGTGTAAAACATAGAAGCTGTCCCCCCAGCACTGTTGCGTTAATCATGTTATACTTTTGCTTTAAAGGGGAATGTTCATAAAAAGTATTCTGATTTCTGTAATCATCCTGAAAGTCCAGAATTTGCATTACCACTTAGAGCTACTCTTTGCAGATCTCTGCTATAGAAATGCAAAGCCCTGGACTATGAATACCACCCAAAGTCTCCTCTAATGCAAATCTTCTCCAGTGGTATACTCCACCTAGTAACCTTAGACAACTGACCAGCTTCTAACCAATACCCACAAAGTAGAAACAACTTCAGCAATGCCTTTTCTCTTTTTATGTTTCCAAGTTCAGGAATAATATCCCAGTATCAGTGAAACAAGCATGTTCCCACAATTTCAAAATCCCAAATTAAAATCATAACAGTAAGCAGTAGATCAAGTAATTGCTTTTGCTCTCCTGAGAATTCTTCTCCATAAGGTGATTTTATCCCAAGATGAGTTTGCACCAATGCTAACTAACTAGAAGCCAATACCAATGTATTGAGTCCTTACTCCATTCTAGTCTCCCAGCTTATTCCAATTACAGGCTGCACTCTACAGATACATTTATAAATATTATCATACTCAATACGTTATAGTATGCACTCTATCAACCTATTGATATGGTAAAAGAGTAAATACACATTAGAAAAATCCAAACGGCATTGTCATTTTGTACACTTGTACTTATTGTAGCAGACCCACTGTGTACCACTTCACTGCCTGTTGCAATTTACTATATCAAACTGTGACTCTCTCCCTGCTTCATATACTCCAGTCCTTATAGCAGGACCTATAAACAGTGCCAAAAAGTAGATAAGGCATCCCTTATAGCTTGACTTGACTGTAATTAACCTCTGATTAAGATGTTTGACTGCATGATCGCAACATGAACAATTCCTTTCCATTGTACTAAAGTGAAATCAATATCTGACTGTAGTACATCCTTTTATTAAGCATAGTACTGAATCATACTAGATGTACTTTGTTGTGTGCAGCTTTGTAGGTTTCCTCCATGAGCCTCTGCTGATGAATGGGTACATACAAAATCAGATAACAAAATAAAATTAAAAAAATAATAAAATAAACATAAAATAACTTCTACAGGTTGTCTGCAGTATTAGAAACTGTATACCTATATATACATTCTGCAAAGTTGTACAGAAATTTTAAATGTTCAGAAAACAACTTGCAACTTTTTGTGGAAATAAAAAAAACTTTTATTTATAACACAATAAAAGCACAAATAGTGCTTTAGCTAATCATCTTTCAGAGGTTCTGATACCATCAAGTTCTCCATTTTAATATCAGGAGCCATCACATTTGAAATTTTTATTAACGTCTATTAAGTTTGTTTTTCACTTTTGTAATGCATCCGATATATTGTTAAACAAAGAAGTGAGGATAATGTGTGCTAGACACAGTATAGCCAAAAGGAACAAACATTGAATCAATTATGAAACAATTATTGTATATAAATGATATTTATTCATGTGTTTATTTCTTTGTTTTAAGTGAATTAATTAATTTTGAAGTATTTTGCAGTGATATTTCTTTAGTTACTTGGCCAGTATCTCATTATGCCTATGATGAGTCTATTGATTGCAGGTTTTGAAAAATGGAGGTGAATTTAATGGTATTAGAACCCCTGGAAAGTTGTTAGGTAAAGCGCTAGCTCTGTTTTTAATCTATTAGAAACATTTTTACCTCAGCAAAAAGTACAAAAGGGAGTTTCTCAAATATGTTTTGGTGAGTAGCATAAATTAATCCCATTGTTAAGACAAGCACACAAATTTATCAGAAATAGCTAGAAATGTATAGCCACATTATTGACTATCAAATAGATTATATTTTTTCTTACATATGCTATTTTCTACAGCTATATCTGAAATTTCCTCTAATGTAGGAGTAGTTATTGGACTTCTTTCTTCTACTGATCTCACAATTTACTATGTTTGTTGCTAAACTGAAACCAGGGCATTCACAAAGTGTAATTTCCACATCCAGATATCGGTTGGATTGTATGCTTTTTAATATATTTACAGGAGCAAAGAAGTAATTTTGTGAGTTTTACAAGAGATAATGTTTTGACAGAATGCATATTTTTCATTAGCTCATTTCACTGGAGAGATTAAAACTGAAGGAATAAAACAAGCAGTAAGAATACTTCTTCATTTCCTAAACATTGTCTGGACTACCAAAGTAATAAATTCACATAGACTGTTGTAGATACGTAATGATATCAACACTGATTCATGTTACACATCATATTTGGTGTGATTTATGTCATCATCCAAAAGCAGATAAGGAACCATCTAATGTAACTTTAACTTCTACTGGACATGATAAGCGCTCCAGCTACTCATTCTACAGAGAGTGGAGCATCATCCTTTATTTGTTTAGAATTAGTCCAGAATTCCTTCCCACATAGTTTTGTTGCAGTCTCACATCATAGCTACTGACAAACTGACTAGATCCAGATTAATATCTAGAGCAGCATTGCATAAGAAGGCCAAAGACACTCAGTCAATTGATAGGAACTAAGAAAGATGTGAGGGGGTATATGGAGGAGCAATAGGAAATTATCAAATGAGCTACAAAATGTAGTAAGAAAAGGCAAACACAAATACTGAAAAATATTTAGTAGATAATATAAAATGAGAAACAGTGAAGAAAGGGTTTCTTGGGTACATGGGAAAAAAAAGAATGTCAACATGGTGCTTCAGGCATTGGTCAAGAACTGGAAGAAATACACCAAGGAAGGAGAAAAGGCAGAAGAAAGAGTGCATAAGCAACTATGGAATAATGCTATCTAAAGAAGTAATACAAGGAGAAGAAAGATCCCAGTTAGGTTCAACATGGTGGCTAACGAAGAAGGACAGGAAAGGAATGGTATTTCATGACTTAATCATAAATCAACTTCTGGCAAGACCATGAGCAATCCATAAAATGGTTACAATGGACCTGAAATCAGCGCTCTTTAACATCACTCTATCAGATATCACAAGAGTACTGAGATGTGATCAACTTATTTGATCAGGTCTTCAAGAGTACCGCAGAAAGCTATTAGACTGGACAAAGATGTGACATCAAACTTTTAGTCCTCAGAAATATAAAGGGCTTCAGCTAGGCTCTGGCATAGGAGATTAGAAGAGTTTCCCTCTTAAAAAAATGAGGAAAACATACCTTGCTGTAAAAGTAATAGCAGATGTGACCTAGCTGATATAAACTTGTAAAGATGAGGAGTATGCTGACCTGAAAATAAAGCACTGCATGCAGATTGAATATATTTAGACGAACAGGATAGAATTCTAGTTAAGATGGGACAAAAAGATATCACAATATGAAATAAAATATGAAAAGATGCACACATGATAAGACTGTAAGCAATAAATCAGATGCTATCTGAGGACTTATAGAACATATAAGCCAGCTATGCACACATTCACTTTTCTGAAGCACCCAAAGTACAGTGTCTGGTTAAATGACCTGTCCAAAGTCACACAGTAGCAAAATGGAGGTGGTGGGGATCAAATCCAGAGCTACTGTTTGGTCTTGATCTAGCAGCATATAGTTTTAAACCTCTGCACAAAAGTGCTGGACTAACCTGTTTCACTTAATGGAAAGTTAGGTATACACACATCCAGACACTCACACACACACACACACACACACACACACACACACACACACACACACACACACACACACACACATATCTAGGAGCAACGAAGAAGAACTTCACTTCAACTACAGCATGTCTTTGGGATGTGACATAAAACAGGACCAACCAGAAAATAAACTAGTTGGACAGAGATGGAATGTGCAAATGTTGCATAGAAGGCATATTGTCAAGAATCAGGACAGCGAAGCAACAAAGCTGACAACTGAACCACAATGTCACCCTCCTTGTAAACTGTATAACTTTAACAAAACCTTCACTGTTAGCAATGTGTTTAAAAGGCATAGTGAGACAACGTTATGTGGAAGGGCTCGATGTCTTGGAGTGCTAGCTCTCATTCTGATTTTAACATAATGTATTTTTTCTGTCTACAGTTTATGCATGGAAGCATTTTCAAACAAAGCATCTTAGAATTAGTCCCTCTGTCAAGTGCCAGTATCAGACTCCTTGCTGAGACATTAAAAGTGTTAATGGAACTAGATAAATGGCATTATTATTATGTTTTTTCTTTTTACCGCAGTAGACAGTTTAACACTCACGCCTACAATGTGTTCATTAATCTGCAAGGTCACAGCATTTTGTTAAATATGATATTTGGAGGACTCAGCAGTATCATTAGAAGCCTATGAAGGATAAAACCACTGCACAGCAGAACAAGTTTGAAGAACACCATATTCATTCAGTCATTAATTTATTAGCTAAGCTTTTACCACATTCCACTTATGGATAGGAGCTCTTTCATTTGTGCCAAGCTGCCCTACATTGTTACTGCTGGGTCATTAAAGAATTCCTTGGAAACTGTAAAGTATCAGTAGTTGTTTAGTGCCTAGTCATTAAAGGAGGAGGTGAGGTGAGTTATCCATATTGATGATAGCTATATTTTGTTTGCAGAAAATACATTTTTATGAAGACGTAAAACTGTAATACTGAGCATGTCTCTGTGTCTGCTATAAGGAGGTAATGGAGTGGAAGAATTAATGTCTAAGCAGAAAAACATAGGAAAAATGAAAAAACAACAAGCAATGGAGCTAAGCAAACAATTACAACAATGCTGAATGTTATTAAAAATATTGAACACAGGCTGACAAAATAGTTTTGAAACATTGGATGCTGTACATCAAATCCTGAATAGCTAGACAAGTGAAGATGATTATCCAGTTGTTGTCTATCACTGCCATGGTAATTCATGCAGGGGTGTAGCTAGAGTTTGTGCCGCCTGGAGTTGTCTTTGAGTTTGCTGCCCCACCCCCCTCACAAAATTATAGTCAAATGCCCCCCCCCCCATGCACAGCCCCCCCACCACAGCCATTCCACTGTCCCATTACTTGGCTATATCTCACCATTTATTATAAACGCTGTAGTGTACATACTGTTTTATGCTTTACTTCTACAAAGATTATTTGGATTTTATTTAAAACTTTGTTTTAAATTTTATAGCAAACACTGACAGACATCTGCTAAACAAAGCAATACAGTCTCATAATGAAAACAGTCTTAGAATTAAAACTTCTAAGCCCTTGAAACTTGCATTCATTGAGACAGCATTGAAGCTCAAATTCAAAGAAAATGCATCTGGCCAGTGACAGATAAAGATTACCTTTGTTCTGTTTTCAAATCATAGGCCCCTTGCATACATATTTAGAACCATGCAAACATACATGTGTTCTTTGGGTCACCTTCCTGATTCTATTAAATTATATTCCTTGTATAATACAACGCACTTGTTAGAGCGTGTTTTAAATTTATTGTTTTGAACATTTTTCCAGTAAGCAATTAAACAAAATGTATGAACCAATAATGACAAAATTGCCTAATTCAGAACATTTCCAGCATAAAAGTCTACTCAAACTTCTGTCATTACAATCCACCAATATCAATAAATATGCACAATCTCTGCAGAAGAAATTGTCATCTAAATAATTCCAAATTAAACAAATCTGTAACTAATGAAGACGTTGCTGCTAGCAAACAACTTTATATTTCATTGTTTCATCTACAAATAAAGTGCATGTTGCCCTTCAAGAATAAATTGACTATGTTACGTTAAAAAATGATAAGCTAGTAATAGTACAATAGGGAATGGATGGCAAACTGATAATAGGTTCATAAGTACTAGGTATCTCCTCCAAAGGATGATATTCTCAGGACTGCAGCATCCACCCCCTTTATAAAGTGCAACATAGTACAGTATCAGCAATCCATCTACATACTGTGGGAGTAGAACCCATAGCCTTCTGCATCAAATACTACCTGTTGTCATACTAACAATGCAAACATACATAGCATAAGCAGCACTAAACTTCTCTTCCCCAGAAGCTCTCAGCTCCTTGTTAAAATCCACTTGATACTCAACTATATCTCTCAAGTTTGCAGCAGAAGAAATCTGGAAAAAGCCAAACTTTATTGGGGGAGGGGACAAAGACCCAAAACCAGGTACACATTTTAAACACTGCTTGTATAATCCTAGAAAGTTTCTAGAATAAACTTTTGGGTTTCTATGCATTTCTTGAAAGATAGGAAGATGGAAACAGAAATTGCTGCCATTTAGTGAATTCATTTCTCACTGATTTTACAGAAAACCACAAATTTTAAGAGTAAGAGACGAAAAGTATGAGCCAAACATTTTGAGAAAATCTGGACAGTTAAGACCTATGGACTGTATAGACACGCACGCACGCACACACACATACACACACACACACACACACACACACACACACACACACATACACACACACACACACACACACACACACACACACACACACACACACACACACACACACACACACACACACACACACACACCCTTACTTGAAGCAGATATACACACACCCACCCTTACTTGAAGCAGATACACACACACAAGCCTTACTTGAAGCAACAAAATACACCCCCTTACTTGAAGCAGCAAAATACAGACACCCACACCCTTACTTGAAGCAACAAAATGCACACCCCCACCCTTACTTGAAGTAGCAAAATACACCCCCCCACCCTTACTTGAAGCAACAAACTGCATCCCCACCCTTACTTGAAGCTACAAAATACACACCTCCACCCTTACTTGAAGCAGCAAAATATACACCCCCATACTTGAAGCAGCAAAATGCATAACCCCACTCTTACCTGAAGCAGCAAAATATACACCCCTCTTACGAGAAGCAGCAAAATGGTCACCCCCCTTACTGGATGCAGCAAAATACACACACTCTCCTTACTTGAAGAAATAAAATACACACACACACACACACACACACACATTACTTGAACCAGCAAAATCCTGGTTCCCCTGGGAATAATTCCTTTACACTAACAACCTTCTTTGAATAATTTCCTTACTTGATACAGCACCTTATCCACACATTCCCTGAAGCATCATTCCCTGAATAATTCCCCTTACTTGAAGCAGCCTGCAGCAACAATTCCCTTCCCTTACTTGATGCAGCAAAATACACACACCCACCATTACTTGAAGCAGCAAAATGCATGCTCCCATCCTTACTTGAAGCAGCAAAATACACTCCCCCTTACTTGAAGCAGCAAAATGCATACCCCCACCCTTACATGAAGTAGCAAAATACACCCCACCCTTACTTAAAGCAGCAAATTACACACACACACACACACACACACACACACACACACACACACACACACACACACACACACACACACACACAAACACCCACACCATACTTGAAGCAGCAAAATCCTGATTCCCCCTGGGAATAATTCCCTTACACCAACATCCTTCCATGAATAATTCCCTTTACTTGAAGCAGCTTGCAGCAACAATTCCCTTCCCTTCCCTTACTTGAAGCAGCAGCTTAGCAAAATATAATTCCCTTTACTGGAAGAAGCAAAATCCCATTAATCAAAATTCCAAATTACGCACATGTGGGTGGACAGGACATCTGTGCGTTAACGCATGCACATGCACAGATGTGTTCTTAAAGAAGAAGAAAGCCCTAGAACATTTTTTTTAAATATGGGGTAGTCCCATTAATCACAATTCCAAATTGTGCATGTGCGGTTGGACAGGACTTATGTGCGTTAATGCATGCACATGCACAGATGTCTTCTTATAGAAGAAAAATGCCCTAGAATGCATTTCTTTAATATGGGATAGTCCCAGAAAGTGTCGCCTGGGGTAGACCACCCCTCCCCCCATGATAAATGGCAGGGCCATTAGTCTGTGCTATGTGATTGGCTTAATACCTCCCACAAAACACAGACACACACACACACACACACACACACACACACACACACACACACACACACACACAAACACACACACACACACACACACACACACACACACACACACACACACACACACACACACACACATGCAGACACACTGCAAGCACGATCATAATTTGCATATATATATATATATATATATATACATACATATATATATATATATATATATGTGTGTGTGTGTGTGTGTGTGCATATACAGATATGCGTGTATGCATTTTGTGTATATGTGTGTGTGTGTGTGTGTGTGTGTGTGTGTAGATGAAGCATGTACACATATGCACTTACTTGTTTTTTAAAGTTTTGGGGACAACGGGAAACTTCATTAAAAATGGGTTTGATGGTTAAGGAAATCTCTAATGTGCATTTCATATCTTGCCTGAAAAATCAAAAAAAAACTCAGAGCTACAGTTGTAGAATGAAGAAGAGAAATATTTACTTATACAGAATCAAATGTGATAATTTTAATGATACTCAGCTGCATGAAACAGGGTGAAAATCATTGCTGGAGGTCAGCGTGTACAATCATATTTGTCTCCATGAAATTAGAAGTCAGTAGTTCTACCACCCATATTTCACAATTAGATTCCTATTATAGTGCAGAAATTAAAATGCAGCTATAAATAAAAGAGGAATATACATGTAAGAGTTTGTGTGCGCACGCACATATTTGTGTGTGTGTGTGTGTGTGTGTGTGTGTTTATATATTCCACATGCTTGAGCTTCAATGGAAACTTGACCTAGATTCAAACTGGCAGCAGTAATGAGGTGTGAATGAGCAGAAACTAAGATTTTTGCCTGCAAATATGACAAACAACTCTTCCATACTCTACCTTTGTGATCTAATGTCGTCTGTACAGGTATGGTTTATATCATCTGTAATTCTGCACCATTTGTGAAATCCATACTGTGTGTTTGTATATGTGTGTGTGTGTGTGTGTGTGTGTGTGTGTGTGTGTCTGTGTGGGTGTGTCTGGGCGTGTGTGTGTGTGTGTGTGTGTGTGTGTGTGTGTGTGTGTGTGTGTGTGTGTGTGTGTGTGTGTATCTGTCTGTGTGTCTCTGTGTGTGTGTGTGTGTGTGTGTGTGTGTGTGTGTGTGTGTGTGTGTGTGTGTGTGTGTATGTATCTTTGAGTGAGTGCATGCATGCACATGCTGCAGTCCACTCACTGCCCTACCCTGGGTTATGCTCCTCTGCTTGCATTTGAAATTGGAGATCTTTTCGAAGAGGCTTGTTAAGAGTAATCTATGAGTTATAACCTTTTTATGTGTGGCAGAACTGTGTGTGTGTTTTAACTTTGCAAACAAGCTCCAAAAGCAAAGTTTTGTAAAGTATAGAGGCATCTGATAGACCTTCAGTCTTTTCCATTAAAAGGTAGATCCTTGGGTGCAAACATAAAGGGATAATAACCATAATGGGATAACTATCATAGCATTGATCCTAAAGCTGTTAAACCTCTGGACATTATACTAATATCCTGACGTAGCTTGGACTAGTGGACAGATAGAAACAGAAATCCGTATATAACAGACAACCTCTGCCAAAACTGCACATGAATTCATCATTAATAGCTCTCTCTTGGTCTGAAGTTATCCAAACTTAATCTCAAATAATAAAGATGACTGGTGTGATTGCAAAATAAATCAAGCTTACTGGAAGCAGCACCCACTTCAGAATGAAGTGGACATTTTAATATCTTTATGTAAGTTCAACAAAGTGGTGAATGCCAAGGCTCCATAGGACTTTATTTTGACCTTTACACCCATCTGGTCACAGTCTAAATTAGCTTAGGCAGTTATGCAGACAGAAAGTGTAGCTGTCATTGGTTGAGAATGGACACGTACACACCCATAAGAATAGATGTTACAATGTTTTATTAAAATGTTTAGAATTAGGTTTAGGGTCTACCAGAAATTAACTACTGCCCTGTCTGAGTTGGAAGACAGGCTTGACTTATGTTGTACTCCTACCTCATTTTATTCATCAAATTATGTGACACTGTAAAACAGTACTTTAAAATAGAGAAGGCAGAGCAGTTAGTCTAGTTGTGGTCATTTACTTTGCTAATAGGAGTTACCGTAGAAATGCTGTGTCCTGTCTACAGTGGTCACAGCATATGGACTGGAGCCTTTAAGTATTATAGATTCTTTCAATTTTGGCTATTTCTATTCTCACAAATGCATCGAGGCTTATACAGATAAAGGTTTTGTAGATATAGGTGAGTGTGCAGCCAAGACATAAGTTCCCCATGAGTGAGAGTCTTGAAGTGATGCATCTGGCTGCTACTAAATGACCAGTGTGAAAACACCTCAGTAAGTTAGAGTTCCTGTTAAATGATCAAAGACGTATTCTTTCGAATGCGTCTTGACTTGAACTTAAAAGCATGAAAAGGCAAAATAGTGAAATGGCATATAAGCAAATTCTTTCCCTAGGAAAGAAATCTCTTGGCCGCTTCCGTTACTTTGCTATTTTCGTGACTGTAGTGCAATCTCGGAGTTAGTACATTTAAGTGTGGGGGAGGGGGGCAAAGCTCACCATTTTATGTAATGTTTTAACATTTTTTTTTTGTTTGTTTGTGGAACAGTGATTTTTTTCCCTTGGAAAAAAATTGCTGTTCTAAGCATTCGAGATTGTAAGCTTTCACTTTCATGGGTTCGATAAATCATCATTCGCTTTTTTAAGCATTCGATAATTTAACATAGACCCGTGAGTTATTGTTTATTTGTGAATAGGAAACAACCATAAATGGACAGGGTTTCCTCTGTCTACATATCAATTAGTTATGGTTATAGAGAAAGTAGCATTTTAACATTCATTCATCACTATCCACGGAGATGATTGGCATGTCAAATAGATTTTTCCTCACTGGGCTATGAGCTATATACTGAATTTTAAAAATATCAATAAAACCCTCACAGTAGATCTATCTGTATAAAATAATTTTAAATGAGCTGCTGGATTACCTTACAGTGGCAGCAAAACTGCATTAATTAATGTAGTTCAAGTGATAGGTTGATGAGCTCATGGAACTATAAAAATGTCTGCGACAGAATATATTGTAAAGGCAGGTGCAGGTGCTTTGCTTAGTAAACTTGGAATTTAATGGATATGAACTTTAAACAGCAGGATATTCTTAAGAAAGGAGAATATAAAAATATTTATTTAACTCATAGAATTGGCAATATTAGAGAGATGTTCATTGCTGTCATCTTATTACCTACATAGAGATATGCCAAAAGACCAGTGTCGTTCATTTTTACAGTCAATACAAATTGAGGTGGGGCAGTCTATTAAGGATAAACAAGGTAGCAGAATATCAAGGGCTAGGCTAACTGCACTCTGGGATGAAATAATTTAAGGTGCTTCATCCTATACTTACACCATTGTTTTTACATCTGTTAATTAATTTTCTAAATTCAAAAGAATTAAACCAGGTTGATTTATTTATGTAAAATGAGGTTACTATCTATAAATAATGGAATCAGAAAATAACTCAATGGGAACTTAGCAGAACTGAGCTTGGTGGTGACATTAGGAGAGAAAAGATTTGATGACTTGTTTTGTACATAATATATGGGCATACCCACGTGTTGTACACATGAAATCACAACTTGATAATGCCTGTTGGAGAAATTTAGGGATTATGATATGAGATGGGGAGTTATTCTTTGCAGATCCACTATTTTAATATGGTTCAGCAATTTTCACATAATGGACCAAAGGTTAAATGTATGCATACAATGGACTTTGATGACAAAGTATATGTATCATGTTGCCCTGAAAAAATGTGCCAGGCTTGGTTGAAATGGAAATTGACACAAAAGAGATACTGTGATAGTATCTGCATTGATGTGCTGACCCATAGGGCAAATGATTACAAAGAAGCATTTCAGAAAAAAATGTACGATGTTCCATAAGCTCAAACTGAATTTTTCCATTAGAATGGTCAGGAGTACAGGATATCATATGAAGCTGGAGAAAGTAGCCATAAATGTGGGATCAGAATATGCTTATAAATTACAGGAAGTATTAATCCTATAAGCAATGAAGTCACAGGGTAGAATATCCAGAGACACTAGCTAGAGATATGGTATTCCTTTGGCAGACTCTGTTCAGGTATTCTGGTCTTACCCAAGGCTGCAAACATGTTTGAAAGTAATGCATAGTGAATGGCACATGGTGTTCAGCAAAGCAGTAACATTTTCATGAAAGAGATACTTATCAAGCTATAAAAGCTATCAAGCTATAAAAATTATGTCAGTTTACAAGTACAAAGATAAGAATTATGTTAGTCTTGTTATTATACAAAAATCCTTTTACTGGGGAATACAAGTCAAAATGAGATCACTACCATGTTACTTAGCACAGCAGCTTTGTCCAAAAAGTGCATTGATGATATCTTCTTAATGCCAGTCAAAACAAGACCTGCATAGCATATGAATGCTACTATGGATTTGAATATTTTCCATTACATTATTAATACAGATTTCATGGAGTGTTTAAAGTTATCTGACCACAATTATTCATCCATAATGTTGAGATACTTTTTAAATTATATGGCCTAGCCAGATGGATTGAAATGTTAAATATTGTACATTTTCAAAAATTCATCTCCTCAAAGTTCAGAATTAGAAAACATGCTAAGGGATTTAACAAATTAAACTAATAAACTGAATTTATATCTATGGTGATAAGTATGAAAATAAATTATTGTACTGATAGCTTATTGCAAATATAGTTCAACAGCTCTCATTTGCTGGCTCAAGAAACATGGTACACTGATGTACTTAACCAAAGGAACATTTTCCAGTGCACAACATACCAAAAAAGCAAAATGGACCTAGATTCCTACAACCAAAAATTAAATATAGAAAGATTAAAAATATCTAGCAGTCATAAAATTTAACAGCAGTTTTCCAAAAACAGCGATGAGTACATGAAAGGAAGCTTGAATAACAGTGGTCTAATATGGGGTGCCTATAAGGAGATTAGTGTATCTTGTCATCCACCACAGGCATTGCTGGTACTAGAAGTAAATAATTTACACAGTAACAATAATCACTATGCTTTTTCAGTGCTACATACAATTCCATCTCCATAATGGCCAGAATTCATCAAGCGCTAGTACCACAGTCTGCTCAAATGAGCCCACTCCGATGGCATTCAGGGATAAAGCCCTGATTATATCCCCATCAAACTGGGTTTAATTAGTGGCTTGGATAACTGACAGAGAGGCAGGGAGGGATGCGACAGCTTATCTATTCTTCATGAATAAACCAAATAACCAACAAGGACAAAAATGTCAACCCAAGCTGCAGTCCACACTTCCTTTATTATAGCTTCATAAACACAAAGTGTCTCTGTTAAGCGCTTTCATACCAAATTTTACAAGACTTCTTCAGAACAAAGGAATAAACTTCACTCAACTTTAAATGCATGCCAAATTAGTTAATTAGCATTGATAATATCCAATTACCAATCTTTTGCATCCTAAAAATATACTATGCTTGTTAAAAATCCATGCATATGTGTATAATAAATATATATATAAATAAAAACCTAACCTGCCCACCTGCACGGTTCCATTTCCTTGTTTTAGGATAGCCCCCAAGGTAGACGCACACCGCGTGGCACAGGACCCTCTTCTAGTGCGAATGCACAAACAACCCACCTCCAAATACCTCTCAATACTAAGTAAAACTTTCAAGTGACTCAGGATAGCCCCCAAGGTAGACGCACACCGCGTGGCACAGGACCCTCTTCTAGTGCGAATGCACAAATAACCCACCTCCAAATACCTCTCAATACTAAGTAAAACTTTCAAGTGACTCAGGGTAATGAACTATCCTTCTACAACTGCTTTTTATTGCCTAGCGTTCTGCTGTTGGAATTAGGCAACAAAAACTCCAACTGAAAACTGCTTATTTTTAACAAAAAACTACAGTAAGCTGCTGTTGAACCTGGTTACCTTTAAGACCCAGGGAAATCTTTGTGGTGTAGTACCTGACGTCAGCGAGGTTACATTACACCCTTGTGGTTTTCCGCCATTACCTTTGCTCAAGGGAAAAGTTCAGGGACAGACCTGCCCACCTGCACGGTTCCATTTCCTTGTTTTAGGGTATGTAGTAAACAAATTTAAACTTTGCTGTATTCCTGATTCAAATGGAGAAGACACTAGTCTGGGCTTATAGTTTACATTTTTTTACTTCAGAGTGTATGCTCGTAGAGCGAGCCCACCCTAATTTAAACCTACTGCATCTGAGATTTAAAACTGTAAATATACTGTAGCGTGCTTAGGTTCTGCATTTTCTCATTAGTATACAGTTTATAGTGGGTGTTTTGCTACTGGAAACTCAAACTTTGCTGCATTTCTGATGTAAACATTGTAACAATAGCAATACTGTTTAGCGTGTGTGTTATATTCGTAGAGCACGCGTTTTGCTCGTAGACCACGCTCTTCTTGACAAACTGCATGCCTTGTGGTGTATTTTAGCGTCGCTCTAAAATTTCAACTCTGCATAGTCCTACCAACTGTTGTGTTGTTGTATGCGTGTTACATAGTGCTTAATAACAGTATCTCCTGCTGAAATGTGCTTATGATCTTCACTTACCTACTATATTGTATTGATTAATCCTGACAAGATTATTGCAACGCGTTTGTATGTATTTCTCTAAACTAAGGTACCTAACACTAAAAACACTATCTCTCTTCCTTATTTCCACCTTAGATAGCCCCCAAGGTAGACGCACACCGCATGGCACAGGACCCTCTTCTAGTGCGAATGCACAAACAACCCACCTCCAAATACCTCTCAATACTAAGTAAAACTTTCAAGTGACTCAGGGTAATGAACTATCCTTCTACAACTGCTTTTTATTGCCTAGCGTTCTGCTGTTGGAATTAGGCAGCAAAAACTCCAACTGAAAACTGCTTATTTTTAACAAAAAACTACAGTAAGCTGCTGTTGAACCTGGTTACCTTTAAGACCCAGGGAAATCTTTGTGGTGTAGTCCCCGCTCTGCTTCGCCCTCGCTACGCTCAGGCTCGCTCCGCACCCCACCCTGCCCCCTATTCCCACCCTCCCCCACTACCTCTACATTTATTAGGTCATCAAGCCCATCCCCCTTACCACCACCTAATCACAACTGTTCCCTCCTTCTCCCCTCCATTTCTCTACCTGTCTCTATTACTAAGGCTACTCCGCCCACCCACCAAACTCTCTCCTTTAACACACTCTACTCCCACCTCCATCGTTTTTCATACCAATTGCACCAAGGCAACTCCCCTAGCACTATCCACGCATCAACCTCACCCCTCACCATGGATAGAAACTCTTTTACTACCCTTTCCCTTTTACCATTACTCCTTATTTTACCTTATCTTTTAACAAGTTATGAAACCCAAGCCCTAACAGGAGCCTACCTCCCCAAGGGTCAGACCTCCCTGCATTCCCATAACCCCTCCAATCTCATCCCTCCCTCTCACTACCCTGATACTCACCTGATCCCTAAAAGAACTCACCCTACTCTCTGTCGCCCAAAAGTGTCCTCAACAAGGGACCATCTTAAACTACTAATTAAACTCCAAAAAATACTTGATTACTTGAAAAAATCCATCACAAAAGACGGTGATATCCACCCTAACCCAGGCCCTAATAGTGACCTAGGCCCTAACCCCCTCAACGTAGCCAGAAGCCCAGCGGACTCCCTCCTTATGCTTCACCTTAATCTAAGGAGCATCAATAATAAAGTTCACAACTTGCATGCCATGCTCGAAACCCACTCCCCTGACATCATGTGTCTCTCAGAAACATGGCTCAAACCCAGCACTAAGGACGAGGAAATCATCCCACCTGGGTATAACATCCTCAGGGCCGATCGAATAACTAGAAAGGGCGGGGGAATAGCTGTCATGTTCAAGAACTCCTTGAACATCACAATGAATTCACTCCAACCTCCAAAAGTTCCCAACCTGGAACTGATTGCCCTGAAGCTATCCCTAAACAACCAAAAAAGTATTAATCTCATAGTAGTTTACTTACCTCCAGGCAAAAATGTTGAAAACCTAGAACAAACTCTTAGTTGGCTGGCTACCAACTATCCCCAAGAAACTATAATTTTAGGAGATGTTAATATTGACTGGTCCCTCCACTCCGCTCAATCAAACCCTCTCCCCATTAACTTACATGGATTCGCCCAAAACATTCTTTCTCCCACTAGAATTGGACATGCCCAACAAAAGGAGAGCATCATTGACTGGATTCTTACTAATAAGGATCCTAACAACTATACCGCAGGGACCCTTCCCAATGACCTTAGTGACCACCTCATTACCTTCATTATAAAACACAAATGTTCCACTACAAATCCCCCCATAACCAGACTAGTTAGGAACAGCAAGAATTTTGTCCCAGACCAATTTCGTGCTGATCTCAAGGCATGTAACTGGCACATCCTAAAAACTCTACCTTTAGATGAGAGTGAATCATACTTTAATGACACTTTCCTCAAGATACTTGACTCTCATGCTCCTAAGCGACTTACTAGAACTAAGGAACATATTGCACCTTGGCTAACAAAAGATACTAAAACTAAAATTAAACTCAGAGACCAGGCCTGGAACAAATGGACAGCCACAAAAATCCCCCTAGATCGCATCAAGTTTCTACAACTTAGAAATTCAACCAAAGCAGCCGTTATGTCTGATAAAAAACAATATTTCTATCACCTCCAAGATAAACATCAGGATAATCCTAAAAAATTCTAGGCTGGTTTCAATCACCTCCTACATCCAGGTAAATCTACCACCCCCACCCCTGAAAAACGCATGGATAAAGATCCAAGTGAAATAGCCAACACTTTTAATTCTTTTTTTACTGAGACCATCCAGTCCCTCGCCAGTAAGCTTGCTACTTCTCTCCCAGGTGCAACCTTAACCAAAGATCCAACCCAACCTACCTTCAACTTACAACCTACCTCCACCTCCTATATTCGCACCCTCTTGAAAAAACTTAAACCAACCACCCTAGCGGCCGACTTGCTCCCAGCCAAATACTTACAAATAGCATCTGATGCCATAGCCTACCCTGTCTCAATCTTGATCAACCGGACCATTTATGAAGCTTCTATTCCCTCTATCTGGAAAATCTCTTATATCATCACTCTCCATAAAGGAGGGTCCTCCACTGACACTTCTAACTATAGACCCATAGCAATACTGTCTCTTTATCCAAAATTATGGAACGCTGTGTTCACAAGCAACTCATTACCCACCTCACACAAAATAACCTCCTGTCCAACACCCAACACGGCTTTCGCCCCCATCACAGCACAACCACTGCTCTCCTCTCCTTTGTTGACTCAATCAACTACAACCGCAATAACAAATTAATATCCTCTGCGCTCTTTCTAGATCTATCTAAAGCCTTCGATATGGTCAACCACCAACAGTTGCTCCACACACTGGAAACCTTTCATCTTAGCAAACCAACCATAAGTTGGTTTAATGCCTACCTCTCTTGCAGAAAACAGGCGGTACAGTGGCAAAATAGGCTATCAGACCTACTCCCCACTAATATTGGTGTTACCCAAGGATCTATTCTCGGTCCTCTTCTTTTTTCCATCTTTATAAATGGTCTACACTCTATCATTCCCAAAGCCACCTGCATTCAATATGCAGATGACTCCACCCTGATCTGCTCTGACGTTTCTCTCGCCAGACTCCAAGTCACAACCCAAAACTGCTTTTCCACAGTTGAAAAATGGTTCTCGGAACTGAAACTCCTACTGAACCCAACCAAAACCAAATTACTTCTATTTTTCCCCACCCCAGCTACCGCCCAAGGAATAGAATCTCCTCCTACCAACAACCCAACCTTCTATGTGTCCTCCAACAATGGTACCATAATCTATCCTGTCTCCCACACCAAACTACTAGGGGTGACCATAGACCACAAACTTAAATTTGATATGCATGTAAACCTAACCATTAAGTCGGTCAACAAAAAACTCGGGTCCATGTATAGAATAAAGAACTTCTTAACCCCACACACCAAACTAACAATTGCCCGAACCCACCTCCTCTCCACACTCCTTTATGCCTCCCGATATTCTCCTTCCTTCACAAGAGAGCTTAATAAACTTTCCACTACATATAATCACATAGCCAGATTCATAACTGGAATGCCCTATCGCACCCATCACTGCCTAAATCTAAGGACACTGGAATGGCTAGAACTGCCCAATATTCTCAAACTCAACCAACTCACTGAGGCTTTTAAAATTATCAACCATCCAAATAAAACCCCCTCACTGAACAAAATACTCACTCCCTACTCCAACCTTACGTCCCTCAGGTCATCCAAAAGTCTACAAGTGCTGACCATTAAATCTAACAACTCGGGTGGTGAAGCTCTATATGCCAATTCCATTGGCAAACCCTGGAACGCCCTCCCAAACAACCTAAGACTTATGTCCTCTCTGCACCAATTTAAAATACACCTCAGAGCACTCCTGAAGTCCCAATGGCTATGCCCCTGCTCTAATCCAGACTAATAGCTAACGTCCCTGCCTCACCTAGGCCTCTCCAAGCCTCCTCCCAACCCAAAAGCCTTAAGGGTCCACAATGTAGCCCTCTTAGTTCATCTTTTCAAACTACTTGCTTGCTTTATTTTGCCTTTAAACGTCAGTGTATTTACTTGCTTCAGCTTTGTCCTTGTATTTGTTTATATAACCCTGTTCTTGGAGCTTTTCTCCCCGGGCCTCCACTGAAAATGGACATGTATCCAGCTGGACTAGCCCGGTCAACAAATGTAAAATAAAATAAATAAATAATACCATATAATGCATATTTTCATTTCTTACAGTCACAGATGGTTGTGTTTGGAGTGTAGGCTGTGTTAATGTCATACCCAAACTACCAAAAATAATGTGACTCGATAACCATTTTCCCTCAATGAAATTGATATCTCTTATAGGTGAATTGACATGCTATTGGAAAACATACTGTTTCAGGGGCAAATTGATGAGAATGAATACACATATCTAAAAAACGACTACCCAGTGGTTTCAAACATTTTTGGAATTCTAGTATGAAATGCCAATAATTATGAGGATCAGAAACACTTAAAATAATGCCTGAAACACAGAAGCGTTAAAGATAAAATAACTTTAAGCATTTTTTGAATGGGGGGTGACATCCCACGCACCCCAAACTTATAAATACAAACTGCATGGTTGCACCAATTTGAAGAAGAAAAATATCTCTCAAAAGGAGTCAATAACTGCCAGCACACACCAAGAAATGGCACCAGCAATGGTTTCCTATAGAAAACATTGATAGGGATCATGTCCCACTGCGTTTTTTTTTTCTTTAGACTACAGATGCTTGAGGAATTTCACATCAATCTATAGAGGATGGTATCGTGGGTTTAACACCCAGTACCCATATTACAAGAACTCACATTTCCTGGGTAGAAATATCTAATAACAGAAATTCTGTGACACAAAAAATAAGCCTTTAAAAAAATTAAATGCATAAATAAATAAGATAATAGGCTTTAAAATTACTGACCCATATAAATAAAAATGAATTAAAAATTAAAATAAAATCAGTCATCAAACAATAGCCAGACTGTAAAAAATACTGGCCTTTCTTATTTATATATCTATTTATTTATTTGTTTGTTTGTTTGTTTGTTTGTTTTTACATGAACATATAACTCTGATCCATACAAGTTAATCCATCTGGAAGAAAAAAAAAAAAAAAAATATATATATATATATATATATATATATATATATATATATATATATGAAATTTATGGCAACTCTGTCTTATCACATAGTGCAATTTTTAAATGCCTAATGCTGCTGCATTATTTGATTAATGAAATGTTATCCCTCTACTCATATAACTAAAAATTCTTAATAAATTGTTGATCTTCTTATTCAATTAACATGGGTTCAGGAGGGACTTTATACTTCTTTATTCATCTTAGGTAATGATCCGCTTTTAATAATTTTTGACAGAGGTCTCTTTGGAATTACAATTTCTGCCACTAAAATCATTTCACTGTCCCATTTGGTGACCTGGTGATTATATTGCAAGATTATTCCAGACGTGCATCCATGCTTTCAAATGCAATTAAGGCTGTTAAAATAATTGGATTAAAGATTAATTATGCCAAGACTACTCGGTTAGCTTTACAAATGCATAGCTTGTACTTGAATTATAGTATGACAATTTAATTTTAAGTAATATATTACCCACTTCATTTGAATGCCTTACATATTCTAACTATGTAAATTGCAAGAAAAAAGTGACCAAAAATGTGCTGCATCTACTAGAATGTATGCCTCTTTACAAGAGAATGTGTCTTTGCCCTAGTCATGTCTTGGATGATCAAAATGTCTGCCATCACTCAAATAGCCATTTTATTCCCCAAGAGGTGAGAGTCACAGAGTCCCATTCATTTATTTGAAGGTATAGCATGAGCTAGCCAGGAATGGTGTCATCATTAATGTGGAGATCTGACCTTCTCCTTAATGTCCTAAAGTCCTGTCCATGCCTTATGCATCCACGAGTATGGCATGTAATGGGCTGTTGGGTTATACGTACATAACTCCATATCTACTTAATTAATCCTGCTCCCTTCCCAAAAGAATTTCTCCATGATTTGCTGTATCCAGTGAAGTTCTACAAGGATAAGTATGCCCATGCACATGCTTACACCCCCTCTTCCCAAAGAGAAGTGATCTGGGCTAGTGACATAAATGTCCTACTCTTTCGTGCCTAAAATCATAGAAACTTCAGTTGTCTGAGTTGTAGTCAGCATTTACCTCTCTAGGCCAGCAAAGCTGGCTCAGTGTCTTATTTAATGTTTTAAAAATGGCAGTTCTTCCACTAGTTAGTTTTCAGCTACACTAGATTATTGCCCCCATATAGTTCTTTGCTAGAGCCAGGGTCATTAGTGTATTTTTATATATGGATTAGAACATGTAGTTTAATATTATAGCAGGCATCAAGTGAGTCTATTTGTGTATATATATACATATATATATATATATATATATATATATATATATATATATGATAAATATCTCTTTTTACAGATATATATATATATATATATATATATATGATAAATATCTATTTTTACATATATATATATATATATATATATATATATATATATATATATATGTGATAAATATCTCTTTTTACAGATATATATATGTATATATATATATATATATATATATATATATATATATATATATATGATAAATATCTCTTTACATATATATATATATATATATATATATATATATATATATGATACATATCTCTTTTACAGATATATATATGTATATATATATATATATATATATATATATATATATATATATGATAAATATCTCTTTTACATATATATATATATATATATATATATATATATATATATATATATATACGATAAATATCTCTTTTTACAGATATATATATATATATATATATATATATATATATATATATATATATATATATATATATATAAAAGAGACAGACATACAATAAAGGTTTTATGCTTTCTTTGATAGTGGATTCTTTTCTGTATCCTGTAATGCGTCCACTGTAAATCAAGTTATTTATTCTTTCAAAAACATGCAAGTGGGAATAATTTTTTACATTGTAGTTATATTCAGCAGTACATGTTCTCACTACCGCCAATTCATTTATTACAAACTTTTATGAGGGAGAAATAAGTAGAAATTAATATTTTACTTTGTCTACCTTTTCTACTAAAGATGATGCATTAAATGGAGTATGCAGATCTGCTAACTCCGTTAGCATGGTGGGACCCAGGTAACCATGGTTTGATTAGCAGCTTTTTCACCTGTTGGAGTTCCTATTGGGTTTGGAAGGGAATAATTAGGCAGAATCTGCTCATCATTCTGTGTGTGTAGGGGATGGGAACACCTGCTGTGGAATATTCTTATCATAGAAACACTGATGGTCATCTTCATAGATTCATAGGTTCATAGGTTTATACTAGGCTATCTGCCCCAAGGCATTTATAAGCCTAGCCCAAAGTTTTGTGGCTTACGCCACCCCTTATGTTAAAAAATACTGTGCCCATTAGTTTGTTGTGCCTCTGTCCAGCAGTAACACAGAGATGATTCCCGGGGTAAACCTACGATCTCCCATCCACCGGTCAAGATTTCTCTTGAACAGAGCCAGCGAGGTGCTCTGCCTCACATGGACCGGGATTTTATTCCACAGCATAGGGAGTCTCTGGGTGACAAATCTATCCCTCCAGCATGTCCTATTTATATCTGTGTTAAGGTTTAAGTCGCTTGCTCTAGTGGATCTGGTAGATTTGGATTTTTTGAGGTGGAGCATGTCCATTAATTCTGGGTTGGACATGGCCTTGTATGTCAGGCACAGGTCACCTCTGAGCAGGCGGTATGTGACTGAATAGAGCTGGAATTTCTTCAGTCTGGCAGCATATGACAGATTTTGGAGTCCCTTTATCCTTTTGGTGAGGAACTTTTGGGGTCTCTCCAATTGCTGCAGGTGTCGGGTGAGATACATCCCGAATGGGGCATTGTACTCGATCATTGGTCTGATAAGTGAAGAGTACAGGGGAACAATGACCTCACTTGATCTGGATGTGAATCCCTTCATGATCAGATGGGCAATGTAGAAGGTCTTTCTAACCACTTTAGCAATGTGAGTGCCAAAAGAAAAGTTACTGTCAACCTGGGTCCCCAGGTCCCTGATAACCTCTTCTGTGCTTAATGGATTGCCACCTATATGGTAGCTTGGGGTTACCTTGTTTTTCCCAAAGGGTATGACTATACATTTTTTGTCATTTAACTTCAGGCCATGGCTCTGGCACCAGTTATCAGTTTCCGTGAGACCCCTCTGAAGGATATCTGTGTCCGATGTACTTTCCACTATGGCGCCCAGTTTGCAGTCATCTGCAAACTTTGTCAGCCATAATCCTCCTATGTTTGCCTGTACTTCTGAGAAGTAGATGCCGAACAACAGGGGGCCAAGGACTGAGCCCTGTGGGACACCACTTGTGACCGGCTTGGAGTCTGACATGGCGCCAGCAACTCTAACCCTGTGGGTTCTGTCCTTTAGCCAGTTTGCAACCCATCTTGTGACATATGGGTTTACATTTAAGCTGGTAAGTTTCTCTATAATACCCGAGTGGGGTATTGTGTCAAAAGCTTTTGCAAGGTCAAGGTAGACTGTATGGACTGCCTTTCCCTCATCAATGGCCTTGGTGACTGTTTCGAAGAAGTCGACCAAGTTCAAAAGGCATGATCTGCCCTTGACAAAGCCAAACTGGGTTGGGTCCAATGTCTGCAAGTCCCCTATGTCTTTGTTTATGAGTTCCATTATGATCCTCTCCATAGCTTTGCAGACCAGGCTTGTTAAGCTTATGGGGCGGTACTTTCCAGGGTCCGTAGAGGTACCGCCTTTGTGAAGTGGGACCACAGTTGCCGTACGCCACTCCTTGGGCACGTATCCTTTGGTAAGGCTAAGATTAAACAGCTGCCTTATATGCGGGTTTAGTTCCTCGTTGAGTTCGTGTAGCACACAGCCGGGGACACCATCCGGTCCCATTGATGCCGTGTTTTTAGCTTTAGAGAGAGCAGCTTTCACCTGCGCATTAGAGATGTCTGGGAGGCTACACTCCGCTGGGATAGTTATCTCTCCTTTTGGGGGGGAGAGGGGGGTGAAGTTTGCACTGAACCTGTCTGCCAGTATGTTGGCAATGTCTGTGGGTTCAGTGATTTTTGTCTTATTTTGGACTAATTCTGCACATATCTGGGAGTTTCCACCCAGGTTTCTAACATAGCTGAAGAAGGCCTTATGATTGTCTTTTGAATCTATTGCAATTTTTCTCTCAAATTTGGCCTTGGATAATTTTATGAGTGCTCATATTTTTTTACTAATAATGATCAAGGGTGTCTTCTCTTTTATGGATTTTGCTCTATCATTTAACAGCTTTCTCCTCTTATTGTAAAGTTTGTTTATGGCTGGGGTTCACCGGACTGGACGTTTGCCCTTGGTGGAAAGGGTCTTGGTTTTATTAGGGATTGCCTGATCCATGCAGTCCTGGAGGTGTTCATAGAAGGCATTTGTAAGGGCTTCCACAGCTTGGGTTGTGGTTTCCCCTGGCTCGGGGGCCTTGAAGGATACCACACCAGTCTTGAGTAGTGTGAAGTTTGCTTTAGAGAAGTTCTTCACTGTGGTCTTTTTTGTTTGGGGTGGGGGCGGGATGTGGATTTCCAGTGAGATAAGTTTGTGATCTGATCTCACCAATGAGGGATATACTTCCGGCGTGGAGCATTTTGTCCCCATGTTTGTGATGATGAGATCTAGTATATTTTCCCCTCTTGTGGGAACGGTGACTAGTTGTTCCATGGCATTTGAATTTATGAACTCCAGGAACCTTTGGGTAGAAAGTTGGGGCTTGAGTAATGTTCCCAGTCTATATTCGGGTAGTTGAAGTCACCCAATATAATGGTGTTTGGAGATACATTTATACCCTCCAGTGTCTTCAGGAAGGCTGTGTGGGGTTCCTGAGTTTGAGAGGGTGGCCTGTAGCATGCTACAAATTGTAGAGCAGTTTTGCCTATGGTTAATTGCACCTGGATGGTTTCCAATGCTTCGTGCGTTGCCACCAACCTGGAGGTGTGGGTATCCTTGATGAATATGGATACACCCCCTCCTTTTGTGGTGTGGTCCGGGTTTTGGGGCCGGAATGCATGATATGAAGTAAAACCTGATAGTGCCGGGGTGCTCTCAGGAGCCTTGAACCAGGTTTCAGTCACAGCACAGACATCGATGTTCTCCATACTGAGAAGGGCCTCGAGAGCATGCATTTTGAGATTTAGACTTCTGGCATTGAGCAGCATTACCCTTAGTTTCTTCCCATTTTTGTTTTCTAGGGTGGTAGGTTTAGAATTTGATGAGGACATGGTCATTGTATGCAGAGGAAGAAAGGGGCCGGAACGCACGATATGAAGTAAAACCTGATAGTGCCGGGGTACTCTCAGGAGCCTTGACCCAGGTTTCAGTCACAGCACAGACATCGATGTTCTCCATACTGAGAAGGGCCTCGAGAGCGTGCATTTTGAGATTTAGACTTCTGGCATTGAGCAGCATTACCCTTAGTTTCTTCCCATTTTTGTTTTCTAGGGTGGTAGGTTTAGAATTTGATGAGGACATGGTCATTGTATGCAGAGGAAGAAAGGGGTAATTTTTTAAGAAAAGGCACTAGTGAGTGTGATTTCATTGTGCTTGATAATTGTCAAAACAATGCAACTTTTTTTTTCGCTATAAAGCAAAGAATGTTGGTTCTAAGTGAAATGGTTTAGCTTGCTTTTCATGCTTCATAATGTATTTAAGCATTTTTGTGCTTGTACAATCTACTAAAAAAGGTCAAGCTACCACCATTTGCAATTCACAGCTTGGAAGAATACTGGCAGTAATGACTTCACACCCAAGAAGGCATCAGATTTCCAGACAATACACCAACAGCCCACTGCATGCGTCCTTTTAAGTGCTAGAGGTATGCATGTAGATATGGCTAGGTATGCATAACAAAAAAGCCATCATGAATGTGTGCGTGAAGGACTCCGTCATTGGGTATCACCCCAGTGAGGATTCCCCTTTAGACCTGCTACCCCCCAGAAGGTCAGACAGAGTAAAAGACAGGCATCAAGACTGGAGAGAGAGAAATTATGGGGGGAATTTTGGATGGAGGGATAATATGGAATCAGGGGCATCAGAGGACCAACAACATAATCAGCAGAATGGAGAGTTACAGGAAGTAAATGTGGGTCAAATTCTCATTATTTTTAAAGATCAGAGTGATTTTAAGCTATACTGCACTGTCAATATTAATCAAGAGTGGGCCAATTCATTTGAAAATGGCCTCATGTTTGTCCCTCCTAGGAGAGCTAAAACTGAAGATGTTTTCATTGATTTAAGATTATTTACTAGGAAACTCAATTTAAGTTTTTATCTTTCTAAGAAAAATAATTGTGGTACCCCTTTTACCCATGATTACCATAGACCAAGTATCTTTAACCCCCCCCCCCTCCACTCAATGATATTTTTTTTCTGAGAATATTTGTTAACAAGATATTAGAAAGGTATTACAAAACAACAAAAGAATCATGAAAAGAAATTTAAGCCCTAAAGAACAGAAGCTATTATATCACATTCTTAATTACAGACAAATTAGATTAATGAAACCCGATAAGGGTGTGGGCTTGGAAGTTATGAATTTTAACAATTATGTAGACAAGACGTTGACAATATTGTACAGTGATGCACAAGATTAGGTATCCATCAATCAAATAATTATATCCTATTTTAAAATGGACACCCTGCTGTATGATCTTTGGGTACAGTGGCAGATTTCAAAACAGGATTATGGCTATTTAAGGATTGAGTATACAAGAACACCTGTAATATTTGGGATTTCTAACATACATAAAAATGTGGAAGACCCATCCTTGCATCCCATTGTAGAAGCCAAATCCCCTAAAATTAGCTATATATGTAAATTTATTGATTTTAAACTTTAAAAAAGTAGCTAATAATGCCAAGTAACTTTTGAAAGAATTCACATGATTTTTTGTACTAAATTGCAGATGTATAGTGACGGGCTTATTTTTGAGACAGTTGGCATAAAGAATCTGCTTTCAGTTATTCTATGTAAAACAGGTATTGACTGAATGGTTTTACTATTATTTATGTCAGCAAAGTGGGTTGAATCATAAAAACATAATTTTATACAGACATTTGATGGAGACAATTTTAAGTAACAATGTTATATACTTTGAGGGTCAGTTGTTTCATCAACAAACTGGCGTGGCTATAGTGGCAGTTTGTGCACTTTTGTTTGCCAACATGGTGATAACACACTGGGAAATTAGCTTCATATTTAATTCAAGTTTTAATAAATCATGGAACATGTATGGTCAATTTTTAGATGATATTATCACATTTTGGGTGGATGGCAAAAACAAACAATGAATTTTTTAAATATATTAATTCCACTACAGAATTTTTAAAATTTACTATGTGTTATTTTCAAGATGTGATTAATCACTTGGATATCAAGTCCAAAGTTGAACAGCAAAGCCACCGAGGCAAAGGACAGCGTGCAAAAGATAAAGTAGCAAACAGTCTCCCAGATCATGCACGTAGTCCAACTGGCTATAAAACGTGATAAAAGACACTAGTTGTACCAAATAAGACAGGATGTATAGCTCCAAAACAAACGACCCGTTGTAGAGTAAAAAGATTTATTCAGCTGACATAGTAAGCGCTTTCGCCTGTCGGCGAAAGCGCTTACTATGTCAGCTGAATAAATCTTTTTACTCTACAATGGGTCGTTTGTTTTGGAACTATACATCCTGTCTTATTTGGTACAACTAGTGTCTTTTATCACGTTTTATAGCCAGTTGGACTACGTGCATGATCTGGGAGACTGTAATCACTTGGATGTTCTGATTACTAAAAACAGGGAAAAACAAAACATTTTAATCATTTTTTTTAGGAAGCCTACTTACTCAGACTGTTACACTACACAAGCTGGCAGCCTCACTTTCAGAAAAAGGCTTTAATTAAAGGAGACTTGGTGAGGTTGTCTAGAATGGAATCACAAGACAAGACATTTTATGAAGAATGTATTACTTTATGTGGGTAACTTATTGGTGTTATAAATACCATTAAGGAGGTAATTAACACAAAATGGCAAAATAAAATATTTTTCCATTGTTAGGTGAAAAGGGTTTGTGTTTAACAATAAAAATGATCCAGGGGGTATTAATGAATTTGGTAGAGCTATGATCTTCCTCACAATGTAGATCTTTATGCTATAAGAGGTGTTCTGAATACAAACTGGGACATTTTTACCTGCAATGAGTAACAGTTTCAACAACTAGGTCTTTCACCAAAAGTGGTTTATAGTAAGGACTTATGTTTTAAGAATTTATTGGAAAGATATCAGGTTTTGAGCATTCATCCAGGCTTAAGAGCACGTATGCATTGTAACAATGCAAATACATTTTAGAGGAGAGAAGTGCTATATTGAAGTATTTGGTCATATACATATTACACAAAGATATTGTTGTTTTAATAGCAAGTGGTTTACTTTGCAAAGTATTTTAAATGCCCTTGTTTTTATGTAGGGAAAACATAAAGAGTGTTTAAAGAAAGGATTTATCAGCACATGTACAACTTCAAAATGAAGTTAATGCCCTGTTCAAACATATCAAGATGTATGATGGCCATAGTTTTAAGTTTTATATTGTGGACTGTGTACAATATGATATGAATGGGGGCCCTTGGAAGGAGTGGTTAGAAATTAAGGAGCTTTAATGGCAGTTTAAGATAAATTCTTCAGGTAAATTTGGCCTTAATGAAATTACTTCCATAGATTGTGTGCTAAGGGTGAGAACAGCTCATTCAGTTGAGGGGGTAGATTTATTTTTAGGAAGGTGTATAAGGCAGAATGTTAAGTTTTAGTATTACTATTAATTTTAATAATCATTCATTTTTATAAATATATTTATGGAGCACATGATTAGATGCTGATATGTGGATATGAGAGGATTAATGCACAAACAATTAACAAGATTACTTATCATTTTTTCAACTGAGGGGAGACGTTTACATTATTTATGGGACGATGTGATGCTGTACTTTATTCTAAAGAAGTCCCACCTTACCAGGGATGAAAGTGCTTAATTGCTTTACATTTTACATATATGCTCAGTCTTGGGTTGGTGTTTTCTTGTTTTTTATTCAAGTTGTGGTTTGTGTGCTCTCAGCTTTTCACTTTCTTTTTGCCATGAGAGCAAACTAGCTGCAATAACTTTCCACTGGGGAAATGCATAAGTCAAATAGATTGCAAACGGATGACTGTCAGCAGACATCAGAGAGAAAAACATGGGTCCACATCATCCTTTAAATTATACTCTGGCACTTTCAGCCTAGCTGAACTTTCTGAATCTTGTCCTAGTACTACAGTATTAAGGATTAGTGAAAACATTTAAAAATACTGTAGGAATGTAGCCCTTATAATATGTGGTTAAACATATAAAATAAAAAGTTTACAAAAAACAAAATAGTTTGCTCTGCTCTTCTTGCAGGTGTAAACAACCACCGCTGTATCCTATTTGCAAAGGCACATTAGCTACCAATTACTTACAGAACCACTTATCTGCTCAACACCCTAATATTTAAATCATACATAAGGTTATTGTCCACCACTGAAAATATTATTCCAAATAAGAGATAGTACAGTTGTGTAAGCTAAAATCAACATGACAGTAGATGTTTGAATGACTGCTGCTGCAAAAACCTTAGCTATATGGGTTATATCCTGCCTAGCATATAACAGCCAGCAGGTTTCCAAAGCTTCAAGCCACCTCTACAAGCCTGACAGCCAGCAAGTTTCCAAAGCTGTAAGGCACCTCTACAAACCTAAACTATCAATCATTTTGAGCTAAGTTGACTAAAAGACATGTTTGGGTGGTAAGCTCTTCAGAGCATTCCAGACAACAGAGAGAGGGAGGCTGAGACCTGACAATACAATGCTAAGAACAACAAAAACTGAATGTTGACACCCTGGCATAAAAACATACCAAGAAACAAGGGAGATGGAGGGAGGGAGCAGCTAGCGCAGCACTGATCATTCAAACATCTACTGTTATGGTAAGATTAACTTACATAACTGAACTATGTTCATCATTATGATCACTGCTGTAGTATCCCTAAGCTATATGGGTAAATTACCTTAGGCAACTACATTTGGGAGATGGAAGGAGAAGAGTTCAAGAGCTATTGGAGAATAATTCTATCAAAGCTTGATCTGGACACAGAGAATGAATCAAGTTTAGTCTTTGGACATGTATGTACAGAGAATCAAGCATCAACATCTAGAATGCTTCTAGAATTCAAACCATTCCTAAAAGCCATAGATGAAGCCAAGGCCCTAATAGAGTGGGCCTTGACCCTGACTGGAATAGTTTTCTTATGGTAACTACATCAAAAGGTAATAGCCTTAGACAAACATTTTAAATAAATGTTTTGACACAGGATGTCCCTTCTTCCTACCTTCACAATAAATGAACAACTGATCTGAAAATCCAAAATATTTGGTTCTGTTAATATAGTACTTGGGTTGTCTGTGGACCTCCAAGGTACAGAGTATCCTTTCTCCTTCATTTTTAGGTTCAGGAAAGAAAGCGGAAAATGGATAGTTTGGCTTAAACTCAGATACCACTTTAGGCATAAAAGAAGGATTAGTTCGCAAAAAACCCTGTCCATATATCAAATGGCATAGGGCTGACTCAGTACAACAACTTGCAACTCAGTTACTCTTCCTGCAGAGGTCAGTGTAGTCAGTAAAACTGTTTTCTATGTTAAGAACTACAAGTCAGCCAATTAACTAGTTCAAATCGAGCAAGTGTTTAATACAAAATTAAGATTCCAAGGAGGAACCACTGGTTTTCTTGGAGACTTCTTATGCAAACCACTTTCAAGATCATTCTGATATTAGACTACTTGAAACAGAAGGATCCATGGGCAGATATTCTGAAATGGCCAATAAATGAACCTTGATAGAGGAATAAGAAAGGCCATATGATAGCAACTGTGCTTGTTATATTGCTGGAAGCAGCATGCAGACTTTTCTATTTGCAAATATATGATTTGCTAGTAACAGGCTTTCTTGCCTCCATTAGTACCTGTGGCACATCCTCAGCAAATAGGTGATCAAAAGGCATTAAGACCCTGTCACCTAGACAGTCAATTGAAGTTGATTGATGTTGGGCTTTATCCAAGACCCCTTTTCTTGTGTGAGCAGATTCAGTTTGTGAGGAAGCTTGTGGTAATTTCCACTGGCCATTTCCAAAAGAAGGGAGAACAAAGATTACCTGTGTCAAAAGGAAGTCACCACAATGATCCTGGGGGGATTCCTTCTGAATCATCAAAGCACCCTGGATATTATTGTAAAGGGTGGAAAAGCATACAGAAAATTTCCTGTCCAAGGAAAAGAAAAGACATCTGTCTTCTAGGCTTTCTTGTATGGAGTCCTTATGCAGAATCTTTCCAATTGATTGTTCAGAGAGGAGACAAAAAGGTCTACTTGAGGAAGTCCACACTGATAGATCAAATCTTAGAAGACACCCTGATCTACATTCCATTTGTGAGGGTCTGTCCTGATCCTGCTCAGCTTGTTTGCAACACAGTTTTTCTCTGACAGAATGGAGAATGCCTGTCAGGTGACACAGTGCTGTGAAGCTATATCCCAAGCTAACAAGGTTAGTCTGCAAAGGGGGTATAACCTGGTTCTTCCTTGGTTGTTGATGTGTGATAATTTCTCTAACCACTTGAGGCGATATTGGGGACCAAAAATGGTTCAGAGAGTTGAGTGCCATGATCACGGCCAGCATCTCCTTGATATCTATGTACTTATCTCTCTCCTTAGTATCTCACACCACCCCCTGCAGTTTTATCCCTATTTAAACTGCTCTACAAGCAAAGTCCCAAGCATATGTGGTGTCTGGCTGTTTTGGAGCAGGTCTCCACCAAACAATTTTTTTCTGACAATCCATTGCACTGGGATTTGAAAAGATAAAGGGATGATGCTGGGACCAAAGAGATTTCAGGTACCAATATATCATTCTCATGTGAAGTCTACCCAGGGAGTTCATGAGAATCATAAGTGCCATGAGACCAAAAATCCTGAGGTATTCCCTTGCAGTGACCAAACTCTGAGGCAGAAATAGAGCTAGATACATATCTATTTTTCCCATGGGAAAAAAAGCTCTTTGAAATGAGCTGTCTAACTGACATACAAGGAACACAATCTTGTGAGAAGGAATCAAGAAAATCTTTTGAATGTTCTCTTGGAAATCCAGCTTGTACAAGAGATCTCTTACCCAAGAGACTCCTGACACTGAAAAGACTCTTCAAAAATGAGCAGGCCATCTAAATATGGAAACATGTGGATACCCTATACCCTATAGTCTGCAATGAGCTATACCTGAAACTAGATACTTTGTGAACACTTGATGCAGTGGATAGTCCAATGAATGAGACAAAGAACTGATAATGTGATCCAGACACACACAGACATAAGAAATGTCTGCAGTCTATATGAATAAGGGTGTGATAATAAGCATATTTTAGGTCTAGTGATGCCAGGAACCTTGAAAAGAGTAAGAAGAGGTAACAGATTGTGAAGTGGGCAGTATCAGAAACTGGTTTAGGGAAGAAATATTCAAAATGGTCTCTAAGTATTTTCTTTCTTTGGCACTAGAAGAATCCTTGAATAAAAACCCTCCCCTACCTTGGGAGGAGAAACTGTTTTTATCACTCCTTGACACAACATGTGATGAACTGGTGGATACAAAAAGAGTCTGATCTGGATGATGGGGAATAACCCCTTGGAAAGGGAGAATTTCCTCCCAATGCCATCGGTTATCTTGATGAATGATTTTCACAAACCATTTGTCTGAAACATTCTGCTGATAAAGAGAAAAATGATGAGTCAAACTTTCGGGAAGAACAAAAAGGGGCCTCAGTGGGGGGGGGGGGTCTCAAGATCTCTTGAACAGTCATCCAAACATGGTAGACTGTCCTTTTAAGGAGGTTTGAGACTTTTTTTTGGAACCTACTTGCCATTTCTTCTTAAACATTTCTTTACCTGCGTTTTGTTGAGACTGCCTATCTGTTTTTTACCAAAATTGGATGAAGAAACAGAAAATCTATCAGAAAATTTGGAAATAGAGGACTAAAAATTCTTAGAAATTGCCTCTTTCATTACACTTTTTGATTACCTCTATAGCAAAGTGGCCAAACACTAAGTCTCTATCCAAGGGAGAATTTAAATTCTAATTTCTTAACATCATCAAGGAAGTTCTATAAATGCTACCATGTAAAACTCCTCAAAACAGTACTAATTTCCATAGCACTGGAAGAAGTATCAACACAGTCATACACACTCTAGAAGCAATTAGTAGTGACATGTGCAATAGAGTAATCTAAATTATTTAAAGCAGGTTTTTTCCTCAAAAGAAGAAATATGAAGAGAAAAAAAATCCTTGTATTTTCACAATTTGTCAGAGCAGACTTTAAGATATGAGCCTGACAATTCAAAATTCTAAACATCAGAGTTGAAGAAGTACAACAGAAGTATAAGCAGGACACAAAATGCCCTTACAGCTATCGAAACCTGGTTAAATGATGCACAACTACTACTCAACCCAAATAAAACTAAGCCTCTACTGCTTCCTCAAAAGACATTCACACATGATTTCAAAATACATTCACAAAACAAAACTCATATTGAAATAGAAACCTAGGAAAACTATCACTATAGATAATAAGCTCACCTTTGAACAACATATATCTGGCACAATAAAAAAAAAACACATATCAAATTCAGCAAACTCTACACACACAAACAGTTTGTGGATGCTTCTACTAAAATAACACTTGCCAACACCCTCCTACTTCCTACCTTCCTATACGGGGACTCTATTCTCACTAACCTTCATACAACTCTAAAGATCAAACTACAATTATGCTATCATAAAATTGCCTAATTTGCTACTGGTGAACCTAATCGTACCCACCGTTGTGATGTGCTAAATAACTAAACTGGCTACAGTTCCCTCACTTCCTGAATCTAGTACAACTTTCTCTATCTTACAAAATAATTTACAATCCTGACAGCTTCCCCACCCTGAGGTCTATCTTATTGCCTTACATTAAACCCAGAAACCTTTGCTCCACTAACAAGCAACTCTTTTTTTCAAATAATTGTTTATTTTCCAAATAATATAATGTTTAACAATACAATCATCAAAAAACAAGTATTATAAACCTTTATCTACACTATGTACAATTGACCTGAACAAAGGAGGGAAAAAAATAATAAAATATATGAAATTAGTAACAATAATTTATAATATTCAATTAATAAAGTATAAAGTTACACATTAATTATTTAGGGTTAATTTTTAATGTCTCAATAAGAGTTAAACTTTTTTCCCAAGGATTGGTTGTCCATGTTTTAGGTGAAATTCTCGATTCCTTCACCTTGATTTCTAATGTCGCTGTTTCTTCCATCAATCTCAAGAATTCTTCCAGAGTAGGTTCTTGTGAAGACTTCCACTTTCTAGTTATACATTTCCTTGCCACTGCTAATATGGACCAAAGTAGGTATATATTTTTTTATTCATTCCAATAGTATTGTTAACATTTAAGAGGACTAAATATTTGGTTAAAATAAAGGTATCTGTGAATATAGCTTGGAAAAAAATTGTAATTTCTTCCCAGATTTTTTTTATATTAATACAATCAAAACATATATGACACCAATCAGCTTTACAGTTTAAAGAACATCTCCAACAAATGGATTTATCAAGTGAATTGAATATGGCTAGTTTATCAGGTGTAATAAATGCCCTGTGAATATATTTCCATGTAAATATTTTCCATACTTGTAAATTAAATGTTAAGTTAACAGAACATAAAATATTTGTTTTACTCTCAGTTGATAGATTAGTTTGACATCCTTTTGCTATGAAATTCCAATATCTTGCATTAGGGTTAGTTTTATATGTTATCAATATTTTGTATAATTTTGAAATTAGATTCATCCAATTATAATTGTCGTAAATATCTCCAGATATTAGACTTATCAAATTTGGGCTAGTTTTATAAGGAGAATTAATACTTTTGCTATTAAGATCCTTAACATATAATAATATGCTTTGCAGTATCAACCAATCTGCTGAGGGGATGTCATATTTATTCTGAATTTGTTGAAAGCCTAATACTACTTGATTCCCTATACAATGTTGCCAACAAGTGAAGTTTTTCCCCTCCCATCTAGTTAAAATAACATTGTGAATTTTATTGGAGAAATTCTTTGTAGAGCTAAAGGGTATTATCAAGTCTAGCCAAATCTTAATATCCGTGTTAGTATATATAAATCTACTGAATTCATTGTAAATATTATTTATATAATTTAGGTTTGTTGTTTTTGTGATATTATATTGAATATTAACAGTCAATATGTGCCACATCCTATTATTTTGTTCACTTAATATACAAATTTTAATTATTTGATTTTCATTTAGAAAAATAATAGTGTGCAATGTGTTCCATGTTGAAGAATAATTACGATCTATCCAATTAATGATAGTTCTTAATATGGAAGCTTTTATGTATGATTCTTGATCTGGAAGTTTAATTCCACCCATTTCCCAAGATCTAATATGATGTGTATAGGCTATTCTATTTCTTTTTGGATACCAAAGAAAGTTTAAAATAATTTTATTTCTTTCTTTCAACATTTTCTTATTAGGTACTATAGGAATAGCTTGTGCAATGTAATTAATTTTTGGAAGTATTGTCATTTTTATTATTTGTAATCTGTCTTCAAATCTCAAGAACATTTTATTCCAGCTTAATATTAACATTTTTTTTATTAATTATGTTGCTATAATTTGTGGCTAACGTAGATTCCAAACTATCACATAGCATTATTCCTAAATATTTTATTATGGGAACTTGTTTTCCTATCACACAATTTGTAGTTGAGGTAAATTCTCTCTTTTTATTCAAATGTATATAATTAGATTGTCCCTTGTTAAATCTAAGGTCGGAAATATGATAAAACCTTTTCACTATTTCATCTAGTTTTTGTACTTTCTCCGAGACAGATAATGTGAGTAAATCATCATTAGCAAATAGCATAATTTTTTAATTGAGTTGACCATATACATCTATGTCTCATATATTAGAGTTGTGGTGTGCTAATGAAGCAAATAATTCAATTCTTAAGGCAAACAGTATGGGAGACATCAGACATCCCTGCTTTGTACCTTTGGTTATTTCAATAGCCTTCGAGGTATATGGCCCAAGTTTTACATAAGCCAAAATGTTTTTATAAATATTCTTAATTAGCTTAATAAAATTAGTAGGAAATGCAAACAATTCTAAAGCCTTAATAAGAAAATCCCAGCTCAACGAATCAAAGGCTTTTTCTATATCCAAAGCTACTATTAGAGCTTCTTGGTTGTTTCTGTTTAGAAAATCTATGAGTGTTAGAATTCTTTGTATATTATCATGTGTGTCCTTTATGAATGAATCCTGTTTGATCCTCATTTATTATGTGTGTCAATGATTTTTTAATTCTACTAACTAATATTGGCATAAAGATTTTATAATCATTGTTAAGGAAAGATATTGGCCTATAAGATTTACACTGCAAAAGGGTCTTTGTTTTCTTTTATAATGAGTGTAATTAAGGAGTATCTCCATGAAATTGGAGTTGTGTTTTGTGCTAGAATTTCATTCAAAGTTTTGTGAAACAATGATATTACTGAAAATGGAAATATCTTATACAATTCATTAATTATTCCATCAATTCCCGGTGTTTTATTACTTTTACTTTACTTGATTTTTTGAGTAATTTCCTTTAGAGATATTTGTTTTTGAATGTCTAACTTTAACTTTTCTGGTATCGCCTTTACCTTTACTAATTTCAGGTCTAAGTTTGATGTATTAGTTATATGTGAAGTGTCATTATAATGGTCAGAGAAATAATGTTCAAATACATCTAGTATATCATTTATATCCGAAACCTTTTTGTTTTGTTTTTTTCCTTCCTTTGTGTATAATACTTGTAATATTATTTTCAATCAAATGTTTTATTAATCTTATTGCTAAATTATGCATATGTTTGGGTGATACTGCATAGGAACTAAGTTTTAACCTTTCTACAGCTATATTAGTTTTGTGAGTTAGGATTTCATTATATATTTTGTTTTAAGTCTTCCAATGCTTTTTTATGATTATTTTGTGTGTAAGTAAATGAATTAATAGTGAGATCTGTAATTTGTTTTTGGATGTTATATAATTCTGATTCCCACTCTTTTAGCTTGTTTTTATATCATGAAAGAATTTTTCCATTTAGATAGGCTTTCAAGGTATCCCAAAGATTAATTACATTTATTTCAGTAGTGTAGTTTATATCTAAAAAGAATTGTACTTCTGAATCTAACCATAGTTTAATTTTTTTTAATTTTGTAATGTAAGCTAGAATTCTTAACATAAAAATGAATTTCTTATAATCTGTATGCGTTTTGAGAATTAATGAATTATGGTCTGAAAAGGGACAAGGGATTATGGAAAATTTTATTATTTCTGAATTTAGCTCTTGAGATATGAAGATTTTATCAATTCGTATATGTGTCTCAAATCTGTAGTCTTGGTGTGAAAATAATAATGAATTGTTCTCCTTATAACTAAATGTATCACTTAGATTTAAACATTCTTCCCATTTCTTAAGTAGCTTCCCTATAGAACTTACACGTAAATGTCTTTTGATTGTGGTCTCTGATTTATCCAATATACAATTAAATGTCATTCCCCAAAATAAAATTTCCTTTATATACTCTAGTTATTGGATCCATATGTTTTCTTATTGTCCCAACCCCAATACCTGGAAACCAATATATATTTACTAATGTCCAGAGCCTATTGCTATATTTTACTATTACTATGGCTAGGAATCCTTCTTTATCTTCATATTTGTAAATGATTTGAGGCATAGTGACATTTATTTCCATAAAATTAAAGTTCCCCTAGCCTTTTTCTTATATGAAGAGAGAGATAAGATCATATATTCATTAGGATTCCAGCTAAAGGTATCATTTGGTTTGAAGTGAGTCTTTTGAAGAAATACTACTTGTACTTTATTTAATTTCATATATCTTAATAAATTGGATCTTTTCCTTGGATTGTTTAAACCGTTAGTGTTTAAGGATAAAATAGTCAAGTCCATTCTCAGTATTTAACTTTACATCATATTTGTTTTGTATTATATTTTGTAATACCATACCAAATGTAAAATGTGTAACTACTGTGTTAATAATTCTCATTGTAGTCAATATTTTAATTCTGGTCAAATAACTTAAAATAGAGTTTAATTCAGGCCAATAAAAAAAAAGAAAAAAGAAAAATGCCAAAATTACTTGTATAACAACAAGTATATAAATATTTTTGTAAACCCTCTAATGTACATGAAGTGAAATACACTTCCAGTCTTCTAGATGAGAAGAAATCTAACAGATTGCCTACCATAACTTTCCTCATGAAAAAAGAAAGAAAAAAAAAAACTAACCCCTTTCGAGCTCCAGTACACCTTTTCTCTTATCTTGGAGATTTAACAATATTAGTTATTATTTTCCCTGTATAACTATTAATAATGAATTAACATAATGTATGGAAATTAGTATTGATTTATTAATACAATTTAATTTTAGATTAGACTTCTTTTTCAGAATATAATCATCCTATCATGCACTACTTAAACATTCATAAAGTAAAATCTCATTTATAACACAGTAAATGTTGCTTAACATTAGTTCTCTTTAGCCTGAGAGTAGTATATATATATATATATATATATATATATATATATATATATATATATATTAATAGTCTCTGATATTCTGATATGACCAATACACTAATGATTATAACACTCTCCTACATACTAAAAATATATTATAACTGACTGAAGTAGATATAGAAATGTATCAATAAGTGAAGATAAATATGGACAAGTCTATTCAGAACACTTGAATCATACTACAAAAAACATGCAGTCTACAGAATGAACCCTTAGAGTTGTGTTCACTAAAGATGATAATGTAAATATGTTTGAGTGAACAATACGTCATAAATCTCTACGTTTCACTCACATGCTTTCCATTAGAGACAAATGAAAGCTTAACCAGATTCAGTTTATTTTATGTCCACCCATGAATGTAGTTGTTACAAATTAAAAGAAAAAATGAAGAAAGACAACATTAAACCATAGTGATCACTCATTAATGATGAAAAGAAGCAATTTGCCCTGATAAGTGGCCATGTGAGTGAGCAATTTATAAACTTTTTAATACTAATGCATGGTTATAATATCAATTCATATTATGAGAATGTCATCACAGAATACTGAACAAAATGCTAGTCAAGACAGAGCATTACTGAAGCTGTTCTGCACAGCCACAGTTCCTTAGAACCTTTATAATAAGAGTGTTTATCAAAGACTGTGTCATGCAGCAAGATACAAGAGTAGGCAGACTCTCTTCTTTGTTATTAAATTGTTAAAAATAATGACTATCTAAAAAATATAAAACCTATTAAGCTGAACAGTGCCTTAAGAAATCTCTCCATCTCATATCTATTTAATTAGTGTTCTACTTGAATATCTCATCAAGAATTACAATTTACAAATCTGTCTTATTTTACTACACGAGGCAGTAGCAAAAGCAGACCATGAAGACATTTTCTCATGGGCCCTTTACTTGAACAAGCAACTCTTACAAATGTACAAACCTACCAAAAGAGCTGGGCAAAGCCTCTACTTCCATGCCATTGTTAAATTATGGAATGCCCTACCTCCAAATATTTGTGCCATTGAATCCCTTAAGACCTAAAAATTAATTTGAAAGACTACTACCTAAACACTCACATTTGTCCATGTTCCAAAGCATAAACAGACCAACTTTCCTAATCCCTCAGAACCCCTAAACAACAAGTCCTACATGGACTGACTCAAAGGTCTGCCACTATACACGGTATCCTACAGAGTGGTAGGAGGTGGCCTGTGTCTGGCATACAAGGTGTCCTCCAACCCATTACTATGGGATTTGCTGCATATCATCAAGTCAAATTTTATCATAAATATTATGTCTAGGGATCTGAACCTCTTCTGCAACATCAGCAGAACACTTTGGAGGGACAGGTATATCTCACAGAGGATGCTGTTGCTGTGGAACAGACTCTACATAAGACAAAGTTCCTCCCTGTCCTCATCTACAGACAGAAAACAGAAAACATACCCCAGAACTACTGCCTGTTCTACTAATGGACATAGGCAGCTCCTGAATACTTTATCCCATACATGAGTCCCCTCATATTATCAATGGCATGATCCCAGTTATTGTCATTAGGATTAACACATAATTATTGACAATGAGATAGATAAGACCAATCTATAACTAAATCAGATATGTTGTTCCAAGAACAGACAGGGAAACTGGCAAGTCTTAAAATGGCCCACAAGGGCAGCTAGCCTAGTACATACCTATCTAGGAATAGATACATGATGTTTTTCTGTTTTTTTTTTTTTTTTACATGAAAAATGAAGCCAATCCTGTTAATAGTGGCAGCAGCAGCTGCTTCGGCAGGTATGGGCACAACATTCTGATACAAAAAGGAAACCTTCCCTGCTCCCTCTCCCAGGATCAACAAGAGTGGGTATCCCTTGCTCACTGAGGGGACTCCACCAGCAACAGAGAATGCAGCTAACCCAAGTCCATAGTGGCTGTACATGCTACAACAGGGGGATCTAGGGTAAAGGATGATACATCAAATCATGACAGCAGTCACCTGAGGCTGAGGCAAATTGCTAGCCTGCTGTGGTGGCAAAGGCTGTTTGCTTATTTTTTTTTGTTTTTGTGATTAGATGAAGGACTGACCATAGGACCAGTAGTCTGGTCCTTGGTCAAGTCGAAAATTATCCCTCTTTCCTGGGGAAGAAAAGCAGCAATTGTCAGTAAACACTAGTAGTCAACAAAAGTCCTTATGTGAACAAAAATCCTTATGTGAATGCATACTTCCTTTGTAAAAAAATATTATGTGTATATTGCTCTTTGCATGCATTCTCCTTTGTTTCTTTAATTTGCTGTATAACAAATTTTCTTTATTTCTTTTGACACAAATATTTTTATGTACTGTAAATTCTTTGTGAATGGAGCTTTTCTCCTCCAGTCTCCACTGAAAAATGGGCCACAAACCCAGTTGGACTAACCCGGTTAACAAATGGCAATAAATAAATAATAAATAAAAGTAACTTTTTTGGTAGACACAGTAAAACGCAATTTAAATTACTATGCCAGACCCACAAAAGTAACAGATACACAATTTCTCCACAAAAATGTGCACTTTGTTTAAAAGTACAGTTTAATCTCAAGACAGTCCTTTAAAACACAACACACCTATCATTAAAATAACGTTCGTGAATAAGAAACTTAAAAAACCAACAAGATTAAGAAAATGGAATTTTTTTTCCCTAAAGAGAACTTATCTGCCCAGCAAAGGAAAGCACAAGCCAACAGGCAATCCTCGAAAACCTCAGAGGAGTGGAAGTAAAGCATTGAAGGATTTTACACTCCGACTTGTCTTTTAGTCAACTCAGCTTGAGTTAACTGACAGTCTGAGTGCATAAAAGGTGCCTTGAAGCTTTGGAAGCTGGCCAACTGTTATATCATTGGTAAGATATAATGCATATAGCTAAGGTCACTGCAGCAATGATCAATATGATAAACATCAAAATTTCTCCTTTACCAACAGCTATGACAGCACTGTTACTTTGCTCAAACTCAAATTCATACTGACCATTGGAGAAAAAGTCATAACCAGAATTCCAGAATAGAACCTGCTACATGCAATCATTTACCTACACGTATATAAAACAATGAGACCTTCCAAACATAAAAATAAAAAAAATTTGCAAAATGAATAAAAAAATAAAAGTGCAACTGCTTTGGTGGCATGGGCTAATATCACAACTCATAACAGCAGTTATTTGTGTCTTTTTGAATCTTTAAATTAATACATACTGACTCTGTTATACTACAACTTGCTTTATAATGTGTATTATTAATCAAGTAGAAAATGAACTGACAAACAAAAAACTAAAGAAAAAAAAAAACCTGACTACCAATATTGTTGATTTTTTCAACAGTTTGGTTGAGTTTCTGAGGTTTACCAAGGATTATTAGGAATCTTCAGTCCATTACTTGGATGTGGAACTTACACAAAATATTCAGGAATCAAAATACACTGCAAAGATTTTTAGAAAGAGTACCTATTCAAACTCTTTTTTGCATTTCTCTAGTGCACATCCCTTACAACAGAAAAAAATCTGTTGTTAAGGGACAATTGGTTCGAGCAGCTCAGATGGTTTCTGGTGAAGTTGACTTTCAACAGGAATGTTTAAATCTTAGGAATATGTTCCTTAACAGGGGTTACCCTTCCAATTTTTTGGTTAATATTATAAATGAAGTCCAGTTAAAAAGATCCCAAGGTATATACAAGCCTATTTTGAACAACTGTCCTATAAATGAACCATTTAATATAGGCACCTTGAGTCTTCCCCTTATAAATGTGGTTAATGAACTAGGGAAAAGAAGGAATCATCAGAACAGGACCTTCTCAATTTCATTTGTTTTTACATACAGCCCTGAGGCTGAGGAGATTAGGTCAATAGTTAAAAAATACTGGCATCTCTTCTCAGTGGATAAGGTGATCTCTGCTAAATTGGGGGGAATCTCCGACTATTACATATAGGAAAGGACAGAACCTAAAGAAGTTGATGGAAACTACCATAAAACCATCCAATAGGCACATAGGAATGTATAGGTGTGATGCATGCAGATATTGTATTTATATTGAAACATGCAAAAAATTTTGAGTAAGGAACTACAATTTTCATACTAAGGGCAAGTTCAATTGTAATTCCAGGTCAGTGGTATACCTTGCACAGTGCAATACCTGTCCAGCTTTCTACGTCGGTAAAACCGATCGTAGATTGCATGACAGGATTTACGAGCACATCTATGCTATTAGTAAACAGACAAAAAATGGATAATGCTCTAGCGGGGCACTGTAAAGATAACCACGGCCATGGTTTTAAATTTAGAGTCATAGCACAGGTAGCTGCAAATGAGAATCTGAGGTATTTAGATAGTAACATTGTTAAGTTACACCTCAAAGAACATGAATTAAAATGGCAGTTGTTACTAAACTCCTGTGCCCCCCCCCCCCAGGTATCAATGAAATGTATTCTTTAGCAAGTATATTAAAATTAAAAAGCTTAACTCTTCATGGTATAGAGTGGATTTTTGCTGGGCTGACTATTTTTGTTTTTGCTCTACATCTGAAGAATTTTGGACATTTCCCAAATGAAAACGCTTAATTTTATTTTGTTTTGGTATTAAAGTGAATAAGAATGGCTTTTTATATTTATTTCTTCATCGAGCTGAGTGAAGTGCTGGTACTTGTTCACAGTGAGTGTATTATTAATCAGCCTGTTTTACTATAAGTAGATTTCTATCCCAAACTGTTACAGCAAATGGATTTTACTGTAAACGTGTACACGGGTCGTGAATGGTCAGGGTTAGTAGCGCAGCTTAATGACCCAGTTATTGTACTGTAACTAAATAAATAAATAATGATGCATTAGCAATCCTGCCTCTGAAACTGTTTATTTTATCAAAGCAAAATTAATGTCAGATTTCCATGTTTTGAGTCCAGCAACAGTAGAACACATGACAGTATTTCTTGAACATCAAGTGAAATTATTTTATTTTCAGTCTTCCTTATCCCCTTGGCATGGGTTTTGTATTTTCATTTCCCTATTGTTATTTTTATATAAATATGCATTTCTAATTTTTGTACATGTAAGTGTAAATGCAATAAAAAATAAAAAATACTCAGTCTGCATGTTCAGCTTTGCATGTTGTTATTAATTGGTGGTGAGATTCACTTTGTCAAGGCAAAAGGGAATCTATTTTAAATGGCAAATCTAACAACTTGAGATGCAGACCCAATGTGAAATGGTAAATTTGGTGCCAAGTTCTTTTCAGAAGCTTATGTTGTTTATTCCATGCTCTGTCAGTATTTATACAACGCTCACATTGGCACCTTCACATTTATTTTATGAAGGCTATTCAAGAGAGATGATGACAGGTGATACCCTGACCACATGTAAAAAAACTTTGGGAAAAATGACACCGATGATGAGGACAAAGACAAAAATGGTGAGGATGACAATTATGATGAAGAAGATGATGATGATGTATTCCAAGCTCACATGTAAAGAGTCACATATTGTGAATACTGAGCACTTGGCAGTTAATCACATTTATTGATAGGCAGACGAGATGCAATTGTTTCCTTCAGTTGTTTCATCTTGTTGCTCCTATTGCTCTTCTTATGGCACCTAGAGTCTTGAGGCATGCAGTCTGCTCTGCATTAAGCAGTTGGAAACATGCTGGGGAGTAAGATGACAATATCAAATGGTGTGAATTCACATCCCCTCATCTAAGATTAAAATAAAGGAAGAAAAACATGCTGCAGGTTAGGACTAAAATAGTAGGGGTGGCTAGCAATGTACGTGGTGTCCTTGTATTTCCAACAGATAAGGGATTGTAAGTGGTAGATAACATCTTTCATTTCCCCAGGTGCAGAATGATGCTGGCTGGCATCGATCCTTTACAGGAAAAGAAGAAACAGCGACTTGGTTTTGAGACTATTCAGGATAAATTATACAGTCCAGGTACTTGTATTAATAATGCATAGCTCAGTGACTGATCAAAAGAAGCTAGTAAAGATGAGTTGAAGTAGAACTTGGGATGTGTCAACAGGCATTTGTGAATAGTCAGCCAAGGGAAGTGACTTTATAAAGCAGTACTACAAAGGTGAAGCTGAGCTGAATGAGCACGGGGAAGATGGTAGCCCCAGCCTACATCACTTTCTGAATAATAATCTGTTGGCGTATTCTTGTGATTGAGTGGAAAGCAAAGGTAAAAGGTAATAAGTTTCTCTGGAGGATAAAACAAAGTGGGAACTTAAGGGGAAAAAGAAAAAAAAGTATTGAAAAAGTAGCAGCAATAAAGAAAAAGAAGCTTAGAATCAGTGGACCTGGTGGGTAGGCCAAAGGGACTTAGTAATCTGTGGTCAGCTAGAAAATAGTAGAAGAGGAAGAGGAGGAACATAGGAAGACTAACGAAAATGTTCACTATAAGGAAAATGGGCCAGGCCAAAGAGACAGGACTATACTTACTTGGGCTTATACAAAGAGGAAGACAATACGTGCATTCAATAACATTTGTTAGAGGTGCTAATTCACTGTGTAGCAGAAAATTTGTATGTCATATCCGAGGGCTCAAAAAAGTCTTCCAGGTGTCACAAACAGATATGTTCAGAAACACAAGGGTTTTCATTAAGTTTTGTCCCTAATGAATCCTTCTTGTTGCAGATGTTGGTGAGAAATATATGCATTTCATATAGGGTTAAAGCATAACATGATATACAGTATCTATTAAAAATCTGATGTCTGACTTCTTTTTACAGCTGATTACAAAAATGCACAAATTATACCATGGAGGGACAAAAATAAAGACAATGCATTCTGCTGTAATGCATACCACTGGGCACCAAGGAATTACTTCTGGCAGGTATACATAGTCAAAGTCATGTTTTACTGGATGGAGAAAAAATGTATAGTAATAAATAGAATAAGTGGGGATATGTGAAAATGCAGATCATTTCAAACTTGTGAATGCACTTATACCGAAACAGGTTTGGTCAAAAAATAATCAGGGAATGTAACATTCAGGAAATAGAAAACAAGTTATTTTTGAAGGGGGGGTCCTCTCTGCACTCCCCATATAAGGAAATTCCCTCCCTCTGAGTGACTTATATATATATATATATATATATATACCGACTCCATGTTCTCACAAGACTGATGAAAGTGGAACTTCAGTGATCTGCAAATGTTGGTTTTGGTGGTTATTATTTAATCAAACAGCTTTCAGTGCAAGTGTGCTTGAGACAGCAACTGACAGAACTGCAAAGAACAGAAAATCCTCACACTGTTTATGCAGTTAGTAGATCATACAGCTACACTGGTAATCTGAGAAAAACATTTCTAAAACTCCTTTCATATCAGTTTACAGCTAATGCAGTTTGATGCATATATTAACAATGAAGCTTGTTCACAGGATACTCAGTTAATTCAGTCATTTTACCCTTCTCCTGCTGACCATCAATTCTGCCCATATTGGACAGCAACCTACACATTCAATATCGGTGTGGAATCCCCTGGACCACTAATGTGAGAGGTAACTAGATGCTTCATCATTTTGGCAGACATTTGACAGTTTTGTGCTCTCTCTCAGGCATAATAATAATGAACACATTTGTGTGTGTTTAAGTCTCTAATGCTGACCCTAGTTTGGGGGAGGGTATAATGCTCTCATCACTGCAGGGATTCACAATATCCTTTCCTAAGATGTACAAACTTTTGCACATTTACTAATGAGGCAGACTATCAAGCAGTGGTGAGCTGCTAGCATGTCCCCGGAATGCTCACTGCAATGTTGCCCCTCCCCTAGAAGACTGTGATAATGTGGGTCCTGCTGTATCCTCTGTCTCACCCATGATGAGCATGACCATCCTCTTCTGCCAACACCATGAGGCTCTCATGAGTCACTAATCAAACCTAGATAGCCAGGCCATAGCTGGGCTTCATCCCTCTATGCTCCTGCCACTGGTTGTTTTGAGGCACATTTATAATGGACAAAAAGAAGGGAAGCACTTCATAAGGTTCCTTAAGCTGGAGTCTCCAGCTTAAAATGACACCCAAGCAGATATCATAGTGAACTGCGTTGAAAACAAGATCAAGTGTTTTTCATAAATTGCTGCAAGTTCTTGTTCTTCCAGACTTCCCCATTTAGCAGTTAGCACAGATAATGAACATAAATCTCTAAAAGGAAGAATAATACCATGCCAACAGTCTGCTACTAAAACCTATAAGTCACAAGGAATCAGTAAAAAATGTCTGACAAACAGAATGGAATCTAGCAAATCAGACTAAAGTACAGTCTAAGCTTCATTCATTCATTCTTCTTCATCCAATGCCAATAGCGTCTGAAGAATAATTCGCTTAAAGCCACAAAAAACAGTGTTGTGGTAACTGTCTCTCCTCAAAAAGTTTCTCTGCTCCCAAAGATTAACATAACTGAGCTACCAGGTAACACCATTACCAATGCCTCTGAATGTAAATATCTGGGACTCACACCTGACCCATCCCTCACAACTGAAAAATATACAGATAACATTATAAAAACGTACTGACCTAACTCAATTTATGTTATAAAAATTCTCTCTTACTAACCCTGACAGTTGTCAGAAATAGATAAATGTAAACTCAAACCTAAACTGGAGTGCTACCTCTTTTAGTGCTATACCCTTCAAATAATACAACTGCAGGTGGCAGAAAACAAAATTTTCAGATATGCTGTCTTAGCATACTCATAAATCCACCTCTGTGACATAATTCAAAATACAAAATAGTTCCCTACAACAATATAGAGCCACTTTTTTTTACTGCTGCCTTTTGGCTTTTCCCAGTTAGGGGTCGCCACAGCAGAACTCCTGTCCGCTAATGATTGGTAGTGGATTTTTACATACCGGGTTACCAGCCGTGATGCACAACCTTCAACGAAGGCACACCCAATTCACGTATGCCTCCACACAGAAGACGCTCTAGCTGAGAATCGAACAGGACAACGTCTTGCTATGAGGCGACAATGCTACCGCAGCACCACCACCGCAGTTTTTTACTGCTGCCTACTCCTTAAAATTTTAAAGATAGGCCACTGCTCTACTTTGAGAAGAAAACTGACTACAAGACAACAACTATACTCTCAAATAAACTAGCCAAAAACGTAATTTAACTCTTTATCTGTCTACTTTTGAAAATTGCATTTGCTAAGACAGCATTCTCTCATTCTGGGTGAGCCACTTTGCACCTCTTATCCACAGAAATCAAATCTCTCACATCACTACTGGAGTTAAAGAAATAGCACTACATGAAACACCTCAGCAACATAGCAATGTGCAAATCCTTTGAAGACAACAGCTAAAAATTCTTTAAGACGGTAGTCTTAAACTCTACTTAAAAGTAATGTTTGAGCCCTAGCTAGTTTTGCATAACTATTGCGTACACAGTGTTTGCCTTCTTACAATCATGCTATTCTCTGCTAGCACTGATTTGTTATTTCTTACCTGAATTACTTGGCATTTAAGTCTCTAACTTGCCACTTACTAATGCTGACTTATTATTGTTTCTGGAAGGCAAGAAGAAAGTACAGACATTTTAACAATACAAGGAAAGAGTTTTCCAACTGAGATAAAATGAGTTGCAATAGAATGAACTGACCCAGTTACTAACGACTCACACAGGCATATCTTGTCCCACTCATAGTATGTTAGCAGGATGGTTGGGCAAATGGCTGATGAGTCAAGCACTGAGCTGTTTGTGAAGAATAGAAGTTACAGCAGCCATGAGATAAATAAGAAAATCTGCCTGCTAGGTATGTGCTAATAAAAATAGCATAGCTTACAGCTTTCAAAAATCTTTCCTGTTCAAATCGAACCCTGCACACAGTTTTATACACTTGGATAACATTCTATTTAGATCAATAAAGCCTTTAAAACACTTTTCAGCCTTGTTGGTGAAAGCTCAAACTGCTGATTTGCCGCCTTAAAATCCAGTGAGATGTCAATCATTACTTCTACACCCTGCAGCCTAACATATACATCTGAACTTTCAGCTTAGACTTACAGGTTCTAAAAAGTTGGATCGGTGATGTTTAATCAACCACAAGTAATACTGCACTACACAACATTGCATTCAAAACCTAATTCACACAATAGCTTGTTTGCACAAACACGTAACACAAACCATTGTACAAGATCGACAATTATTAAGTAAACTACTTTAAGGTCTCACAAATTTAGAGAACTCAATTAACAAGAAGTCACATTTTTAAAGAGTTGCTTGAACTCAGACAACCCAAAATACTATATGCATTAATAAAGTCTTATGGGCTAATACATCAACATAAGCAGCAATAACCTAAATCTCAAAAAAAAAAAAAAACAGCAGTTGACAGACCATGTTAACCAAAAATGCATTTGGCAAAGAGTTCTATCAGGCTATATAACATACTCCCATAGCTTTATTTCTGACCTTTTTAATTTTAAGAAGCAGTTAGCAAAAGAAACATCCAAAATGTAAATGTTTGCATGACCACTAAAATCCATTTGTTTCTGATTGTTAAAACCAAACAAAACAAAACAAGAAAACATGAATTAAGTCATAGAGACCAGTCAATTGTTGCACAAAGGTAATTAGTTGTTTAATACCCCATTCACCACCATTATTTTTGTTTTTGGGGTGTGTCACTTTTACTTGTGTGATAGCAATTTTAATGCATAGAGCTAACACTACTGTTTTCTGTTGTGCTCTATTTTAAAATAGTGATAACAGGAAGAGTGAAAGAAAATGATAAACTGGTCCAGTACGCCACTTTTAAGTTCAGAAATTTAGGTGTTATTCCAATTAAGTTTGCTGCAAAGATCACTTGCTGATAAGATGCCAGAGAATATGATATTCTATACCCACAGCAAACTACTTAATTCTTATACATTGAGCTGCCAATGTGCTTTTGAACAGATGGAGAAGTTGTTTATTAAGAATATAAACTTGGCAAATGCTCACCATGGTATCTTGTGTATAAACCTTACAGCAATTATGATGATTTTAAAAACTTGTTGGATTTTTAAGGAGAAAGTGTATCAGATTAAGTTGTCAGCCATTCAAGACACTAAAATTAATTACAGAATTTCCCTCTAGCCTTTGCAATAACAAATTTATCGAGTACTTTAGATTGAGGTAGGGCAGAATAAATGAGATGCCAGTAATATTTTCAGGTTAGTAAAAAAGGAAAACATGATAAATCAAGCATTCCACTGTGTATGGAGCCATTACTCATGACCTTTCTATAGTTTATAATACCACATTTGAAGGGAAGTACTTTCAAAAATAGGGAATCCAACCTGTGTGTAAGAAATGAAGAGATAATCATTTTACAAATGCACAAAAAACATAACAGCCTCTCCGGGATAGTCATAATAAGGGCAGCATCAACTCCTTGAGTATAGAAAGTGGTAGAAATTGACAGATTCTACTAATGACAAACCAGCAGACCATAGCCATTATATAATGGCCAGCTATTAACATTTAAAAAGGAGCCCACTAATTGGTCAGCCCAACCAACGTGCGTGTTCTAAATCGAGAATATACTAGCGATAAAAGTCCGGCCAGTAAAGTATCCTGTGCAACCAGACTTTTTTTTTTCTATTATTATGTGCTAGACACACATTAGTCTGAATAAAAGGAACTCTGAAACTGAAATGCATCTCAACATTTAGTGACTTCATTACTCATATTTTTTTTCTGACAGATCACTGAGGAACAAAGTTATTAGATAGTGACAGGCATTTCAGTTTCAGACTTTCTTTCCTTCAGACAATGCATATATATTCACATTTTTGTAAATAAAAGATCGAGAGGTATGTATGAGACCACAGAACGCACAAAAAAAATCAAGTATATTCTACAAACTAAAACATACCTGATTTTCAGTGTATTTTCCTGTCTCTCTCTCATACCTCTAAACTGTCAGGAGGTTAGATTTTTTTTTTTACTTATATATATATATATAAAAAAAAAGATAGCAATGGAGGTCATCCTTCCTCCGTTGCTTGCTTGCTAAACCAGTGTTGTACTGCAACAGACAGAGAATGCAAGTCCCACATGCATGCACAGTGCATCATCAAAGAGCACAGTCATGAAACAATGCAGACGAACACCACGGCTCTGTTATACAAAGACATCATTTAAGAAAAGTACGTCATTTTTTTCATAAATAGTGTCATTGTATAACAGTGAATAATAATAAGTGACACTACTTAGGTACCACCAGCTTGGGTTACAAAGCACTCAATGTTATAAACAGACTGTTGTTTTATGAATTTGAAGACTGTAACTCAGCAGAACTGGGAGATAAAACTAAATATGTCATTAAATCTGCACAAGCTCGTCCATGGAATGGAGTTCAGCAGTTGGCTCAAACCTGCAGCTGCACACATTCACCCAGCATTGGAGATAAGACTGCTTAAGCTCAGGAGATCCAGCCAAGGTCATTACATGTTATCTCTCACATATAGTATAAGTGTAGTATGGCTAATGATGATGCCACACAAATAAACCTATAAACAAACATGTCATTGTGTACTTTTCTATTTGCTATTAAGTCTCATATTTATCTGTTATTCATAAATATGGAGAAATACATGACTATTCCTATAGCATATATGGTTAGAATACTGATAAGTTTAGAAACTATGAACTTTCTAACTGTAATCTCCTACTTTATAACATTGTACAGCAATGCAGTTTAAAATGCTCATAAAAAGAAAACACCAAATTCACAGTGGCTTCAACTTAAAACTAGTAATCCAACAAATGAAGCAGCTTGTCAGGCAAAACAATAAAGCCCAGAGCAGTACGAAATTGAAAAGACCACCACGGACAGCTCGATGCACTTCACCACGCTTTAATACACAATACACAGCACATTAATGCTCCACAATACGTTTTCATTTAAAAAATCTGATGAAGTGCTTTTTAAACGAAAACGTATTGTGGAGTGTTAATGTGCTATATATTGTGTACTAAAGCATGGTGAAGTGCATCGACCTGTCCGTGATGGTCTTTTCAATTTCGTACTGCTTGGCTTTATTGTTTTGCCTGACAAGCTGCTTTGTTTGTTGGATTAAAATGCCCATACCTAGGATAACCCACCAAAGTGTTATGTTTTAAACATGTGATCAAGCTGTTTGTCATAGTCCTATTACCAGCTTTGTAAATACCAGAGATATGCTGCTTAGGGTGGTGCTGGAGATACTTAATGAATGACTGAATGGATTCTAACACAAAGGGCTACAAGGCAGGTTAGACATCTAACCTTTAGGATGCCCATACTACCCTAAACTCAGTTTATTAGGTAAAGAGAATATTAAGCTTCTCCTTAATTTTCTCTCCAACATATCGGCACAAAGCACATAAATAGTTGCATGACCTCTAGTTTCATCATACAGTTTACACACATATGGCACTTGTACACATTACACGTAATGCTCATTATGTTGTCAGCGTTGAAGCTCTAGACATCATCATGTCTCTGGTGGCACTGCTGGGCACCTGATGACATCTTATATTTTACATGGTTTGTAGCATGCTAAAATACATGCCTTGTAACATGACTGGCCTAGTAATGCATTAACCAATCCATAAACACATGCATTATAATCACTTTCTATTGCTATTAACTAACATCTGTGGCCACTAATCCACAGTGACTAAAACTTGGTTCTTTCTTAACACTTTTATTGTCAAAAAAATGTTCAGGTTTTGGAAACGTATGATTTCTAAAAGCAAACCAGTATTTTTACTACTGCATCCCAAGCTGCATATAAACAGCTGGTAGTATATAATATAATCTAAGTGAATATGGGCTCTATTGTCATAAAAGGCAACCTTCTGTTCAGATGGGCCTGTTAGAGGAAGTTCACATTCCTAAATATCATAGTAGATCACAGAACACCTTTAAATGGAAACAAAATCAGCTGACATAAGAACTACCTCACCTTCCAACCTTCTTGGACAGGTTGCATGTTTAAGACTGATTTTCTGCTTCACACTTGCTTTAATAATATGTGATAATGTTATAGATTTTGCCATGATATTGTTTTTCTTTTGGCAGTATGAAAATTAGTTTCTCATCACAGTATAGACACATAATGTGTTACAGTCCTTGGCAACAAGTTTCAACATATTATAGTAGTATACAGCTCTATGGAGGCAATGCACCTTGGGACTGTTAAATTGGTCATCACCATACATTGTGCAGCTTAAGAGAGATATTATTTGGTTCCTGTTCCTAGTACTTCTTGTTAAATATAAGCAAATATAAATATGTGGGAAATGAGACCATTGGCTTAGGGCTCTTTTCAGATCCTTCTGAAAGCCAGAGTTGAGAAGCTGTATGGTACAGCTTTGTGCAGAGAAGGAATAAAGAAAATCCACTGATCAGCTTGAGCAGTAAACACAGAAAACTGGGAGAATAAATGAAAAAATATATATTTCAGTCTGAAATTCTGATTGTCTCACACATTAATTCTTTAAACATATCCTCAGGGAAAGCATACAACCCAGTTATGAAAGTAAATAGCATCAAACCTAGTTCATGTAATAAGCATGCATGCACACACATGCAGACACATACAAAGAAATACACAAACACTCAAAGAAAAATGCCTACACATGCACACACACATAACACACATATACACACTTGCATGGAGGTGAATGTGTGTGCACGTACATAGACACACATACATAAACACACACATGGGAGGAAAAAGAAAAAACAAGATCTCACCAGGACACCAAAAACAATGACTAAGGAACTGAAGAAAAAAACTGAAGCAAACCCTTACAAGTAATGAGATCACCTAAGCTATGTAGAGCATCAGTCTAAATTATTAAGTAGGATGAATCATGCTTATAAAAGTAAGCTTGATAGTGTAGGGTGTCTCAGCTAGCCACGTCACACTGTCCATGTGGCTGGATGGGTGTAACATAGAGCCTGTTGATGCAATTGCTGACTGCCTGTGATCACAGTTGCCACTTTACTAATGTTTTCCTCATAATACTACACATTTATGACAGATTAGCTGGTATACCCACATTATACTCTTCATATTGTATGGTTCTACCATATCTTATCAAGACATCACTCTGCAAAATAAAAAAAAACCTTGTCAAACAACAGTTTAGTTTGTCAGAGCATGACACTGAATAACTCATAACACATAGTTGAGCTCATAAATATATGAGCAAATATAAAATTGTTAAAAGATCACATTTATAAGGGGGCAACCACTATACCCCTAAACTTTACTATTCTTATTCTGAGGTCTCTGTACCTTGTAGAAGGAATAATCAGTGACAGGGAGTGTAAAAACAGTATTCAAAATGAAACGCTGTACAACAATGGCCAATGAAGTAAAGTTCTCTTGGAGAATAGGTAGTGTGGTTAAATGATATAAAACTTAACAGTGCAACATATATAGCAAAAAACTTGCATACATTTCCAGTACTTAAATTAAATGCACTTACAAGATATTCACGCTGTGAATGCAGTTATACCATAGCAAAATGATGGCTCCAAAGTTTCCAGTCTTATGATGGCTTCAAAGTATCCAATCTTTTTGGTCTGCTATACAAAGTATCCACACTGAAGATGTAGTAGCTGCTATGTGACTGTGCTGAACTGTGATAACAGCTTAACCAGTCTGACAGATCAAATAAAAGCTTCTAGTTTTAATGGCAGTTAAAATCCTTTTATTGTAGGAAAAGTTAAAATCTTCATGTCAAGTTAAAATCTTGATGTAGAATAAAACAGTCCCTATGTATTCCAAACGGGAGTGTAAAGTCTGTCTCATCTTTTTCCAGAGGATTACAAGTTCAGAGAAAACATTAAACAGATTGATAGAAACAAGAGCATCTCACTTGAATGTGTCTTACACTGCAGTGAAAGGAGCAATTAAAGTGTTAACTCTGTATGCTCAAGAATATGTGATATGAGCTTGTGTGATCTAAGCAACAAACTGTAATCTCATATAGTGCCCTGTATCCTGCATTGTCTTTTCCTGTCCATCGCAGGTTTGCTACTTTGCCCTTAGCCTTTGATTATTACGTGTATAATACTGCAAGTGGTTATTCAGTATGTAAAACTGCAAGTACACATTAACAATATGCATCAGCCACTCCACTGATCTACAGTACTATATTCATAGTAGGAAGCACTGTGACACCATGAGTTAGCTTTGCTTGCAAGTATTGCAAGAAACTAATTAAAATCATGTGGAGAAACTTTTGAAGTGATCTTCCAAATTACATCATCAGTTCTCTGAGATGCAATTAAATTTAAAGCAGAGTTATTTAAAAAAAGAGTGGCATGTGTGGATGATGCAGAAATATACTTTACCTACACTATCATGATATTTACATTTCTGATATCTCCTTTTATTTATTTGCAGATAGATCTTATACTTTAAATTAGTTGTCTGTTATTAAGGTAGTATTACACCTTTAGGGCATCACTATTCTGCATGATTTACTCATTTTGTTTTCACAACTCCTTTCTCAAGGGATAAGATAGTTTGGGCTATGAAGTCAGTAAACACTGCTGCGTATCCTTTATGGATAGCTATAGCTTAGCAAATGACTGAATTCGAAAACAGTGAATTTTTCTGCAAAAGTAAAATATTCAGGGTCTTTACTAATTATAGCATTTATGATCTAAAGTGATTTCTAGCCTTTTTAAGGATGTATGCAGTTATGTAAAATTATAGGTTTAAAATTCAAAACAGTCACTCCTGCTGGCTCAACTGACATTCACATAGAAAACAAAAATACTGAATTGCATGTATTTAATAGCTATTTTCTTCTGTAACAGCCCACACAGTTCAACTGCAACTATTTGCTAAGTTATAAATGCTGCCATTAGCACCTGCAGGCTAAAGATAGATATCCACACTTAAAATTGTAAATAAATTCTAAAGCAGCATCTGTCAGTACTACTGGTCATCTTTGTGATAACCCACAATGCATGAGGCATTGGGAGAACAAGGAAAAGAAACCATACTGAGGTAGAAATAAAAGGGGTTTTAAAACTAATACAAACTTTCCAGGCAAACTAGCAGCAAGACAAACTAAGCACAAACAGTAACTTCAATAATGTAGATGAGTCTTTGCTCCAATATGTGTTACTTCAAATTCTGGCTACTTTTCTGTGACAACACAAACAATCTATACATAGAAGGCAGGCATTTTGTTTTTGGCAAAAAAATGTAATTTTCATAAAATCATGCTGTAAACTGAACCATGCCAGAATTTAAAGCGCACCTATAGGCTTGGTCTAATTATGTTCTTTTATTGTGCTCTATTAATTATCACAATACACAGTAGAGTAAGGAGGAAGAATGTATGGTGAACCTTACCAAAATATTAGTAACCCTCCACGGGTAGTGTTAAAAGACTAACCATGAAACATTTGCAACAAATAACAGTGAAAGTGTAATAATTAGAATTTATCATTTATAGTACAAAATTCATACACTTAAGTGTTGATTTACAGATATGATTTCAATAGGCTTATTGTACTAGAGAGTTATTATGAACATGCCATGCGATAAAAGTTGGAGCACATTCACATTTCTGGGTAAAATGAATTTGGAAAAAAAAAATTCTTAAGAAGATGCATTGTAATAGAATGGTTAACACATATCTTAATGCTAAAATAACTGCTGTGCTGCAAAAAGGGAGGGGAAACACCAACATTTAATTATGGTCCTCAAGAAATGCTGAGAACTTCAGCTGCAATCCTTTGATCATTCAGACTGCAAGTATGTTTTTTTTTTAATTTCTACTAAGTCAGGAGTTATAGTATCTTGAAGTATTCTTTGTAATCTCTGAATTTGTGCAAAGGAATTGCATGGCATGTTGTACAGCTATCTGATGTCAGGAGGACATAGCAACTGAAGATGTCAGAAATATAATGCTTTCATAACAGAATTACTGGTTGTGACGTGCTATACCAACTACAGTGCAAGTAATTGCAGGACTCTCAATTACACAAGGAACTGCTTTATCAAAAGTACAAATCTCTGTTTTCTGAATTCTGCTTTGGTTTCTTTAACTGTTGAGCTTATTTTTTCCCTTAGCAACAGCATCTGAACAAACTAATACAATTTATAGCATGTTTTGCAAGATGCAGGAAAATTTAAGAACATAACCACACCTGAATAAATTTCTGATAATCATTGTCAAAATAGATCTATTACTTTAAACTCAATAAAACAGTAAAACTGGACTAATACGAGGCAAAATTAATAATAAAAGCTGGCAATCAAACCAAACAACTTTATTGACCAAACATTATCAATAAACTCTTTCATTTCAAAATCAATGAGACTTCTTCAGACTGAACATGATGTAAAAGTAGGGATGTAATGCTCTTGGTAAGCATTACAAGATTAGTAAGTGCAAGGGTGATTTTAAATTTATTGTTTTGAATGAAATAAAAGGTTATGAGCGAATGTTTAATGCTAAAGCTGGGTTGACGAGAGTATTTATGGCAGGTAAAACTGAATGTCTGCCATCCACCGGGACTTAATTGTAAAGAAGATTTTGTTGCCTACCTTAAAGGTAAATGGTTCAAGGATTAATCTATTATATCATCTGATTTAATTAATTTGTATTTAAATGGATGTTTTAAACTGCATTATTCAATCTGAAGAGGTCTCACTTATTTTGAGACGAAATAGCTTACTCATAATGCTTGGTCAATAAAGTTGTTTGGTTTGACTGTCGGCTTTTATTATTAATTAGATCTATTATTTTATTTACATGTATACATATGCACATATGTATTTTGTTTTTGTGGGGATAATCCAATTGGACAAATGTCTCTTTTCAGAGGAGTCCCAGGAAGAAAAGCTGTTGCACTGTAAAATACTAATAAAAACACTATACATAGCTACAGATATAACAGTACATCTTATTTAGTAAAAAAATGATCATTTGCAGTTGCTAAATCTCATAGATATCAATTATTGATTTAGTTAGTTAGCCAGTTTTTTTTTCCAGGGTAGTACACTGATCAAAGTATAGCTTTTGCAGGCATAACCTGGCTGAAGAAATTCATAAAAAATTAAAACTGAACAAATTCACACTCAGAGTAATAACTGAAGGTAGATAATCCCATAGACATAGAAACCACATGTAAAAGAATAACAGATATGAATTAATTTTAGTAATAAATATGAAATGGAAGCAGCAGGTAAGAACACAGGATCAAAGTAGGAGTGATGTAGGAGATGAGGAGTTACGACGTGCTCACTGGAAAAGCACACTGTCAGTTAAATTTTTGATTTAGGTATCTTTTGGGTTCATCTTTGAATTTGGGGAAAGAGGACTTTTATTTTAGGTAATGGGGTGACTGACAGATGTGGGAGTCAAGAATGAAGAAGGAATGATAGGGTACAGTGCAATTTGGTTTGAGGTTGTAAAGAAATTAAACACTGTTATTTGTGTTAGCATGTCTGGCTGAAGTTTTGTATATAATTTCAGATTAACTTGTGTATTATATGTTAACATGACTAGGTATGATATTGTAAACAGGTTCTTACATGTTGATTTATGATCTATTGTACAGAATGTTTTAAAGATTTGGACAGTGTCTTTTACATTTCTAACTGAGCATGTTTGTAAAGAAATATTCTAAAGGCAAGCTGTCTCATATTCAGCTGATCTGCAGATGATCTCATCAGAATGTTGACAGTTGCTATGTGTTACTGTCAGAAGCTGAAAGATAGGAAGGATTTTTAAGAATACAGCTGTTGGTTGATTTTAAAAATATGAAATTAAAATTAGGACTGTTACAGTTGTCAGTTAATAGCCAGTGACATATGTACTTTGCAGTGGATACCCAAAAGGATTCACCAATAACTGTAAGCCTGGCCTTGCTCTGTTGTAGTAATTTAGTTTAGATCAGGGACAGTGTTCTTTAGTCAGATAGAAAAGTATAGCTAATCAGAGTTTTTCTGAATGTTGGATTTCTATCCTACAGTATTGATTTCATTTTCCTGGTGATTGAGTTCTGTTAGTTTATTGGAAATTACTGTTTTATATTTTTAATCATGTTGCTCATTATTAAATATTTCTATTAATTTACATTGTGGCTGGTCAATCAGTATTTTCTTTGATGATTGGTGAGTGCATATACTTGCTTTGATAATTCCCAGGGCCACTCCAAACACCTGGCTGCTTAGGTCATTTGCTATTATTTGTTTTAATATTTAATTTTTATAACTGGATACCTCTTTAAAAGGGCAAGGAGATATTCTGATTGGTGGCAGCCCATTACCTTATTATTTTGGGGAAGGGACACAGATTTAAGTGTGAGTGTATCAGATGTATTAAACTGGGACACATTGCTGTGAATTGTGTAATAAGGAGTTATATTTGGGGTTGACAGAAGAATACACTCCAGTTCCAGGCTATAGAGCATGTCCCTGTTGTACTATTAGGGGAAAAATGTGAAATATTACTCACGTTTAAGTGACAGTCTGACATTGTAGACTTAGTAAAAAAGTCTGCATATCATTGCTGGAGCCTTCCTGTGTCCTGAAAGAGTGCTCTTCAAACTATCTGGAGATATACAGAGCTGAGTATATTTTTCCTGGCACTTCAGAGTTGTGTACTGGTAATTGTTGATTGACTAATTTTATATAATTGCTGGCTGACTTCAGAGTTGTGCACTGTTATTTTTGCTTCACTGTATAGTGTTTCAGATCTCTGCTGAAGGTGTTTTCCCCCTCCCCCTATTTCTCTGTGTCTTAAGTTGGTATAACTGGTTTTACATCCTGTGTGTTATCTGACCATCTCAAGGCTTACTTGCATAAAGTTAGACTCTCTTAGTAAAAAGGTCTGCATATCATTGCTGGAGCCTTCCTGTGTCCTGAAAGAGTGCTCTTCAAACTATCTGGAGATATACAGAGCTGAGTATATTTTTCTGGCACTTCAGAGTTGTGTACTGGTAATTGTTGTTTGACTAATTTTGTATCATTGCTGGCTGACTTCAGAGTTGTGCACTGTTATTTTTGCTTCACTGTATAGATTTTCAGATCTCTGCTGAAGGTGTTGGTTTTCTCATACCCACCCTCCCTATTCCTGTGTTGTTGTTTAAATTTGGAGGTTTTTGCAGTTGCCTGCCCCCACTGTAGAATTGATCTGGGATATTCCCCCCAGTCCCATCTCTTTACCTCATTCTACCTAATTGACTCCTTCTGCATTGTTTTTAGTAATTTTTAATTTAATTGCATTTTTTAAACTGTTTGGTCTAACATTGCTACATACTCAAGTGTGCTAGCTTGCACTGCATTTGAATTGTTTTGACTGCTGTTTTAGCTACTTTTCTGTATGTATATATATATATATATATATATATATATATATATATATATATATATATATATGTAAAAAATACATTTCCTGTAACTAGTGTAGTCCAGATTCTGATTTGCTGTATCCAGGACTGTATGTAAGCTTCTGTGCCCCACCCCCAAGCTTTCTGTGTTGGAGGGAAGCCTTCTAGCTTATCAGTGGGAGTGGTAAGCACTAGGTAACCTATCTACCACATAAGAAGTGGTGTTGGCCCAGAAATTGTAGTTACTGGCCATTTGGGCAATTTTTCCATTTTTCTCAACTTTCTGATTTAAAAGCCCACATTTGTACTTGTTTCCCCCCTTTCCTGTAACTAGTTTAGTCCAGATACAGATTCTTACTTTTAGCACTTGAATTTCCTTATCCGTGATCAGCACTTGTTCAGAACTTGTAAGCACTAAATAACCTACTAATTACTACAGCACTCAGCCTTCCGCATTACCTAGAGGAAAACAGTTTTGGTACTTACTTTCCTCACTTAGAGAAAAACAGCTCTTCTACTCACGTTCCTCATTTATCTAGAGGAAAATAGTTTTTTTTTTTTTTTTTATTAAGGCATGTCCAAGGGTCAGCTCCCAGTGTTTTCTCTTGTCTATCTGATGAATCTGGGCATCTTGGGGCAATGTAGAAATTGCCTCATGTACACAGACAACCCTCTCCTCCTACCACCCAACACTACAACCTGTGAGAGATGCACTTATCTAGCCAAACTGGAGGTAAAGCTCTCTCCAATCAAGACTAAACTTGACAGTCAAGAGGAGAAGGTAAACAATTGCACCACACCACACTCATCACAATGTCTCACTAAATCTACACCACCAAAATCCACACATAGAACCACAAAAACATTCACGGAGGCTCTCAATAATAATCTGCTCAAGCAACAGAGACCTCCAAAGCAGAAATGCAAGCAACCTCCACCCCCCAACACAACCCAAATGACACATAGCCTGCAGACTCAGTGTGCCACTCAACCACAGCCAATAAGGCAAAACAATGTACCCAATACACTAGTCATAGGCGACTCTATAGTCAGGCACACTGATGTCCGACTCACCAGGCTAAACAAGGAGAAGGTTACTGTCAGCTGCTTGTCGGGTGCCAGGATCCACCACATAACCCACGCACTCAGGTCAAGCCACAACAAGTACAAATATGACTCTGTCATTGTCCATGTTGGTGTGAACGACCTGAGATGTGCCTCCCTGGACTACACGAAAAGAGACATGGAAGAGCTCTCCGATCTTGTAGCCCAGGCAGGTATGACCCTAGCCCTGAGTAACATTCTGCCATCACCCAGAATGATGCCGCCATACAAGGACAAAATGATTGACTTCAACAATTTGCTAAGCTTCTGGTGCCATTCTAAAGGGATCCAGTATCTGTCTGCCTGGGATGACATGGTCGACAGACCACGATGCTTTGCCAGAGATGGCCTGCACCTGTCAATCCTGGGATTCTGGATACTGGCTAAGGTTCTTGCCGCCCCTATACTGCCTTTTTTAGGCAAGGTTCAAATGACAAATTCACCACCATAACAGGAACAATCAAGCAAAAACTGAGGGTGAAGCTACTCAATGCTAGAAGTCTAGATCTCAAAATGCAGTCACTGGAGGCACTCCTTAAAATGGAGAACATCGATATCTGTGCAGTGATTGAGACCTGGTTCAAGGCTTCAGAGAGCACCCCTGCACTACCAGGCTATAACTCATACCACAATTTTCAGCCATGTAACCTGGACCAGAACACGAAAGGCAGAGGTGTGTCCATATTCATTAAGGATATCCACACCTCCAGGCTAGTTGCCCAGCATTATGTAGCCGAGGTTATCCAAGTGCAACTAACTCTGGGCAAAACTGCAATCCAAATTGTAGCTTGCTACAGATCACCCACCATACCCCAGGATCCCCACTCCTCTTTTCTTGATGTACTGAAAAATATTAGGGTTCAACCAAACACCCTAATAATGGGCAATTTTAACTACCCCACCATTAACTGGGAAAACTATTCATGTACCAACTCCTTTGCTCAACGCTTCCTGGAATTCATAAACTCCAATGCCCTGGATCAACTTATCCACACCCGCACCAGTGCCAACAATATACTAGATCTAGTCATTACCAATATGAGTGACCGGTGTTCAACACCTGAAGTCAATGCCTCATTGGTCCGATCCGACCATAAGCTAATTACCCTAGATATCTACATCCTGCCTCCACCCCCCCCCATTAAGGAAACCATAGTAAAAAATTCCTCCAAAGCGAACTTCATGCCTCTTAAGACAGAAGTGGTGAACTTCATGACACCCATGCAGAAGGACAATACAGTTATGACTATTGATTCCTACACAGTTGCACTTTATAAGCACTTACATAAGTGCATGGATCGTGCTATCCCAAACAGAACAAAGACGCTATCCTCCAAAAAAAGGAAGCCAATCTGGTGGTCCCCTACCATAAACAAACTGTACAACAGAAGGAAGAAACTCTTGCAAAAGAGTGTAAAATCCCTCGAATGGAGGAGCTCTCTGGTCAGCCTCAATAAGAAGCTGAGATCCCTGATAAAATCCTCCAAAGCTAGTTATGAAAACAAAATCACCACTGATTCTAAAGACAACCACAAAGCATTCTATAGCTATGTCAAGAATCTCAATGGCAACACTCAGATCTGCTCTGAGTTACAGCACAATGGCACTAAATATACAGACCCAACTGATATTGCCAACATCCTGGCAGATAGGTTCAGTGCTAACTTTACCCGCCTCTCACCCCCTAAAGAGCCCATCTCTATAACGGAAGAATGCAAAGTTCCTGTAATCACGGCTGCACAGGTAAAAACCACACTCTCCAAAGCCAAGAACACAGCATCCATGGGACCAGACAACATCCCAGGCTGCATTCTACATGAACTACAGAACGAACTGGCACCCCACCTAAGTACCATGTTCAATCATAGCCTCACCTTAGGCTTTGTGCCTGCTGAATGGTGCACAGCAACGGTTATCCCACTCCACAAGGGGGGAGTCACCACGAATCCCGGGAACTACCGCCCCATTAGCCTGACGAGCCTGGTCTGCAAGGCCATGGAACGTATCATCATGGAACTTATAAACAAAGACATTGATAATCTCCAAACTCTGGATCCCAACCAGTTCGGGTTTGTAAAAAGGCAAATCATGTCTCCTAAACGTGACTTCTTTGAAGCAATCACCAAAGCCGTAGACAAGGGTAAGGTGGTTCACACAGCCTATCTAGATCTTGCCAAGGCTTTTGACACCATCCCCCACTCTGGAATTATAGATAAACTCACTAAACTTGGTAGAAATCCCTATGTCACAAGATGGGTTACCAAATGGCTCACTGACAGAACCCACACTGTGAAAGTAGCAGACTCCAAATCAGACTTCAGACCAGTGACAAGTGGAATACCACAGGGTTCAGTCCTGGGTCCTCACCTGTTTGGTATCTTCTTCTCTGAAGTACAGGCTAACATAGAAGGTCTTTGGCTAATGTAGTTCGCAGATGACTGCAAACTAGGAGCCATAATCGAAACTCCTAACGATGTGGACATCCTACAAAAGGGCCTCACTGAGACAGATGCCTGGTGTCAAAGCCATCGCCTCAAGCTCAATGCTAAAAAGTGCATTGTCATCCCCTTTGGTAAAAACTTTGTACCCATGAACTACAACATAGGCGGTAGTATACTTAACACTGAAAGTGTGATAAGAGACCTTGGGACACAGGTGGACAGTAGTCTCTCCTTTGATAATCAGATCGCCACAGTAGTTAGGAAGTCCTTCTATGTGGCACACCTCATCACAAAAGGTATCTCATCCAGAAAAAAAAGAGGTCATTGTTCCCCTCTACTCATCACTCATTAGACCCATTATAGAGTACAGTGCCCCTTTTGGTATGTACCTCACAAGACACCTACAACAACTGGAAAGGCTGCAGAAATACCTCACAAAGAGGATTACCGGCCTCAAACAGATGCCCTATGCAGACCGTCTCAAAAACCTCCAGCTTTACTCCATCGCATATCACCTACTCAGAGGTGATCTCTGCCTAGCATACATAGCTATGTCAAACCCAGAGCTGTTGTACATGTTCCACTTAAAGAAATCCCAATCCCTCCGAGCTACACACTCTAGGGACCTAAACGTTGTCACCACAATAAACAGAACATGCCGGAGGGACAGATTCCTGTCCCAGAGACTTCCCATACTCTGGAATAAACTACCTATCTATATCAAACAAAGCTCCTCATTAGCACTCTTCAAGAAAAATCTTGATGATTGGATGGAAAATAGGAAATTCACCCCGGGGATCACCTCTTTGGCTCTGCTCGACAGTGGCACAGGAAAATAATTTTCTTGGGTGGCAAAAGCCAGGGTACCTTTTTGGCTGGGCTTGTATAGGCCCCAGGGCCGATAGCCTAGTACCTACCTATGAACCTATTGGAGTCAGTAGTGAGGATTGAAGCTCCTTAGTTACTGACCCAGGATAGTAAAGGATGTCACATTAATTAGTGGCAGTTCAGTGGGATATTATTGAACATCAAAGAGGTGTCTGGAGTGAGACAGTTAATTGGGAGAAGTTGTGGATGTTGTAAGAGGCAGTTTTATTATGGAGTTTGGCTGCAAGACATGGAAACTCACCAGGATGAAGTAGTTTGAAAAGAAGAGACACTATGAGTAGCTCAACTCAACAGTGGACTTTTAGCCATTTAGCTTTGAAGATGGTGATACAGTGGTGCTCATGACGTGGGGAATTGGAAATGAATCTGACGACTTTGTTTTTAATGAAACGTAGAATGAATTAATTATTTTTTGAGAAGCTGTGTCTATGATGGAAAGCTCATAATCAAGTTGAGCAAGGAGGACTTCATTGTCTACTGCAGCTCTAGTTGGTCTGGACAGAAAGGAAGATTTTTTCCAAGCCAGAATAAAAGTGGGTTCCCACTGAACACTGAAGGCATTACAAGAGATCTGGGGATACAGGCTGACAGCAACCTCTCCTTCGACCACCACATTGTATTTGTAGTCAGAAAGTCCTTCTATGTGACACATCTCATCACCAAGGGTTTTTGCATGTGGTATAACATTCATATTTTTCCTTATTTGTAGTCTTTTATGTATTATGTATAATGGTGTAGGGGAAAGGAAACAAGATGTTTATCTTGTAAGAGACTTGCTACAATAAATGTCTGAAAGTGCTCAGTTTAACTTGCTAGGTGAAGTAAAATACATAGAAGCATCCCCTATCCTACCTTTTTGCTCTAATTTGCTGTAGTTTGTCCTCTAACTGAATAACAACCTCAGTACTTACAGAGAAAAGACAGCATGGCTAATAGGCAATGTGATTCAGTTACTTCAGCAAAGCAAAGAGCATGCAGATGTACTAGTTTCTGAATGCAACACACACACACACACACACACACACACACACACACACACACACACACACACACACACACACACACATCATATAACACTGTAAAACTAATATGTCTGTATACTCTGTATAGAAACTAAGATATCAAATAAATGTGCTCCATATCTGTTTGGAAGTAGGAAGTCATTGGTATACTCTAAATAGGGCAGAGAAAATTACAGCTTCAGATATATGTTTGTACTTTCAAACTACTGTATGGTAAGTGTACAGCTGGGAGGCTGGCATAATGGTTAAGGCACTTACCTTACCAGACACAAGGTGCAGGTTTTGATTCTCGCATGGAGTAACTGGCTAGGCTTAAAATGGCCCACAAGGACAGTTAGCCTAGTACTAATCTATGAATCTGTGTAAGTCATGTGATGATTTCAAGCTTTGCTTTGTAATTTACATATAGCATGTGAAAAATACAGGAAAAAATTAACACAAAGTAAATTACCCACTAAGATGCTACAATAGATGAGAAACAAATTACAAGGCATTCGGGCATGTTAATTATGATCAATGGTTTGGTATCTATGGAAATGCAATGGAAATAAAAAGTCACACATTGCAGAGAGTACAGGAAAAAGCACAAAATGGATTAAGAAATGAGAGAGAACTAGCCATGGACAGCATATATTTTTTAAAATATTTTGCATCTTATAACAAATAAATAGAAGCAACACTTATCAAGATATTATTTAAAAATGCCACTTCTTCATATCGAATGAGTAAAGCAAATATAAAAGGGAGAAATGTAGAAAAGAAAGAAGGTAGTTACAGACCACTATACCTGCTGCAGTTAGATACTTTATACTGGAATATGCGTCTTATCCAGAATAGTCATATTTCAGGTGCAGTAAAGCATGCAATAGTTCATGGTTTTGGAATGTGTTGAAACTGAGTGCTAGTCTCCAAGGTTTATCAAATGCTTTAACTACAAGGATAAAGCTCCAGGTCTGCAACAAATGCAGTACCAAACATACTGAGTCCAAGTAGAAGAATGATTTATTTTTTGGTCACCCAGAGCTGGGTTTTACAGACTGAGAAAGGTCACAAGCAGAGTAGAGAATATGAGAGCACTGTAATACATGCTATAAATCTAGTGGCAATATTTTTGGTACTGTAGCATATATAAACAAATTCAATAAACAGATAAATAAATATATTAAATATAGTGTCACAAATGCTAAGGTTCCAGACACTACAGCACTATTTGTGTCCAGAGACATTTACGCCCAGGTATTGCAACAAATATTTTACTTTGAAAAATGAAGTTATTCAGAGTGTTGCAGTTCTCAATAATGCAATGCATTTTAATCAGAAAAGTGCTGTTACTGGAACTGCATTAAATAATAAACTCTGACTGGTAATGCCTTTTTTTCTTATTTATCTATTTACATATGTTGAACAGGTTAGCCCTACTGAAAAATGTTCCCTTTCAGAGGAGATTCAGAGGAAAAACAGCGAGTAACTAAGATATAGTAATTAAGAAAACATTCAGTAGGTTAAACACAGGTTGAACTCTAAAGTAAAGTTAAAGGCAGTACAATGAATTGTTTATGAAGAATACGCAGTCTGAATTACTTTGAGACACATTCTACTCGTAGTGTTGAAGTTCCAGATATTGCAATGTATGTTTTGCAATGGGTATGATGTTCAAAGCACTAAGACATTGACTGCTTTGATACTGGAATGGTTCATTTGCCAGCTCAATTTTTTTAGTAGTAGTAGTGATGGTGTTCAGTGTACTACAGAGAATTCTACACCCACAGTGATAATGCTTAAGGTACTACAGTTAGTGTTGATGTGATGCTCCTCCCTACCCTGGGCACTACAGTTAGTGTTGATGTGATTTTGTACCCCACCCTGGGCACTACACTTAGTGTTGATGTAATGTTGCACCCCACCTTGGGCACTACAGTTAGTGATGATGTGATGCTGCACCCTACCCTGGGCACTACAGTTAGTGTTGATGTGATGTTGCACCCCACCCGGGGCACTACAGTTAGTGTTGATGTAATGCTGCACCCCACCCTGGGCACTACAGTTAGTGTTGATGTGATTTTGCACCCCACCCGGGGCACTACAGTTAGTGTTGATGTGATGCTGCACCCAACCCTGGGCACTACAGTTAGTGTTGATGTGATTTTGTACCCCACCCTGGGCACTACAGTTAGTGTTGATGTGATGTTGCACCCCACCTTGGGCACTACAGCTAGTGTTGATGTGATGCTGCACCCTACCCTGGGCACTACAGTTAGTGTTGATGTGATTTTGCACCCCACCCGGGGCACTACAGTTAGTGTTGATGTGATGCTGCACCCCACCCTGGGCACTACAGTTAGTGTTGATGTGATGTTGCACCCCCACCTTGCTCCTGTGGTACAGAGAAGTTAAGCCTTGCCTGCCACTCAGATAACTTGCATTCAGTTAGCAGAAAAGGTGTTAGAAGAAGAAGGTCAAAGAGCATGGAAGTGAGCAACCATTGTATGCTCACTTGTTCTGGGGAGGGGATGATTCAGGGTTAACTGGTGGGAGGCACTTACAAGGAACACTGGATGTGGCACCCATGAAGGGCATCCTTATACACTGTCTGATCCCTAGCGGCTGGGATTTAGTGTGAATGCTGAGGCTCCTCATGGTCAGCAGCACCATTAGAGCTCCACAGAGCCACCACAGGAATAAGGAGATGCAAATGGAGAGGAGGTAGGCCCACTGACTATATCAGTTTGGCTAATTCACACACCCTGGTCATAAGGCCTACTGACTATATCAGTCTAGCCCATTCACACCACCTGGCTGTAATACCTCTGTGGGGGAATGAATGGGCTGGTTAAATGCTACAGCCAGGGAATGAATGGATCTTTGGGATCAAACCCAAGCTAATGTGTTCCTAACTCCCACAATGGAATGAGTGGGCTGACTGGGAAAAGACCATGGCAAGACCACATGGAAGGTAAAAATGAAAAAAAAATAGTAATGTGAACCCCAGACTGTTAATGTCCAAAATATTGTGAAAAATGCAGTGCACAGACAGCTGAAAGTTTCAGGGGCCAAAACAAATACACTGTACAGAATGGTGCAGTTCCAAGTAACTGCAACCAATACTTTATACACAGTGGTGAGGTCTGAAGTACTGCAGTAAATGGTTTGTGCATTGTAGTAAGGTTTCCATCAACTTATCTACGAAGAGTGCTAAGGCTGCAGCTATCACTGTGATTTCTATAAATGAAATGACCTTTTCATGAACTGCAACAAATAATGAAAACAGTAGTGTTACCATGTACTCTAAGCAATGTTGTATGTGTAAAGGCAATGTTATGGGAAATTCAATAAATGGAGCATGTTTTGCATTGCAGTTACAGATATATTTTGGAGTGATGCAGCTGAGGTTCCATGCACTGCAATAAATGTTGCACCCAAAAGTGGTCAGGTTCTAAATATTGCCAAAGAATGCTGTAAGGAAAAGGATACTGTTTGGATTCCAGGAACCACGATAAATGTTATATGCAGGACAGTGAGGTTCTAGATACTACAAGATATATGGCTTTCTTATCCCCAGCAGTTATCACTACCTCATCCAGCATGATGACCAGACATCAGGAGATAAATTAAGGAATATAATGACTTCAGCTGTGTACTGAGTCTTTCCTAGGGTTTCCTCCAAGTAGGTATATATGGGGTATCCTCAACAGGTGGTCAAGCCATTTCATCTGACTAAAGAATCAAGAAACAGTGGCTGTGCTGTAATAATCTTCTGAAATGCAAAGATCCTCAGCGTCTTATTGCAATTAACACAGCATCCATTTAGAAGAATGCACACTGCACCCTGCTGAATTCACAAGCTCATCTTTTTATTCACTACCCAAAGCCAAGACCCCAGCTGGTGGAATAGAATATTTGAGGTTTCAGGGGGTCAAATTCATGCTAAACTCACAATAACATTCTGTGATAAAGTAATTCTAGAACTCATCTTTTGTTTCATCAGTGAATTCTGGAACAATGTATGTGGTACTTCGACTGTAGTCGTTCTTTCATCTGTCTCATAATCCATGCTACCATCACTCATGTACCAGACTTTAATATAGTTAAAAGCCTCTATTTAGGTAGCTAGTCAATATTCAACTGCAAAGATCAGGCCACCCTCTTCCTCAATAATTGTCTAATTTGTGGTTGATGATTTTTATCACAGTCATTTTCATAACAGAAGGGGTCCTTTCTACAGTTATGTCAGAAGAGGTATAGCCAGGATTTTTGAGGAACTTTTTAAAATGCTTCCCTCCTTCAAACTCTCCTGTTCAACAGAACATAATTCAGAACACAGTACAATTTTAATACAGAAAAAACATTTTGAAATGACCAGCTTAAGAAAATATACCCAACTAGTTATACTTAAAAAGGCATTTAATAAAATATATAAACATAAACCATATAAATGCAAACATGACATACATGCTCTTGAATTTAAATTCTAGTAAATCTCATTGCAGAAATTAAATACATTATTAGAATTAATAAGGCCACATCCAAAAAATCCATCCTTAAATGGATTCTAACATCCAGCCCAAATGATGTTGCCACAAGTGGCATCCTATGCAATAGCCTAAGTGACCACCAGTTAATTTATATAATCAAACATGGAAAACATCCCTACGAGATTCATTATTACAACACAGTTAGAAACCAAGTAACATCAATAAAGAAACTTTTACTAACAGGCAGAAGCAGCAGACACAAATGTTTCTAAATATTCTGGCAGAGCAAGCACCATTATTAACCAAAAGAGTTAAAAACAAATCTGCCCTTTGGTTAACTAAAAAAAAAGATAAAGCCTGGAAGTCATGGCTACAAACTAAGTCTCAAACATCCCTGCAACAATATATACAGCTAAAGAACCATATCAAACAATACATAAAACAGGACAAAAAAGGCTTATTACAGTAACACAAAACTTTCATCATCAAGCAATCCAAAAAACTTCTGGAAATAAATAAATATTCTGCTCAATCCTGGAAAATCATCCCATCCCACCCTATCCCCAACTGTTTACTCCTAAAGCATTGCTTCACAGTTTAACTCACATTTTATAGACACAGTAACCTCCTTCCTACAAAACAAAACTACTGTAAATCCAGCCATCACATTCCAATCATTGAAGCCGCCACAGACATTCACACTCCCTCCAGTGACAAACTCTATAATTAAAAACTACACACCCTGAAGACAACAACCACTGTCCCTGAAACCCGCCTTCAGATAGCCTTGTATAAAATGTCTTGATGCTAATAAACTGCCCTACCCAATAAAAATGTGTCCCCACTCCTGTATAATATCTCTCCATATAAGTGGCTCAACAAACAAACTCATAAACTATAGACCAATTGTCATTCTCTCATCCTTTTCAAACATTTTGGAAAGATGTATTCACTCTCAACTTATTACATAAATTACTCTTCATGAGCTCTCTCTCTAACAGCAAGGTTTCTGACCCAACAACAGTACAACCACTCCCGTCTGAGGTTCGGAAATATTAAAAAAATCACAATAGTAATTCAGTTCTCCTAACCTCAGCCATATTTCTGGAAGTATCCAAGGCACTCCACATAGTCAATCATCAAATTCTCCTAACTAAACTCTCTTCCTATAGGCTATCACCCTCCTCACTTAACTGGTTTCTTAGTTACCTCTCTAACAGATCCCAAGCAGTAAAATATTAACATGATTGCTCCTTGTTTCTTCCTATATCTGTCAAAGTCCTACATGGCTCCATCCTTGGACAACTGTTGTTTAACTTATTTATTAACAACCTAAACACAGCAGCCAGAGGCCACCAGAGTACAATACATTAATGACTCCACTTTACCATGTGCTGCTAGGAAAAGACACATGCTTAAAATACTTACCTATAAGTCCTTCTCCTCCATAGAAGCTTGGCTGAACAACTCCAATCCTTCTTAATCAAAAAAAAAATATATATATATTCTTCACCTCCAAGTCAAAAAACTACCTTTATTATAATGTGATCCAACAGCAACCTACTAAGTATGATTACAGATTACCACCTGAAATTGGATCTCCACCTCCACCAAGCCAGAAAGAAGACACATTAAAAGCTAGGCTGACATCATAGAGTAAAAGGGTCTGTATTATAACATCGAAGCTTCAGGTACTCAAATACCTAAAGGTCGACAAGTAAATAGCAAAAGCTCAAAACTGCAAATGGCCACTTCCATATAGGGAAAGAAATCGCTTGGCCACAAAACAAAAAAACAAACTTTCAAACCCGAATCAATTAGGGGCTTCACCCCCACACACCCCTAACTAAATATACCAACTATGAGATCACTCTATATTGGAGAAAAGGGCAAATTCCCCATAATGGCCAAGCAAATTACTCATAGAAGTGTCTGTTTGCGATTTTCAACTTTCGCTATTTACGTGTCGAGCTTTAGGTATTCAAATACCTGAAGCTTCGATTTTATAAAACAGACCCGAGAAAAGCACTACATTACTGACTCTGCTAGACAAAACATAACCAGTTCTTTTCTACTCCCACAGTATTATATGACTCTCCTATCCTAACCAATATCAAGTCCTCTCTGTCAGCCAAACTAAAACAAAGTAACAATAAATTAGCCAAATTTGCAACCAACCAGCAATATTGATCATATCACTGCCTCTCTCCAAAGCAAACAAACTGTCTCAAACTAAATAATATTGTGTTGTACTCACAATTAATTACAACCTCCAGACTACTACATAGCCCTAAAAAATTCCCATTTCTTTACTCCATCATTCGACCTTACACCACTTAGACATCTGTGCTCCACTGACAAATCATTACTCTCCATAACTAACCTTAACAATGCAGGAGCAGGGGATACCCCCTGTATTTACACTGCAATGCTAATAGCTGGAATACCATTCCATTCCCCTTAAGAGCAGTCTGCAAAAAGATTTTAAATGTCAACTGGAACAACATCTGGAAGACAAATGGCTATGTAATTGCACCAACCCTGGTTAAACTGATGCTAATACAGTTATATAAATTTGTGCCATAGCTCTCTGCTGTACAAAACTTAATGTAATATTATCACAGCTATACCCTCCTCTGTTATCTCATCTAATTTGTCTTCCTCATGCCCCCTTCCTTTCTTTGGGCTGCTGTAACTCTTTATCTTAAAAAAAACTATATTAATGTACCACATGCAACTATTATTTTTAATCAAAACTGTTTGCAAATGATGTAACTGATGACAAGGATGTCGGAACAACTGAACTGTTGTTCATGAATGAAACTGTAACTGATGAAACAATCATAGGATCATAGGAAGTTACTAGGCTACTGGCCCTGAGGCCCTTACAAGCCTAGCCAAGAATTTAGCCCATGTTCCAACAATTCAGCACCCTGTGCCACTGACCAGCAGAGACACAGATGGAATCCCAGGGGTGCATTTTATGTTCCCCATCCAGTTATCCAGGTTGTACTTAAAAAGGTTTAATGAGGGACTCTGCTTTACATGGAGAGGGAGTCTATTCCACAAAAGGTGGAGTCTCTGTGACACAAACCTGTCCCACCAACAAGTCCTGTTGATGATTCAGACCAGGCTGAAGTCATGCATGTAGGTTACTTGAATGGAGCTTGACTTGCAGATATGCAGCATTCCTATCATGGCAGAGTCTGAGACGGCTTTGTGTGCCAGACAGCGGTCACCCCTGAGGAGTCTGTAGGACACTGAGTAGGGGGACAGGGCTTTTAGCCTATATGAGTAGGGTAGATGTTTGAGGCCCTGGATTCTCTGGGTGAGGAACCTCTGTGGTCTCTCCAGCTGCTGCATGAGCTTTATGAGATACATGCAGAAAGGGGCATTGTACTCAATAATGGGTCTTATAAGGGAAGAATACAGGGATGTCATGACCACCTTGTCCCTGGATGAGATACCTTACTAATGAGGTGAGCCATGTAAAAAATGTTCCATACAACAGAGGCAATATGGTGGGCAAAAGTCAAGTTTGCTATCAACCTGGGTGCCCAAGTCCCTCGCGACTGATTGCATGATTAGTACCTTATTATCAATATGATAACTTGTTGGAACATCACTCTCCCCAAAAGGGATGATGATGCAATTTTTGGCATTCAGTTTGAGACCATGTTTCTGGCACCAGTCATTTGTTTGGGTGAGACCCTCTTGGAAGATGTCCACATCACTAGGGGAATTGATGACTGCACCCAGCTTGCAGTCATCTGCAAACTCGGTCAGCCACAGCCCACTAGATTTGGCTTGTAACTCCAAGAACTATATCCCAAACAGCAGAGATGTCAAGACCAATGCCTGGGGTACATCGCTTGTTATGGGTCTACTACTTGAGGTGGCTTCCCATACTTTGACTAGGTGGGTTCCATCAGTGAGCCAGTTTGCTACCATCTGGTAACATATGGATTGATGCCTAGTTGAGAGAGTTTATCTATTATACCTGAGTGGGGAGTAGTAGCGAAGGCTTTGGCCAGGTCAAGGTAGCTGGTGTGCACCGTCTTCACCTCATCTATGGCCTTGGTGACTGTCTCAAAGAAGTCAACCAAATTTAACAGGCATGACCTCCCCTTGACAAAGCCAAACTGTGTGGGATCAAGTGTCTGGAGGTTGCCAATGTCCTTGTTAATGAGGTCCATGATAATCTGCTCCATGGCCTTGCATGTCAGGCTAGTCAGGCAGATCTATAATTTCCCAGATAGGTGGATGCTCCACCTTTATCAAAGGCATGACAGTAGCTGCTCTCCACTCAGCCTGGACAAAGCCAGTACAATACGGCTTTGGTTGAATAGGGTGCTTAATGGTGCTGCCAGTTCCTGCCTGAGTTCAATGTTGGATGCAGTCTGGGATATTATCAGGTCTCATGGAGGCTGTATTTTTTGCCTTTCAGAGGGCAGTGATGACTTGCTCCCTAGAGATAAGGGGAGGGGGGCAGGTACTGATGGGGGACAGAAGAGTGAAGTTTTCACTGAAACTGTCTGCCAGCAGGTTGGCTATATCTACAGCATTTGTGTATGTGGTGTCCTTGACCACTAATTCTGAGCAGATCAGGGTGCTTCCTTTGAGATTGCAGACATATGTGAAGAAGGTATTATGATTGTCTTTAGTAGATGTGGCCAGTTTGGACTCAAAGTTTGCTTTGGAGGATTTGACTAGTACTGTTATTTGCTTGCTCAGGCTAAGGAGAGATTGATTCCAATTAGGCATCTGCTCTTTCTTGGTCCTGGACCTTCCTTTTATTATAGAGTCTGTTTATTGTAGATGTCTACCAGACAGGTTTATTCTTCCTTGAGGAGGAGGATTCTGTCCTGTCTGGTATTCCTGATTCCATGCAGCTATATAAATGCTCATATAGTACTTTGGTGTAGGTTTGGACATACATGGCAGTTCCTATGGAGGGGGAGGAGGTTGTGAAGCTGTTTATACCTTCCCTCAGGAGGCTGTAATAGCTTTGGAGAAGTTTATTTTGTATGACCACTAGCTAGGGAGGGAGGGGGGCATTGGGGGAAATGGTGACTTTGAAAGTGACTGCTTTGCAGTCAGATCTTACCAGGGATGATAATGCTGTAGGGATGCTGCAGTGGTTACTCATGTTGGTTAATGCCAAGTCCAAGATATTTTCAGCTCATGTGGGGGTGTTAACCAACTGGCCCAAGGCATTTGCATTGACGAAATCAAGGAATCTCTAGTCATTTGTGTTTTGGCATGAGCATTTCTTCCAATCTATGGATGGATAATTAAAGTCACCAAGGATCAGGGTAAAGGGTTGAATCTTGATAGATTTAAAGAGGTCCAAAAACACCACTCCATGAACCAACTCACCAAAAAAAGAAATAAAAAACACACTGAACAACTGGAGAAATGGACACCATCCTCTTTTACTGTATTCCTAGTACCTCGGCATCAAACCTTCCAGGGAATAATTATGCACAAGAATGGGGTACTTTATATACATTTCACTACATTCATTATTCAATTCAATTATACAATAATTGATCAATTAAACAGTGAGTCAAGAAAATTAAAATCTAAAGTGTTCCTGAGCAGTAAGATGCTTCAAATTATAATGTTAAATGTAATAGGAATGTAAGGGGTTTCACTTTATATGTTTTGATGCACTTTGAATGTTTCTGAAGCACTTTACTAGCTATGATTTGAATAGGCGTCTTGTCAATTGTTAACTGCACCTGGAGTGTTTCTTGTGCATCTGATGTCTGTAAAATGGAGATTTTCTCCCAAGTTTTAAAAGGGTACTGCTCAGTCAATAAATATATAAATAATAAAGGCATTATTTTTATAATTTGTATAATACAGCATGCATGGTACATGTATGACTACACTCTTGCATTTGACATCATAAGAGCGACATTGTCTGCAAATAAGATACAATCGCCATATCTCCAAACCTGATGTACTGCAAAACCTGGCTGAACCTTAACACGGACTGTGAAAATTATTCAAAAGAGAGAATACAAGAGCACATGATTTGCAAAACCCTCTTCCTGCTTTGAATGTGTATGACTTAACTCTGTGAAAATTGTTATTCTACATATACTAGTACTGAATGCCAAGTAGCAGCAGTCATGAAAACACCAGTAGGGTTAATGTCTTCCATAAGGCAGTGCAGGGGAAATGGACAGATGCATTCTTTGGATCCCTATATAGATATAAGCCATGATGGTGAACCCTCATAGCTTCCCAAAATACATTCAAGAACAAAGAGTTGATTTATTCTTCCAAGGTTATAATAGAATTCTCTTTTTGAACCTCAGGCTCAAGTCTTGCAAAACGTTTCCTTTGAAACAACTTGGAGTAGGGTTCTTACATGAAACATGCATTATAAATTATAATAATTATTATATTATCATTATTTATACATTAAAATAGGGAAAAAAATGCCTCAATTTACCAGTCCAGAGGTGACGTCCCAGACTTCATTCAACCTCACCTAACATCATGATGCTATTATGGTGGAAAGCTCTACCTGTTACTGTAATTGTTATAGTTATGCTTCTCCATGAACTATGACCTTATCCTGGTGAGGTTGAGGAGTATGCATGTAATTTTGATCTTCAGGGTTGTATTGTTGGCATCTTTGTACTCCTGTTATTGTCACTATTGCCATATTGGTCTAAAGTGAGGTGGTCAAATAATTATTTGCAAAATCTGACTAATAGTTAACTAAAAGGAGAACAGAAGAATCACACAGAAAAAGGATGGTATGAGCCAGGCTAGGAGCCAGCTCATGAACTGTTGTTTACCCATGACACTCTTTTAGATGGCTATTAACCCAGGCAGTCTCAGACTGAAAAAGGTACAAGTGGGCACCATGTTGGCTCAGTCCACACAAGAAAAATAGGCTTGGCACGGTGCCAGTCATAGTATGCAGTAACAGCATGGCTTATAATCAGATAGATCTTTGTAATTAAAAATGGCTGCCGGAATGTAAGATGGCACCTCGTTACCTAGAAAATGGCAAAAGAACATTTGTATGTGGTTGAAATATATCAGCTAAATATAATTGTTCTTATCTGTGCATAGAGTTTCATTTCTCCCCTACTTAGGAGATGGTGGTAGATAGTGCATTGGTGTAAATGCTTACAAACCTCCACCTTGGTGTTGTAGAGTAGGAGTTTGTGCTCATCATAACAGAATCACCTTAATGTAATTGTGAATTGTGGAAAGTAAGAATATATCTGTTGTTTGTGTGTTTGTACCTTATACTTAATTCAGAGTATTCATACATGTTTGAGGCCATAGTTATGCTGCTCAGCTGAGTATCTAGTACTGCAACTGTTGCAGATCTGTGGGAAAGAAATTAATGATTACAAAACTAATGATGGTGTTACCAATCATCTGAGATACTTTTATGGACACTTACTGACTTTTCATAAGGAACATCAAGTTCAAAAACAAGCCTGTTCATGAGTGTAGTTGGAACAAAAACGTCTCCAACATAGGATGATGACTGACTTGACAGCTGTGTTACCCATACAGAAGCCAAATGAACTAGACACACTGGACATTACAATCAAGAAAGAGCTGAGCTGTCAACTGATCTCCATTTGTTGATGAAGTGGCCCAACAACTGAAATGGTGAAAGGGCAGATAATGGAATCCAGGAAAACCAGATATAATGAGGTTGTCTTGGGAACACCTTGCAGACACTTTTGTGTGGGATCACATCATCTCACACTTAGAGCTTCTCCTTTATACTGAGGAGTTCAGGAGTGTGGAGTAAAGTAGTTTATGTTCAAGACCTCATTTGCTAAGATGACAATAGAGACTTTTCACTGAATGCAAGCCCTAAACTCTTTTGGTGATCATTAGTGGGATGGAAACTGTCAATTAAATAAAGAGGCCTGCTATGCATCGCTAATGTGATTTGACTGGTAGGTACTAACAAGCTGAAAAAGCAATCACTGTACATCTACAAATGCAATTTTAGTCGGCTATAAAAATTAACCAGATACATATTCCTTATGGATTTGTGTCTACTGCTTGGAAAAGGAAAGGCAATGGTAAAGACATTATCCATATGTCACACAGTCTGGGACTGTCCCCATGCAATGAAAAATTGCTTTAATTATAAAAGGATTAGGTAGCATCAAGGATCAGACATACAGTACAATAAAGAAAGAAAAAGGGTGAGTAATAAGAAAGTAATGAATAATACATAAACAAGTGCTGGGGAAACTCAGTGATATAATCAGTTCTGAATATTGTATAATTTAAGTTCCTGAATAAAGGAAAAATAACCATGGTATGCAGTGCAGATGTGGAGTAAAGCACACAGACTTACAAAAGAAAACTAAACTGAAAACTCTATTTATCTATTTAACATTTGTTTCCCGGGAAAGTCTGACTTGGAACAAAGCCAATTCTCAGCGTAGGCATGGGGAGAAATGCTCCAGATGCATATCTTTGTGAGGTGGGAGGAAACTGGAGCACCCGGAGGAAACCCACACAAATGCAGGGAGGACATGCAGGCTCCACACAGAAGCCACTCCAGCCAAGAATCGAACCGGAAAACCTCTTGATGTGAGGCAACAATGCTACCGCACCAGTGCCCCATCCAAATCTATGGTATCTGGGCAATACTTTGCATGGTAAGGGCAAGTCTATACCAACCTGATTGTAGAGAAACTAGCTTTACCTCTGTTTCAACTATTAAGAATGATGCAGAAGTTGGGCAACAAAATGCATGTTCCTTCAGTTTATATCAACAAAACCTTCACAATATTCTGACTGAATGGGTGAAGGGATTCCTTACCAGAGTTTAGAATTCTACTACCAATGGACCCAACAACTTAAATGGGTATTTATTGAATAAATAATAAAGACAGTATTATTCCTTGCTTTTATTATTCATCCATATCTCTGGTCAAATGAATATGTTGAGTATAATTGTGGCACATGTAAAATCATGTCTCTTAGTTTATGAAATAATAATTACCCCCATACTTTGAATCATATAAGTATTGGATATTGTAATGAGTTTACAGATCTGCAGTTTATAAATAATGGCAATTTTTAAGCCTTTACTCATGTTGATGCAAAAGTCAGGAAAGGTTACTGTTTAATCAAACACATGTTTAGGTCTATCTGAAGATACAATAACATCCTTATCACATTGTATGCAAGTATGGTTGTATCCATCTTAGAATATGAATTTTATTTTATTTTGTTTATTTATTTATTTAATAATCAGGTAAGTGGACTGGACAAAAGCCCCTTTTTAGCTAAGGCCTGGACCCATAGGCGATTATCCAGAGAAAAAAAACAAATTATGGTTTAGCTAACAGAGTTATGCAGTCAACCTAGTCATTACAATTGAAAATAAACATTTTACAAAAAAGGGATAACATACTGATTTCTACATGATTTATGCAAATTGTTACATTTTATGTAAAAACAAATATTCACTTATGTACTGGTATACTGGTTTATGCAAGAGACTCACAATTAGCCACTGACTTGGAAGTCTGAGCATTTTGAGTCGGTAATCCAGTGATGTTTTAGCTTAGCTTTGATTGTTTCTAAAGTGTTTTTTTTTGTTTGTTTTATTTCAGTTGCTAGTTGATTACTAACACATTATCACCTGGGGTTGTTTTGAACTGGGTAACATGAAAATAAACCTTCTTCCTGACATTTCTTCAAGTCACGAGGGTGGTGTAGACTTGTTATTGGCATTATTATTCCATACTTGATACTTTAGCAATAGCATTATGTCCCTCACCACCAGTTATGTTATAGAGGATGTGAGTAAGCTGGACAGAGTGCAGATATACTACAGTAAATATATGGCTTATGTGGTGGATTGTCCTACAGTAGCTGAAGGGTTAGTTAGTCTTCACCTCTCCTTAACCCTTCCTATGTTTGATCCTGATAGACATGAAGTTGTTTCAAGAGCTTTCTATACCTGCAACTATATTTATGCATTTTTCACATTCTTGCCTTCTCATCTAAACTTCACTTTATATTCTTTCTTTTGTTTTTGTTTTTTTGGCACATTCATTTGCTGCTTCATTTTTATCTACTTCTGGTTTGATTTCCATTCCCGCTTGATGCTGATACGCCTCCAAAAAACTAAGCAGGGAAGTTATCTTAGATGTATTCTGCTCATGTTTGAACACTTCGACTATGTTTGGGGCTTGTGAGGTGAGCAGATATGTATGTAATCCTACAGTTGCAAAAATACATCAATTTTGAGGAGGCCCATATCTCCTTCAGAATGAGGAATGTACAGCCTTGGTATAAAAATCATTTGATGAGCATGAAGCATCCTTCTTGGTTTCCTGTCCAACCTATCAGACATCTTTTGGGGCTAGTCGAAAACTATAAGGACAGGAAGAGCAAATTGTTTTACAACTTGGACTTTGCTCATAGATGCCAACACAGTTTTCAGTATTAATTTTAGCCTTCTAAAATATTTCTTACAAATTTTTATTCACGTTTATGTTTTATTATTGATCCTTCAACAGTTCCCAAATATGTACAGACTCCCTCTTGCTCAAGTTATTTTATATCACATTCCTTTCCCAAACTGATGGTTTCTTGGTACTGCAGCTTTCCTGATTCAAAGGTTAATTTTGCACATTTATCAAGACCAAATCATCTGAAAATGTTTTGACCACTTGCAGTTGTGCTTTCAGTTCCTCATCTGATGAACTATACAGTTTTAAATCATCCACAAAAAGAGAAGTCTTTATACTCTGTTGTTTTCTGGGAGATAAATTATAGTCATGACCTAATCTGTTAAGTAGACAGCTTAATGGATTAAGGGCAAGACAAAAGAGCAGTAGTGACAATGTCACCCTGGTATATCCCCCTTTGAATTTTTATCCGTGGAATAATAATTTGGCTTTATCATGGCTTAACTGCAAGGTGATTTGCCACTTGTTCATGATCACTTTAATGTAATAGATCTGTGTAGGGTGTATCTTATACTTTTTTAAGCACCCTTTTATCCATGAATGGGGGATACTGTAAAATGCTTTTTTGTAGTCTATCCATGACATACTCAGATTCTTCCGCTTTTTTACAATTTTCTATTATGACTTTATTTAACAACAAATGATCCTGCATTCCATATGACTTTCTTTTATTACCCTTTTGTTCTATTGTCATGAATGAGTTTTCTTCTAAGTGAATATAAAGTCTGTCAGCATCAATTGCAGAGTATAGTTTATATGTCGATGGAAGTCAAGTTATTGGTCTACAGTTTTTTAGGATAGCTTACAGGTTCACTCTTAAGTTGGAGCATTGTTTTTCCTCATGTTAACCAGGCTGGTGTTTGTTCTGGATGCACATACAAATAGTTCTTACTCATAGCTAAATCTTCATGTAAAGCTGTAAATACTTTCAGTCAGAAGTTAGATACTGCATCTGGGCCTGGGGTTTTCCAATTAGGAGGTTTTCTTAACTTTACTTCAATCTCTCTGGCCGTTACTTCATCCAATTTCATATCCTATTCTTTCTTTTAATTCTTCTATGCATTTAGCATCTTTTTTATGTTCCACTGGATCTGCATCTATTTCTTCTTTTTTTGCCTTGTTTCCCAATTCTCTATAAAACTTTTTTTTGGCGTCATCAATAAATTGGTTGTTTTGTACTTTTTCCTTATATATATCTGCTTATCTTTTAATTTTTCTGCCTTGGCTGATATTTTTAGTTTATTATTTGTGATAGTGCACAACAGATCCTGGGTCTACTTGACGTTGTTGAAGGCCGACAATATCAAAGCTGATATTGTTGGCACCAGATTAGCAAAAGCAAAAAACATTGAACGTTTAAATGGAAATCTCCATAAGGGAAGACTTCCATTTAGTTCAATGTAATGTGGTCTCAGAGTTGGTATATTTAAGTAGGGGGGGTGTGGGGGGTGCAGTCCCCCAAATAAGGGGTGCAGGAGGACTTGCCCCCTGCTTGCAAAGGTAAGTTTTATTTATTTTTGTTTTTAGGCATTTTTTTTTATCTTTTGATGTTTCAGAATTCGATGATATGGTGTTGACCATATCAGATTTGATATACTGAAACTTCGATAAGATAATATAGACGCACAGATCCTGATCTGTTCTGATATTGCGCATTGCTTTTATCATGTCTATCTTTCTGAGTATTTTTGTTGATCTGTTCCCTCTTCTATACTCTTCTAACAGTGACACCTCTTGTCTTAATTGTTTTATAGTTTTCTCTATTCAGTACTTCCATGATGACATTTGATTTCTCCCCTTACATTCCCTTACTGACCTGTATTTTTCTGGTAAGACTTTATCTGTTATTAATTTAGCTGCACAGTAATATATCCAATTTACTTATATTATATTGCGTGAATCTCTATGAATGGTGTTAATTACTCTGTTCATTTGTTTTATCAAAATTCTAACTTTTTAGGTTTTTATTGATTTTCTGTCATCTATTTCTTTCATCGATCTTAATATGTCTGTCTATTTCTATTAAATCAAACAACTCTTCTCTTAGATCATTTTCTTCAAAACTGAGGGCACATTCTTTGTTCTCCATTTCTTGCGGGGATTCTATAGAAAGTTCCACAGCATCTTCCTGTGCCATATTCTCTTCAGTTTCATCTTGAGTCATTGGTTGCTTTTTCATATGGGAACTCACTTTTTTACTGTTAGAATGACTAGATGATGGAAAAATCTATCCATGTATATAAGGAATTCTAAGAGTTTAACAACTCAATTTAAAGTTCACCTTGCCTCTCTCTTTGGTGATACAGTCTTTAAGAAAAGATTGAACAGGAGTAGGGCTCATAATGACATATTTTCGGTCCTTGGTCCCTAAAATAGAACATTGCAATTTAATCATCACAATAAATATTACAATGTTAGCACCTGTGATAGAGAAGGCCCATCTACTCATTTTGGACTCTTGCAGAATTATCTATACTTAGAAGGAATCTAATGATTCAGAGTAAGGAATTTTAAACTGGAAAAGTCTCCCTCTACCTGTTTCAGGCCTTTGAAAGCAATTAGAAAGCCTCAAATTTCTTTCCCCATGAAGCTACATGCAAGTTAGTTTTATTAGTAATACTGCATACAGATTAATTTGTCAAATTGACTTTTGGTTTATTATCTTATCTAAGTAACAAAAACTTATCATACCCTTGACTTGCCTTTGTGCCTATTAGTCAATATCAAAACAGCACAATACAAAACAAAAACTGATTCCCATATATTATATTAAGGCCTTCATAGCATCAAGATGAAAAAAAAATAGCTGCAAAAAAAGTTGTAAAATGGCTGTTATCAGATGTCGACCATCAAGATAAATGAAACAAGCCTGTCATGATTACAACTTTACATGAAAATGCAATTTGTCTTCAAGAAATACAGTTTAGGATTTCAGAATCTTAACTTGATCCACGTCTCAAGTAAGAGAAGAAGAATTATTATCCTTAATGAAAAGCATCCAGTTATGTCATAAATAGTGCAGTGGTATGCAGACCAAAAAGGAATTCCTATTAAACTATCTATTGATGGAAATATTTTTATACTAGTCTTGTACCTTTCCCAAGTTAGGAGGGTTGAATTATGTATTTCATAAAATTGCCAATATAATTTCAAGGTGAGTTACTAATAGTAGTAGACACAACTGTACAACTAAACCAGCTGATGTGAGCACAATAATGAAACTGAAAATTTCAACTCAAGTTAACTCTATTAACCAATAATATAACTGAGACACTGCAGTTATAAAAGAGACCAACTCATCTTTGTTTTCTTGCCGATTGCCTCCACTTTAAGGTGTAGTTAACAGAGTATGTTGAATGTCTGATGCCTTCCTTAAGATTATAGCTTTCATCATTCCACACATAGAAGACATGCCCAGATATGTAGATTACCATCTTTTAACAAAACTGAAATATTTTTAAACCATGTCTCCTGCAACAGGTTACATATCTGAGGAATTCAATTAAGACTGTACAATACATTTAAATGTTATTTATTAGATAAATTAAGGATATTGGTTGCTAATACGACAAAGTAGTAGAGTATCAATGCTGAAAAGGCTGCAAATAAATCTTATCTGTGTTAAAAATAAGCAGGAAAGCATAAGTATTTATAAATATGTGCTTCAACGATTAAAGGCAAAAATTCAACAGAGTATTGAGAATAGATAACAGCTGCCATAGATTCAACAATATTCTGTATCAAAACTGCGGTGGTGGTGCTGCGGTAGCGTTGTCACCTCACAGTAAGACATTGTCCTGTTCGATTCTCAGCTAAAGCGTCTTCTGTGTGAAGATATGCATGAATGGGCGTACCTTCGTTGAAGGTTGTGCATCAGGGCTAGCAACTCAGCACATAAAAACCTACTGCCAATCATTAGCAGACTGGAGTTCCGCTGTGGCGACCCCTAACCGGGAAAAGCTGAAAGACACAACATTAGCATACTGTTGGCTCTTGGGGAAAATAAAAGCTACACCTAAAGAACACAATCAACAGAACATGCTGGAGGGACAGGTTCCTCACCCAGAGACTGCCCATGCTCTGGAACAGACTTCCCATACATGTCAAGCAGAGCACCTCGCTCACCCTCTTCAAGAGAAATCTTGATGAGTTGATGGGTAACTGAAAGTTCACCCCGGGGATTACTCCAGTGACTCTACTTGATAGAGGCACTGGGAACTAACGTTGGGCAGCACAGTGCCAGGGCACTTCTATGGGCTAGGCTTGTAAATGCTCCAGGGGCATTAGCGTAGTACACACCTATGAACCAAAATCATATGAAATGAGAGACAGATTCCCTTGGTACAGAAAACAGACACAGATATTATGTAAATAATAATGAATTGTCATAATTTTTATGGAAATATTTTAGCCAAGTGTGTTAAGATAGTACTTCTTTAAATAAAAAAAATGACAAAGTCTCCTCTACTTCAAAGGAGTATTTGGACAACTTATGCTAGACACTTACATTAACAGATATTCAAAAATATATAGAGAAATCAAAAACTGGAAAATTATCAGGGATAGAGATTATTCCTCTGGAATATACAAATTATTACTACAACCGCATATAATGCTGAAAAAAAGCATGTAACTCTTTTTATTGGCAGAAATCTCTCATCATACATGGAACATTCTGGAACAACAGTTATACTTAAAGAGAACAAAAATCTATATATTTGCTCTATTCCTAGAAAATTGTTTCATTAATCAATACAGACTGTAAGTTAATTATTCTCATAAAGCAAACAGACCTACAACTATCCCACAGATTCGGAAAAAATTAAATCCAAAAGGCACTGTTTCCATCACTATGGAATATGGGATTCAGGCATATATTAGCTGCAACAAGAAAATACCTTATTATTGGCTAGTGTGGCTGTCTCTGAATCAACTGTAATTATCATGAGTGCAAATAAGCACTTTCTTGCGCGCACACACACACACACACACACACACACACACACACACACACACACACACACACACACACACACACACACACATATGCCCCCACACACACACACATATACTGGCATATCTCTTACCTGTTTGTGATTTGAAAGAATGTCCCCAATGTATCTTTTTATTTCTGTCAATGCCCTCATAAATCATGGAACCCTACATAGCAGGATATCAGAGTTTCATTTCTACCATTCATAATGTGCATTGTGATGCTAGACCTGTTGCTTTATTGACTTTTTAAATGATTCCAAGTAATAGTTGGAAACAGTATCTGATTTTAGAGACCATTCCTCATGTTGCCTCTGTTAGGTGTCCTGTCCTTCATAAGTCATGTAATGCTGTAGTCAGTAAATAATGCCATACAGTAGTGTATCTAGGGTTGAATGGGGGGGGGGGGAGTTGCCCCAGGAACAAAGTGTCATGAGGCATGACTAGCTAATCCTGATCTCTGTTGACTGCATAAATGCTGGTTTTGCAATTGCAGCCAAAACTAAAGCAATGTACTGATCTGTGTTTGAAATAAACTGTAGTTAACTACTTGCTGCAAATGTTGCAAGCAGTTTGCTACAGTTTAAAAGAAGAAAAAAGTGTATTTTTTTGCCCTTCAAGTATAAGAGGAGTTTGCACTTCAAGTGTGATGTCTTTTACTGGAGGAGCACTACATTGGGGGATAGCACTGGGCATAAAACTACATCTAAAGCAGTTCATGAGAGTACAATAACAATATTTAAAATTTCAAAACAAGTTAAATGTACCAACATTGGATTTTAGCCCATGAACTAATTGTTGCACTGCAGTTATATCTGTTCTGTTGCTAGACATCAGAATTTCATACTTATGAGAGTGTGAAACATATGTCATAATACAATCTCTCTCAGTTAGTATAAAGATTAGTGTTCTGACATATCAGGCTGCTTTCTGTACCAAGGATGCAAGCATCAAAACCCTCCACCCTTTTTTTAAGATTTAAGGTAATCCTTGGTGTCTAGCAGTAGCACAGAGGACTATAATTCTGTTATGGAGTTGGGTGTGTGTGATAGGCATAGGGTTAAAACTTCCCTCTCCCATTTAACTTTCATTCTTTTTCCCAAGAGATAAGATAGTATGGAAGAGGATCCCTGGTGTTTAGTGATAGTACAAAGGGCTAAAGCTCTGGTAAAGGTCAGTTTGTGAATGTTGATGGTACAGAATCTGAATAATTTAAGTGCCTTTATGGCAGGATGTAAAGAGTATCTCTAGAGTTTATTGTTCACCACCCCCTGATATTGTTGGGTTTGTTAATAGTCCAGGGAAGTGTGAAGGCATGAACCCCCCCCCCCCACACACACACACACACATACTGACACATTCATGCATACAGACCCAGCATCTCCTTGCATGACTGCATCCACGGACACATTAACTCATTCAACCGTACGCACATCCCTTATTAATCCTCTACAGTGACCATGTAGGCACTCAGGTAGTCAGCCCCATGCTTCTGCATAGAAACATAAACACATAGCCCCCTCAGCACCACCTGTCTGCTGAACTCTCTGGTACTTACCTCTTATGTGATCTCACCCATTGGAAGCAATGGGTGAATGTTAGCTTTTGACTGTGTTCATTAACTCAGCTGGTTGAGGTAACATGCACACTCACTTCCAGATGGAAATTACATAACTAACTAGCAAAGACCTCCCATCCCGCAGAATGGCTCATTAGAATTTGTAGTAGGTTGCAGAGACTGCCCTCCATGGTGCTATAGCACATCATGGTATACAACTGTAGTAGGGCTGACTATGAATTAGAAATAGGTACCACAAGGGGTAAAATAGGCTGATATGTCATGTTACCCTGTCTAATGTCCCTTCAGTGTTACTACAGCTGATATATCCATACCAAAGTGGGCAGGATGGGGGGAGGAGTGAAGGGGCTTGCCTTGCTAACCTCTAAGGGAGAAGAATGGGATTTGGGTACATTTTTGATTTTAAGGTGCATGCAACCTCTCTGACTTCACATGTGGTCTATCTTCCCAGCTGCTTGGCCTGCCAAGCATTCTATGTAGGCAAGACAGATAGACCTCTGAAAGACAGGATTAGGGAGCATTTATACAGTATCCATTGTGCTTCTGCCAACAATGCCCTGTCTAAACATGTTATCAACAGTGATACAAGACACTCCTTTAAGTTCATGGTGATTGATGGGATAAACCCCAGTGTCCAAGGGGGATGATATTATAAATCTTACTGAAACGAGGGAGGTCAACTGGATGATTAGGTTAAGAGCAGATCAGGGCAGTGGTCTTAATCAGAAAGTCCCATTAAGACCCATTCTAAAGAGATGAAGCCTTAGAAAGTGATAGCTGTTGAGTGTTATTACTATATATAATATCACTATTTATATTTCTATATTTTTTATTTTTATTTATATATATTTTTTCATATATTTATATTTTGACATTATTTTATATCATTTTTCATAGCATTTGGTTTAAACAGACTAATGCTGTATAGTGCACTGACACATTTTTTAAAAATGTTTGAGTGAGTTCATCTTTTATATAGGTTGTTTTATCATTTTTTATTGTGTATATGCTTTATTTATGTTTGGTTTTATACAATGTTTCAAGTGACTGGTTCAATCTGATTGCCTCTGATTAATGGGTGTATATAAAAGCATGCTAGTTCATTCTTTGTAGAAGGTCTGATGAAGAAGACGTGAAAGTGCTTACCATTTTAACTCTGTGAGTGAATAAACATTTTTTTTTTATAACTCCTGGCACTGTTTTATTCCACTGGTGTTTGCTATCATACAATCTCTAAAATTTGTTGATATCTTTTTGTCAGATATGCATCTGAAGGTGTGCAAAACAATCACAAAAATCCATTGCTGTGTTTTCGTCTGATGTTCATTTGAATGTGTTTGAATTATTTACAGTCTTTCTACAAGCAGCTAGAAACATCTTGGCACTGGTTAGCTGGTTTGCATTAGGCAGTGGTGTACTATTTTTTGTTTGGTTGTTTGTCTGTTTTCTTTTTGTGTGCGCGCGCATGTGCATTTGTGTTGCTGACAAGTAGATGATCCTTATTTCTTATATCCTTGTATGTACATTGATCATATTATGCACTACTGATGGTAACATTTCCAGGTTGTGTCTCATCTACACATAATGCCAAGTGTTTTCCAAACAATGTTTTCTGATTCCTATGAAAATATATACATTTTGTATTGATTATATCAATCGGAATAAACATATGCTTGCAAGGAATTCTGTTGCAATAATCATTATATGTAAATAAGTAATGTGACCTTACCAGTTGTATAACATGCAATTGTTTGAACAGATTAATTCATCTGGGGGCTGCATCTTTTTCCAAGGTGTAGCCATCTTTGATTTGATAATACTAAGTCTACAGGCACAAGAAGTAATATCCCTTACTTGATTTTGTCCATAACAGAAAAAAAGTCTTAAAAGCAAGTTGATTGTTTTGTTTTGTATTTTATCAGTTCACTTTGTGAGTAAATGGGTAACAATTACCTGGGCTGAATTGCTTAAACACTACTGATGCTTCAGCATGGACTGAGATTTTTTTATTTATTAAACATTTGTTTAATGGGAAAGACCAACTTGGAACAAAGCCAATTTTCAGCGGAGGCCCAGGGAGAAATGTTCCAGATACATGTCTTTGAAACATGGGAGGAAACCAGAGCATTTAGAGGAAACCCAGATGAACACAGGGAGGACCTGCAGACTCCGCATAGAAGGCATTCCAGCTGAGAATCAAACCAGAGAACCTCTTGTTGTAAGGCAGCAATGCTACTGTTGAACCACTGCACCATCCAATGTTTCAGCATAAAGTGATTTTACACTTCAAACTTTTAAATAATACCTTAAGAGTAAACAGGTTTATGAATCAATGGTGGTGTTAAAGGATTGCAGTCACTTATGCAATCTTTTAGAATGTCTGGGTCCGAAAAGTGGTGTGATCTTTATTTATTCTACAGTTCTAATTGTCTGCATTTTTCTTTTAAGGGGATGCTTTTATTTGATGATAACCTTGCAATATAAAGGCAGTTATACTTTCTCTTTTATTGACAGGAAAACATAACTTTCCAACAACAGTATATTTTGGGGTGATGTGCACTTCACTGGTTGTGCCTGTAGTGTGTTTTTTTTTTTTTTTTTGGGTTGAAGGTATATACTATGTAGTCAGGTATCTTAAAATCAGTTCTGAATATATAGGCTTTTAACATGGATTCCTATATAGTGAAGTCATGTGGATTACAAGTTAATATCCACATCTGGAATCTCGTTAGTTTGATACAAATGTTATAGGTATGGAAACAAATTATATACCATTAATATGCTTCCTATCTTGTAGTGTATTGGTTAGAAAAGTGGTTTTAATGCTGAATAAGAGGCTTGGCTTATAATTGCTTTCTGTCATAATATCATCTAATCTTGATGGAGATAAGAGAGGCGATAAGAATTGCTTTGAAATGTAAAGAGATGAATAACTGGTTTTGCTATGACTGGATGTGTGCTATAGATATGATTGGATGTGTGCTATATTTTATGAGTGCGTTATCTTCAAGTGTTAAGTGAATGTAAAATACTTTACTATAAATACATCAGCAAATGAGGTTTGGGAACAAAGTGATTTGCCCAGGCAAATTTTTGGCAAGGGTATAGTTAAATGGGGTGGAGGCTGGGTTTTTTTTTAGGGAAGGGATTTAAGTTAAGGCAATAGAGATAGGCTTGTTTAGTTGGCAAGGGAAGGGTAAATTTGTGAAGGGACTTTAGAGGACGTGAGATAGCTGAAGGGTGGGACTTAAAGGAGTTTTATAGGAGTGTAACAGTTAGGAGGGTTGCATTTTGGTATGGACTTGTTACCCAACCTCCCTCCCAAATTTTCTTTTATTTTATTTGGTACTGTTATGGAGGTGGGTACTGGGTGGTGAAAAGGGGCAAGCTTGTCCCTCTTCTGTAACCTCTCTTAGAGTTGGAGTTGATGCAATGATTTGGGGGGATAAAAGTGGGTGCTAGGATGCTGCTTGATTGACAAATAAGTGAGCAGAGATATGGACTCTGCTTATTAGTGATGCTTGACTGATAAAATAAGTGAGCGGAGGTATGGATGCTGCTTATTTCGGTGGTTTGAGCAGTGTATGCTTCCCCGATGTACATTATGAGGATCTTACATGCAGTGGTTACAAGGTTATTATGTTATAACTAATATTTGAAATGATGTAATAAAGTTACGTTTGAAATGAATAAGTTGCTCTCTGTCAGTTGGTGTTGTGTATTATTTTTGAAGGGAACTGAGACAAAGATTACAGTACTATTTTTATTGCAAAACGAATATGAGTCTGTCTATTCTGCAGGTACTTTTAACAGAGGCATTAACAGATATAGTATTACTGTGAAGGAGATGGTCTTGCTTACTCCATGAAAGTAATATATATCAGCAGAGAATTGTCTAAACTAAAATGGAGCAAAGGAGTGTGAGAATGGGCCAGAGGATTCAGAATCACACTAGCTCAAGAGCCAGACAATCATCAGCAAACAATCATAACCATCATCAGGAAAGTAAACAGAACAAAAGAATTAACTTCAGTGGTTAAGTCGCCTTAAAATGAGTATATCTAATACAAACGAAAACTGTCAAAAATAAGTAACCAGACTGATTTCTCCAATCACTAGTAGCAAGACTGCATACTGTATAGACTTCAGCCTTTACTACATCCACAGGAATAAACAGTTTAGAGCTAATGGCTCTGTATAATGTGTGTGTGTGTTTGTGTGTGTGTGTGTGTGTGTGTGTGTGTGTGTGTGCGCACATATAAACACATACTATGTTTATACATATATATATATATATATATGTGTGTGTGTGTGTGTGTATGTATGTATATATATATATGTATATATATATATATATATATATATATATATATATATATATATATATATATATATATATATATATATATATATATATATATACACACACATATATATATATATATATATATATATTTATATGTATATATATATATATATATATATATAAAATACATATACACATATATATATATATATACACATACATATATATATATATATATATATATATGTATATATGTGTTTATATATATATATATATAAATATACACATATATACATATATATATATATATATATATATATATATATATATATATATATGTATATGTGTGTGTGTGTGTATATACACACATATTTCTTGAACCAAAGTGGACAGCTTGACATCACTTAAGTTGTGAGCTCAATCCAGGATCTAGGAAAGGTTAAAACAACAAAATGAACTCAAGACACCAATCAAACATTTACATAATAGAACAGAAGAGAAAAGCCAAATTACATAAATGTCTTTAAGGGGAACAAGCATTCTAGGTGAACTCAGTTTACAAACAGTTGCATCACATGTCACATTGTTGTAAAGCAGATTAACATAATAACTACAGATTTAAAACACACATACAAGTTTATAACATGAAAAAATCACAATGGTTTCTGATAAGTAGCAGCTCACATACCGAGGTTTTATGGAAGGTTCAAAGATACAGGAAAGCAAAGACAATGCACCTGCAATGGCTTTAAAGAACAATAGAAAAGAATGATTGCCCTGTGTATACCACAATATATTTGAATCATGTGATGGGTAAATATTGCTATTTACTAAAAATCTATTTGTACTTGACTATCAAGTTTCTACCTGCAGCTTAGTGATACAGAGTTCTATAATACTGCATTATATGAACGTATGCATATGTTAAACTGCATATGGTTTGCATTTTGACCCTTCTGTGTTGCCTGCTACTATAACTGACTACTTTATATACTTTTTCACAATGCAAAGCCGTCTCTCTGTCTCAAGGAACTAAACAAAATGAATATTGCATATAACTTCATTATAAAGTCAGTACTGTCATTCTTTTTAACAATTTAAGCATTAATGAGATTAGTGCTGTGGTAGCGTTGTCGCCTCACAGTAAAACACTGTCCAGTTCGATTCTCAGCTAGAGCGTCTTCTGCATGGAGACAGGTGTGAATGAGTGTACCTTCGTTGAAGGTTGTGCGTCAGGGCTGGTAACTCGGCATGTAAAAATCAACTACCAATCATTAGCGGACCTGAGTTCTGCTGTGGCGACCCCTAACTGGGAAAAGCCAAAAGACACAAACAAACAAGAATAAAACAGTAAAACTAATGTTTCTGTTAAAATTCAAAAAACAGCTGCTCTTCTGTACTTGAAAAGCATAGATCAAGGATATGTAATAAGAAAACATTATTGTCTTAGTATAATTTATTGCAGACTTCATGAGCCTATGTCTAGCCATTTTGGAATTATAGTCTTTTATAGGAAGAAGCAAAACAGTCAAAATAGTAAGCAATAAAGGCACGCCTTTCTTGAAAATGATCTGTAGTTTGGGAATTAAAGAACAAGAAATACTAATGAGTTACTTACTCTGGTTTTCCCTGTCCAATGCAGTTGAGGTGCAGTTTCATACCTTCCTTAGGAAATTCAGCAGATGCCCGGATTACTGCCTGTGGGGGGTCTGAGAAAAGAAAGGAGAGAAGAAGAAAGAGATAAAGAGAAAAGAATGAACAGCAGGTGGCCCTGTGACAACTTGTGTTAATTCATTACTAAGCAGGCTAAACTCTAGGCTTAGGTTGCAGTACTGTCAATCATTAAAGCACAACTGCAGTAAGTAGGCATTTGGATACAGCTATTTGAAAGATACATCGTGATGATATTAATATAGGAGTATGCACAAGATCTGCACATAGATGATGCATGTATTATAGAGATATACTGTATGTTATAAAAACATAAATGCTCTAAATATACTTCCTTAGGAATTATAGAATGAAATTCACCAATGCAAGCACCTAAATAATCAAACACATGTACTTGTCTGTTAGTGGGTTTCAAGCAGAATGACGTGCATAACTAACACAAACATTTTGCAGGGATGCACGCTCCCTCTACCCCATATGTAGGATGGCTTCATCTCATAAAGCCGTCATTATGTTCTTTCACTAAGATGTTATACAAACATACAGAATGAGTAATCATACCGAAAAATGTTGTGCTCTTTCTCTGAATGCTGTAATCTGACAATTTCAGACTAAAGAAAAACTATATGGATGGTGTAGTGGTGCAGTGGTTAACATTGTCACCTCACAGCAAGAGCGTCCCCGGTTCAATTCTTGGCCGAGGTGCCTTCTGTGCAGAGTTTGCATGTCCTCCCTGGATTCATTTGGGTTTTCTCCAGGTGCTCCACTTTTCTTCCATGGTACAAAGACATGCGTCTGGAGCATTTCTCCCCAGGCCTCCACTGAAAATTGGCTCATTCCAAGTCGGAGTTTCCCAGTAAACAAATATAAAATAAAATATATGCTTTGACCCCACAAGTACTGCTACAATATGCTCTGAATAAAAATTACTTGAGCAAAGACACAATTAAACAGCCATCCTCAAGCAAAAAAGAAAAAAAATAGCTGCATATTGATAAACTCCAGGAAAACTGAAGCATATGAAAGCCAGGGACTGTATGAATGCAGATGGGCATATATATGTATTAACTACAGTTGTGTAAAAACACTGATGTGTTTGTAAATGTGTATATGCATATAAATATATATTAAATATACAAAAGACGTATGTATGTATATCTGATGCTACATGGACAGTAGAATAATCATTTAAATGGAGAAATTTAGAAGCACAAGTGCATATAATCAGACGACTGAGGAGTACCATTTCATAATACCATAGCCAATTTGTGCAAATATATGATTTTACTGAGATAAAAGTCCTCTATCCAGTACGACAACATAATTATTCTGATTCAGTGGCTGAACAAAATCAAGGACAAAGAAATAAATTGCTGCTTAGCAAAACCAAGTATTCCTTTAATATAACGGTAGGCACAGATCAGCATCTGAGTCCTTTACTGTCAAAGCCAGTTGCTAATAGGGAGTCCTATGCCTCAGCTTTCTTTATTCATATAAATAGCTTTAACAAGTTAGTCACAACGTGTTCTAAATATACGGGGAAATTTAAGAACAAATCCTTTTAGTGGAATGATAGAGTAACGCATATCAGTAAACTGAATAATAATGATAACCACAACAATAATAATGATGATGATGAAGATGATGATGACTCTTTATAGGTTCATAGGTTCATAGGTTCATACTAGTCTATCTGCCCTAGGGCATTTATAAGCCTAGCCAGAGTGTGTTTGGCTTTCGCCACCCATTTTAAATTAATTTTGCTATGCCTTTTTTTGAGGTTAGTATACTGTGCCTCTGTCTAACAGTGACACAGAAGTGAGAGCCGGGATAAACCTACGATCTCCCATCCACTCATCAAGATTCCTCTTGAAGAGAGTCAATGTGGGACTCTGCCTAACCTGGACTGGGATTTTATTCCAGAGTGAAGGGAGCCTCTGGGTTATGAATCTGTCCCTCCAGCATGTCCTATTTATTTCAGTGCTGAGGTTCAAGTCTCGAGCGTAGCTCGATGGGATTTGGATTTTCTGAGGTGCAGCATGTCCATTAATTCTGGGTTGGACATGGCTTTATACGTCAGGCACAGATCGCCTCTGAGCAGGCGGTATGCCACTGAGTAGAGCTGGAGTTTCTTTAACCGGGCAGCATATGGCATCTGTTTGAGCCCTTTGATCCTCTTGGTGAGGTACTTTTGGGGTCTTTCCAGTTGCTGCAGGTGTCTGGTAAGGAACATCCCAAAAGGGCATTATACTCAATTATGGGCCTGATGAGGGATGAGTAAAGAGGCGATGACCTCCTGATCTAGATGTGAATCCCTTCATGATTAGGTGGGCTATATAAAATGTTTTTCTAACCACTTTGGCCACGTGGTTGTCAAATGAGAGATTGCTATCAACTTGGGTCCCCAGGTCCCTAATGACTTCTTCTGTACTTAATGGATTACCACCTATGTGGTAATTTGTGGGCACTTTGTTTTGCCAAAGGGATGACTATACACTTTTGGCGTTTAGCTTGAGGCCATGGCTCTGGCACCAGTTGTCTGTTTCTATGAGGCCCTTTTGGAGGATGCTTGTGTCGGCTGGAGAGTTGATTATGGCGCCCAGTTTGCAGTCATCTGCAAACTTGGTCAGCCACAGTCCTTTCGTGTTGGCCTGTACCGCCGAGAAATATATACCGAACAAGAGAGGTCCCAGGACTGAGCCTTGTGGGACGCCACTTGTAACTGGTTTGGAGTCTGACATGGCTCCAGCAATTCTAACCATGTGGGTTCTGTCCTTGAGCCAGTTTGCAACCCATCTAGTGACATAGGGGTTTATATTTAAGCTAGTGAGCTTATCTATAATGCCCGAGTGGGGTATTGTATCGAAGGCTTTTGTGAGGTCCAAGTAGGCTGTGTGGACCACCTTCCCCTCGTCAATGGCCTTGGTGACTGTTTCAAAGAAATCAACCACGTTTAAGAGGCAGGATCTGCCCTTAAAGCCAAACTGGGTAGGATCCAGTGTCTGTAGGTCCCCAATATCTTTATTTATGAGGTCCATGATGATCCTTTCCATAGCTTTGCAGACCAAGCTAGTCAGGCTTATGGGGCGATAGTTTCCAGGATCCGTTGAGGTACCACCTTTGTGGAGAGGGACCACTGTTGCTGTACGCCACTCTTTGGGTACATATCCTGTAGTAAGGCTAAGATTGAACAGTAGTTTTATGTTTGGGTTTAGCTCTTCTTGGAGTTCATGTAGGACGCAGCCCGGGACACCATCTGGTCCCATTGATGCTGTGTTTTTTGCTTTGGAAAGGGTGGCTCTTACCTGAGCATCTGAGATGTCAGGGGGGCAGCACTCTGTTGGGATAGATATTTGCCCTTTTGGTGGGGAGGGGGGGAGAAGTTTGCACTGAACCTGTCAGCTAGGATGTTGGCAATGTCTGTGGGCTCGGTGTATTTTTGTCATTTTGGACTAATTCTGAGCATATCTGGGAATTCCCACCCAGGTTCCTAACATAACTAAAGAAAGCCTTGTGATTATCCTTAGTGTCCTGTGCAATTTTTCTCTCGAAGCCGGCCTTAGACGATTTTATGAGTGCCCGTAGTTTTTTGCTAATACTGATCAGAGATGCCTTCCCTTTTGGGGATTTAGCTCTATCATGTAGTAGCTTCCTCCTTCTATTGTATAGTTTGTTTATGGCTGGGGTCCACCAGACAGGACGCCTGCCTTTGGAGGATTGGGTCTTGGTTTTATTTGGGATTGCATGATCCATGCATTCCTGAAGGTGTTCATAGAATGCGTTTATAAAGGATTCTGCGGTCTGGGCCAGATTTTCCACAGGCCGGGGCTTTGAAGGATTTCGCCTCGGTTTTGAGGCGTGTGAAATTTGCTTTAGAGAAGTTTTTCACTGTGGTTTTCTGGGCAGGGGGTGGGGTCGGGATGTGAATATCCAGTGAGATTAGTTTATGGTCTGATCTTACCAGTGAGGGATACACTTCTGGTCTGGAGCATAGTGTCCCCATGTTGGTGATGACCAGGTCCAGTATGTTTTCCCCTCTTGTGGTAGTGGTAACAAGTTGTTCCATAGCATTTGAGTTTATAAATTCTAAATACTCAATGCAAATACCATTTCACATTATAGATAGAAAAATGAAGGAGGCTAACAAAGAGCTTAAGTACATCGTGAGGATTATTAAAGTTGAATAGCTTTTTATTCTACCAAGAGTAATTATGAATCATTTTCTAACCATGTCAGTAAGGTAAGAAGCAACACCCAGCAGTGCTTGGAACTTATACTACTTTCTGATCAATGGAATTTAGGTAATTGCCAACTTTACACCAAGCAAATTTAGACCTTTGTTCTCAGTTCCTCAGACCCATCTGCCACCTAATATTACTACTGAACAAATCATCTTGGTTCTGTCAAAAGCTAAGAACACAACATCATAGGTTCTTGATAATATTCTGGGCTACCTAATCCTTACTGCAAGAATCATTAATTAGAGTCTCTTCACTGGTCGAACCACTACTTAGTCTCATTAAAAGAGTCCCTTCATGGGTCGGAACAACTACTTAGTCTCATTAATCAGCCTCTCTTCATGGGTCAGAACCGCTACCTAGTCTCATTAATTAGAGTCCCTTCATGGGTCGGAACCACTACTTAGTCTCATTAATCAGCGTCTCTTCATGGGTCAGAATCATTACCTAGTCTCATTAATCAGAGTCTCTTCATAGGTCAGAACCACTACTTAGTCTTATTAATCAGAGTCTCTTCATGGGTCGGAACCACTACTTAGTCTCATTAATTAGAGTCTCTTCATGGGTCAGAACTGCTACTTAGTCTGATTAATCAGCGTCTCTTCAAGGGTCGGAACCACTATTTAGTCTCATTAATCAGCTTCTCTTCATGGGTTATATTCTTGATATGAAGAACCATGGCAGAAGAAACAAAGGCAAACAATCATATGAAAAAACTTGCAGTCCACCAAAAGAACACTTAAGCCCCAGCTCCAGAAAGGAAGTCTGTAGCTCAGATTGAGCAATTAAAAATGAGGAGTTTATTCACAATATCAATCCAATTCAGTGTGCTTTTTGTCCTGAACGAATATGAAGCAGGATTTCATCAGAAAGAATCAGTAAACAATTAAACACACACTCATAAGTATTAGAAACTTTCTTATATCATAATTGATTAATCAATCAGTAACAATGAATACAATTAACAAATTAAATTGTTTAAAAGTATACCAACAAAAAATCATTAAAATAAACCAATCCATGAATAAAAATAATATATTATAGATCCCCTAAATATTTTTGTTACAAGTAAAATGTAAGACCTTCATTAAAACCCTAAATAAAAATCTAATCTAGTTTTAGTTGCATCAGTGAGAATGTTTTGGCTCTGTAAAGCATCCCTAGTTTTATGATGAGTTTTTCTTATACAATTTTATACATGTAGCTCAAATTTAAGATTATCATCCACTTTGTTCCATAATAATTTGCTTTGAGAAGTGACTTCAATAGTTGTATTATCAAAAGAGAGGACTTTAAATGTTGTTTTTTCATCAGAGATTTAGGGGAAAAAGTAGTAGTTCTTTTTTTTTTTTTTAGGGTTGGACATGCAAGACTTCATTTCAGTTGCTTCTCAAGCTTCCTGAGAAATGTTTTGGAGGTCTGCCAAGTTGTCAGATGTGCAAATGAGTGTGGAGTCATCTGCATACTGTAATATGGAGGCCTATTGTATTAATGAGTTGAGGGTGTTGATGAGAATGTTAAAGAGGAGGGGACCAAGGACAGATTTGTGTGGTACACCAGTGGTGACTGACAGGTATGAAGAGAGGGTGGAGTATCATTTTACTGAATGAAACCTATTGGACTGGTATCTTTTGAACCATAGAACGATGGGGCGAGAAAGACTAATGACATTTGAAGTAGAAGTTTGCTGTGACAAACTGTGTCAAAGGCTTTAGATAAGTCTAGAAATAAAGAGAAGATTTGTTTGCCATTATCTCCGGGTTTACTGACAGTATCCATATTACTTAAAAGTGCACTGCTAGTACTATGGTAAGGATGTGAGTCATGCTGTGTGGGAAACAGGAGTTCTTCCTGCAAGAGACAGTTTAGCAATTGTTTTTTAATAATTTTTTCAAGTATTTTAGAGAGAGGGATAAGATTGCTATAGGTCTAAAATTAGTAATATCTGATGAATTTCCTCCTTTGTGCAAAGGGCGAATGTTTGACTTTTTCCACAGAGAGAGGAAATGTGGGATTCCTGGATTGACCTATTTATAAGGACTGAGACAGGGTAGTCAGTGCTATTAGTTGTTATTTTAAAGTACTCACTTGGCAGATTATCATCTGAAGTAGAGCATGGTTTGAGTAGTTATACAGAACGTGGCTACAGGTTTGACAGTTAAAGAGGATGCGGTGAGTAGTTGCTGCTGGCCAGGGTTATAATTAGATGTTGGAGAATCTTTGGTTAGAGAGGCTATACTATCTATGAAATAAGAGTTAAATTGTATTGCAGTTTCGAGTGATGATGTATTTGGAAAGGGGTTAGGGTTGACTTTATAGGTTCATAGGTGTTTACTAGGCTAATGGCCAAAAGAGTCTTTTTAAGCCTAGCCATGCAACCCAAATCTCTGATACCCTTGATAAGTGTAAGCATGGGTCTGGGAGATTAACCATTTATATGTTACCTTTGTCCATTAGAGATATAGGTGCCAACCAGGGGTGAATTTCTGGTTTCGCATCCACTTGTCCAAGTTGAACTTGAATTGGTTAGGGAGGAACTCTGCTTCACATGGATGGGGAGCCTGTTTCCTACATGGGGTAGTCTCTGAGATACATACCTATCTTTCCATCAGGTCTTATTTATATCACAGGAAAGGTTTAAGTCTTTAGAATGGGTAATTCTGGTGCTGTTTGTTTTGTGGATATGCAGGAGGTCCATCAGAGTGGAATCTGACAATGCCTGTATGCCAGGCATAGCTCTCACCTCAAAAGCCTGTAGGAGACAGAATACAGGGATAGGGCCTTGAGGCAGTCTGCATAGGGCATTTTACTTATGCCCTGTGTTGTTTTAGTGAGAGACCTCTGTGAACATTCCAGCTGTTGGATATGCCTGCTTAGGTACATACCAAACGGGGCATTGTACTCTATGATAGGTCTGATGAATGCCGAATACAGTGGAACAATGACTTCCTTGGACTTAGATCACCACAGTAGACAGGTGATGGCCAAAGACTAGATTACTGTTTACATGTGTCCCTAAGTCCCTGACTACTGGGTCAACTCTAAGGGGTGTGTTGTCAATATGATAGTCACCAGGGATACATGACTTCCCAAAAGATACTATTATGCCTTTCTTAGCATTTAGCTTTAGTCCATGGCTCTTTTACCAGTTGTTTTTTCTGTGGCAGCCCCTCCTGGAGGACATTTATGTCAGTTTGAGATTTAATGACAGCTCCTAATTTGCAATCATCTGCAAATTTAGTCAGCCAGAGACCACTGACATTGGCCTTTACTTATGAGAAGTAAATGCTAAAAAAGGAGCGGTCTAAGGACTGATCCCTGAGGGACTCCACTTGTGACTGGCCTCTTTATAGAGGTGGACTCCCCAATTCTAACTTCCTGGGTCCTGTCTGTGAGCCAGGCAATCCACCGGGTGACATATGGGCTTGTGCCTAACCTCTTGAGTTTGTCAACAATGCCCGAGTGGGGAATTGTGTCAAATGCCTTGGCCAGGTCAATGTAGGTAGTGTGAATGAGTTTGCCTTCATCCATTGTTTTGGTGACCTTCTCAAAAAAAGTCCAGCAGATTGAATAGGTATGATCTGCCCTTGACAAAACCAAACTGGGTTGGGTGCAGTGTCTGGAGGTTTGCTATATCTCTGTTGATCATCTCCATGATAATTATGTCACGGCTTTACATATAAGATTAGTGAGAATTATGGATCTGTAGTTTCCAAGGTAGACAGCCCATCTTTGTGCATTGGCATGACTGTTGCCTTTCTCCATTCATGAGGCACAAAGCCTGTTTGGAGGCTATAGTTAAATAGTAATTCCAGAGGTCCTGATAGGTCATGTTTCATGCTATTTGTAAGGCATCCTGGGATATTGTCTGGGCCCATTGATGCAGTGTTCTTGGTCATAGAGAGAGCATTAAGGACCTGTTCCCTAGTGATAGTAGGGGGAGTTATAATTTTTAAGATATTTCCTGAGGGAAGATTGAGGGGGAGAGAGGGGTAAAGCTGGAGCTGAGTTTATCAGCCAGGAGGTTTGCTATATCTTCTGGCTCAGTATAGGTGGCTCCATTTGCAATGATCTCTGCACACAACTGTATATTGCCTTCGAGGTTGCAAACATATCTAAAGAATGCTTTGTGGTTGTCCTTGGCCTGGGAGGCCAAACTTACCTCAAATTTGGGTTTGGTAGACTTGGTTTGTCCTCTGAGTTGTTTATTTAGTTTGATGAGAGTGCTTTTATCCTGCTGGGTGCTGCACCTCCTAATTTTTGCCATGATTTCCTTCCTCCTGTTATATAGACTATTGATTTTATGATTCCACCAGGGTTGCCTGTTTTTTTAGTTAGATTTATACTTCTTCCTGGTGGGTACAGCTGCCTCTATGCAGCTATTAACATGCTTGTACAGGGTTTCTGTGAACAGTTCTGCATAGGCAGCAGTGTTCTCGGGGTTTATGGGGGCTTGACATTTTGGCAGGTTTTCACTTAATAGCAGTAGGTTAGCCTTAGAATAGTTCCTGAATATTGCAGGTTTAGCTGGGGGTCCAGGTTTTATTTTTACTTCAAAGCAGACCATTCTAAGGTATGATCTTACCAGGGAAGGCAGTACATTAGGGGGTGTGCAGCACTCTCCCATATTACTGAGGACCAGATCCAGTATGGCTGCACCCCTGGTTGGTGTATTGACTATCTCATCCAGGGAGTTTGTGTTTTAAAAATCAAGGAATCTCTGTGTATCTATGTTTGGTGTCATACAGGATTCCCCGTTAATAGTGGGGTATTTGCCACCCATTAATATGGTACTGGGTTAGATGGTTAGTGTTTCTAAAGTTTAAATACATAGTATGGGCTTTCTGGGTCATAGACAGGGACCTATAACTTGCAAGGAAGTGGTACTGGATTTTATCTATGGAGAGATGAACATGGATCAGCTCAAGTGCATTGTCCTGTTTGACCAGCCTTGAAGTATAGTTATTTTTGATGTAAATAGAGACACCTCCACCTTTAGTCCCTGCCTGTGAAGTAGCTGGCCTGAATGTGTGGAAGGCATTATAACCTTGGTGTGCTGTCCATGGCTTTAAACCATCTCTCAGTATGTCTCAGTGACCGCACAGCTAGCAGCTTTCTCTAGGATAAAGAGAGCTTCTACCGAGTGGAGTTTTTTGTTTAGACTCCTAGCATTGCACAGTAATATCTTTAGATTTTCTTGGTTTTTGATTTGCTATGTCAGAAAAAGGCTATGGGGAAGACAATGTTTTAGCTAATATTCAAAAACCTAGATGGGAGATGTGCAGCTCATCCCTGGCAAAGCAGCGTGATCATCTCCTTCCATGCTGACAAATACTGAACCCCCTTAGAATGACACCACAAACTAAGCCATGGCCAGGTTGCAAGATTTCCCTAATGGATTTTTTTTAGGATTGTGAATACTTACAAAAGTAATAATTTCACTACTATGTATTTGACTGAAATCATGTCTAAGCAAGTGAAACATGCCACTAAAGTTTAGAACTCTGGGGCTCTGCTGAATATGGTTATTATGGTTACAAAATGATGTAATGACACAGTAGCAGCAGACTGAAGATGCTAATGCCTTCTCAGGCTGGGAATGTCAAAGATCTAGAGAAGGCATTTCCTATGCAAACTAGTGCATATGCCCTCAGATTCTTTTATGATATTAACATCAAGGAAATCAATTGATTCCTGTGAAATTGGATTATTTCCTTACTGAGTGTCCTGTGATACCACAGGTGCATGGGTTACCTAAGATACATATGAACCCTCTCCAACCAGTGTTTAGACCAACTGTAGTGGGCAGTGGGTGGCTAACACAGGCCATATCTATATTTCTAGATAAACAACTTAAGAAGGTATTTGTATTGAGTGAGGTGATCCTCAAAGATACAGAGCATTTCCTGAGGGATTTGTATAAAACATTCAGGGAAGTTCATGTAGCTAGTATTGACTTCCTTGTCACACTGGATGTGGTGTCATTATTTATGTGCATCCCTAATGATGAGGGAATTAGCATGGTCAAAACAGCTTTGCTCAGAAGTGGCCTGTTTACCAGTGAACATACTGATTTGTTGTGCTTACTATTAGAGATGGTATTGGAGCACATCATCTTTTTTTTTCAGGGCAATTGCTACTGGCAGAAATCAGGCATAGCCATGGGCACAAGTTGTGCTAATCCCTACACCAACTTGGTGATGTTTGAATGGGAACACCTGCATATCCTGGAGAAATGGGTAGACAATATAGTTATCTATCGACATTTTGTCGATGATATGTTTATTGCCTGGAAGGGGGGCAGGGAACAACTTGATGATTTTGTAGGCTTTTTGAATGACAGTAGCTTGTTTCTTAAATTCACTCTGTCCTGTTCACAGGAATTGATTGATTTCCTTGATGTTGATATCAGAAAAGAATCTGAGGGCATATGCACTAGTATGCATAGGAAGGACTGTTATAGACCTTCCTATTTACATAGACACAGCATGCATCCAAACTATGTTTTTAATAACATCGTTACTGGACAAGCCCTTGAAGTATCTAGATTGTCCAGTCAAGGAAGAGTATTAGACAACAGTTTATCGGGGTTGAAAAGTGAGTTTATTTCTAGGGGTTAAGGTGACATAGAAGTTGAGGAAGCATGTCTCAAAGTCCTTAGTGAAAGAGAAGGAGGAGCCAGGACGTACTTCTCTGAGAAGAGTTCTACTTCAGCATCACCACGTTTTATGAGCGAGTGTCCTCCCATTGTGTTAACATATATACAAGGGGTGTTGGATGTTAAAGGAATTATTAGGGTCAACTGGCACATCTTGATGGTAGATAATAGGTTTTCGGATCTCCTGAGGGACGGTCCTAGATTTGTTTATAGGAACAAGAGGAATTTAAAGCAATGGCTGTGTTATCCCAAAGTTAGAGTCCCCCTTCCTTCCATCATTGATGCTACATCCAAGTGCAAGAGTTGTAACTATTGCCAATATATTGATGAATCTATATTTTTTAGACATCCTGTGATGGGTCACTTATGGAGTATTAAGAAAAATGCTAATTGTAACTCCAGGCATGTTGTCTATTTAGCCCACTGCCAATGCTGCTTTCAGTTCTATGTGGGGAAAACCAATAGACATCTCAAGGAGAGAATTAGGGACCATTTGTACTGCATTCACAAAGGGCACGATTATAGTGCCCTAGCAAAACATGTATTATAAACAGATTCAGCACATTCCTTTCTATTTCAAGTTTTACATGTGGTGCTTCCACATATACATGGGGGGGATTGGTTGAATCGCATTGAGGTGGTAGAAATAGAGTGGATTCTTAGGTTAGGTGCACATCAGGCCATGGATCTGAATGACAATGTGCCCCTCAAACCTTTACTTAAGGCTAGACGCTTGAGGCACTGAGTTTTCCATAATAGTTGTTCAAGTCCTCATGTATGTGTCCACATAGTTTATTTCTGCAATGTGTAAAAGATCCTTTAGTACCTAGATTAGTTATTGATTTAGTAATGATTGTTTTTTTCTTTTTTATATATATGTCTTGAGTTAGTTTTTAATATTAATGCAGAATGTATCATGGACAGGTATGTTTTGATTTTAGTTTAGTTTAGTTGCTGGTTCTTGCCTGTATATTGTTCATAGACATTTTTATGTTTTTTACGTTTTTAAAAGGATTTTCCTGCCTTGTTGCTTTAAAGCATTAATTGTATTTTGTTGATGTACTTCGTGATAGGTTGCTGCAAGGTACGTTAGTGAAATTGCTGCTTTTTTGAATTGTCTGATGAAGCGACTTTGTGGTGCCGTGAAAGTGCTAATGTATCTGTTAAACTTTTTGTATTTTTTCACATTTAAGTTTTAATTTTTACTGTTCCTGCCAGCTACTGGATTTATTTTTTATTCTGTGCTGTTGTGCTGTGTTTTGGGTTTTCTTGCATTACTGTTTCATATTGAGGAGGCATACCTTGGAGACCAGTATTACACATTCTACTTAACAGAGTGCATAGAAATAAGGACAGGAAATTTCCACCAAAATTATTTAATACATTGGCATGGAATTCATGCATAACAAATAAAATAAAGCTTTAAATAATATATTCAAACTTTTAAAATGTCGAATACCATATGTTCGAGACCATATGGTCGATATTTGAAAGTCCGAATATATAATAAAAAAAAAGAAAAGAAAAACATACCTTAACAGTGTGAGCAGGAGGCAAGCACCCCTGCACCCTCCACACCCCACCTACTTAAATATACCAACTAAAAGACCACACTTCAGTGCAGAAAATGGAAATTCTCCCATTTAGCACTGTACGGCGCCATTAAAGTCAACCTTCGAACCCTTGAAATTTCGATCATATTGACTCAACCATATGACAGTCGACATTTCAAGTGTTCATTTATTTGACATAGACCCTAATATACCTACTAAGCTTGTAAAGTTTCAGTCGGAATTGAGATTATTGGGCTGAGAATAAAGTATATGATCTGGAGCTCTGCAAGGCTATGCACATCAGAAAATCAATGTTGTTTTATGACCATTCAGACTTAACACTGTCGAGCTTATGAAATTATCTCTGCAGTGCATAATTTATTGTGCTACCCTTTCCACTTTTACTACACTTCCAATCTTATTTTGAAAATAGGCAGATATTTTCTTCAAGGACATGAAAGAAGACTCAGATATGGAAATTATTAAATTAATATGACTAAGAGCCCTACATTGGTTATAAATATTCACAACAAAATAGTGATTAGATCCCAGTGCTAATCTTAGCTTTTTGTGTTTTTTTTTTTGTTGATGGAAAAATCTCCTAAAGCCTCTTTACAATACAGTGAAAATTTCACTTACACTGATATTTTTCTAACATGGTCTGATGATTCCTGCAATCAAGCAATACACAGAAGAGGCCTTTTAAAGACATTACAATAAGTGTTTTGCTAAAATATGTTGCAGGAAAACACTTACAAAATCTCTCTTCTTAATTTGATGGACCCTTGATGTTTCATTACGTGCTGAAAACATGGAGCCAAAGAGTGAACACAACACTATCAAACAACAGCCTGGGCAAAGCATTTTTGTAGATACTGCATTGCCATTTTCCTCTGCATCAAAAGAAAGCTGGGTCCTTATTCAAAAGCTGAACCATCAATGAACAATCTGATTTCTATAGACTTCGATGGTTTAGAGATAATCTAATCAAATTATAGCCAGGCCAATTCTCCAACCCTTTTAAAACAAAGAACACACACTAAAAAAAGTCTTCTTTTACAAAATTGCCAAACTCTCAGTTTCAATTAGTATGCAGTTTATAAATGAAGGAATGGATTCTCAGACTGAAAAAAAATCCAACTGCCATTTTCCTGATATCTTAAAAGCATGCACACATAGCACAGACTGAAATGGAAATGTTCTTGCTTGACTAGTTTCACAAATTATAGAGGAGGACTGTAGTTAAACTCACATTCAGTCCAGTGAGATATGGACTAGGCAAAAGTTACCACCACTCAGCCCACACACCAGTCTATGAAATTATAGTCTCCTCTGATATACTGGATGCTTTAAAATAAGATTTAATAACTCAAAGATTAAATAAAAGTCAATGACAATTTATACAGGCTGCAAGAAAAAAATCTATAGCTACTTAAGGCATATCATGATGATAATATCATCCCACATGAACCCACCCTTTCTCTATCACTATCCTCCCTATTCCTCCCTTCCCTACTACCATAACTCACTTAACAACTGTTCTGTATTGTACAATTCCCTTCTGAAGATAACCCAATGTGTTATGTAAATTCATTCAAATGTTTTATTATATGTTTCTTTGCTTTTTTTTCTTCAATGCTATAATGCCTCTTACTATATTGGGGTACCTATTAATTTGACAATACTTGCACTACAAAAGACCGACAGCTAAAGATTGAAAGAGCCAAACCATGAACGGCCACCTAAGCAGATTTTTTCTCAGGGAAAGAATTTTCTTGGCTGTTAATGGGAAGTTGCCCTTTCCCTGATGTGGAGCAATCTCGGAGTTAGTATATTTAGTTAGGGGGGGGGGGTGCCACCCCCACATGGATGAGTGTGTGGGTTGAAGCCTCCCACTTAATTCAGGTTGAAAGGTTTTTGTTTTGTGTAACGGCCAAGCGAATTCTTTCCATGGGAAAAAATTTGCTTAGCTGGCCATGTGCAGTTTGGAAGTTTCTATTTTTAGCTGTCGATCTTTTATAGTTCGACAAGTTAAAGTTTCATCAAATTAATAGGGAAGCACTATATTGTACTGTTGAGTTTTATCTGCATTTGCTTAACTCTTTTAATGTAATTTTTTTCATTGTATTCATCTTCAATTTTGTAAATTTTCTTCCTTACTTGTACATTGGAGCTTTTCTCCCCAGGCTTCCACTGAAAAAGGGCTTTTGCTCAGATGGGCTATCCCAGTTAAGAAACATCAAACAAATAAATAAATGTTATTAGCATTCAAGAGCACTGAGAACAATTTCAGAAATTTGATGACTCTACAAATATTTGGCATATTACTTTAATTCAGACACTTCTTTAGCTCAACAGTTATTTATCCTAAACAAAGTCCATAACACAGGCCCAAAAAAGATGAGACATGAACACAACTATCCTAGTGATTTTAATTTAATTGATCATGAAGACTGGCTCCCTCTTGAAATGACATCTGATTTCTGACATTCATACAATTACCATGAAAACAAAAGATCTTTCAGGATTTATCAAAGTGGAAATGGTATATCAGGCACTGATTTCTATTTAGAAAAACATTCTTGTCAGACTCTTTACAAACAGAATGGCATTCTATGATGACAGCTACTGTTGAAGCTTTTATAGCAACATATCATTAAAACTCAACTCATAACTAGACTAATTCCACATTTTTACTTTAGTTGCACTACTAATCTTAGAAATTTACTCTACAAAATGGCATATGAACCTATTGCATGCACAATATATTTCTAGAATATCAGGTCACATGATACATTTTAAGCTGTGGAGTCACATGACCATTTAGTGTTTACATTTAAGGAAGTTGCTTTATAAGAGTTTTAGATTCTAAAGAAACTGTATTGCTTGCATAGATAAAAGTGTTTAATCTTTTTTTTTTTTTTTATTAAAACATGGTGACAGTTTCACAGAAACCATGTTGGCATTTTTGTTCAGGTTACTGATTTAATCTTTTTTATTTGAAACTGGACTTCCCCCAAATTCTCGCCAATGACTTTATAAATATGGAACCCTTAAGAACTGTTCTCTGCTATCTAGAACTGTCTCTGAATGACTAAGTTATAAAAGAAGACACTGCTATTTCTTTAAATCATCTAAATATTAAATGTTTTCTCAACATGGATGCAGTCCACAGCAATCCTATTCTAAATGTCTTGGGGTATGGTGTGATTAGGTTTTAAATATTTTTTTTTTCACATCCATACTCCAATGTCAAGTGGAAGGTAATAAATCTAAACTGCAGCAAGACTTTATCAGATATCACATATGTGTTTCAAACTTATATATCAAAAATCGATGCTCAGTATGAAATAAAGAAATTCAAAGAATGATTTTCAAAATAGTTTACTTATTAACTTCACCCTTACATTGTCAAATAATTTTTCAGATCATTGATGGCATAGTTGTGGCTATACTGGACACTAAAACACATGCAGTGGGATTATCTCCCTATAAAAGTGAGGTGTTGGTAAGAAATGTGCTAAATAATCATTCCAAAAGATACAACACTGTAAATCAATTATAGCAAATTGATTCTTTTTATAACTTTGAGTTAACTAAACCTCAACTAAAACTGCTTTATTTAGTTTTAAGATATTTTATTTAGCAGCCATTGAAATATTGAAGTTAATATTAATCTCTTGGGCTCAGCCTTTTGATATAACATTTTATTCTTTATGAATGGTGGCAATACCTCTATGAGTACATACACATGAAAACTTCTGATTTACTATGCTTTCTGAATCTAATTTATGTTTTTCTTAATAAACATGGCATTGGAAGTTCTTGGTTTAGTTAAAAACACAGTACAGTAGACAGTGAGGGATAGGCCAAGTCATCCACATGAAGTCGCTATTCCTTTATGTTATGTAGACATCTGCCTTAATATATATAACATAGTTTTAGTTCAAATGTAGTTTAAGTGGGCATGCCATCAACACTTTAGAGAAATATTAGACTCAGACATGGTAATGTTAAATTGACAAAAAAGGACAAATTAAAACATAATAATTTGTATTGCTTGCTAAAACATGCACAATAAGTGCTCTCAAAGCAGTCTTGGGTGTTTACATATAAGTAGGAAAAAGTCATATTTCTATGAAGTATAAAAATATTGTTGCTACTTTTGAATTTCTTCAGTTGTGAAATGAGCATAACTTTTTTCTGCATGATTCCAGACGTCACAAGCACAACACCTATAGCAATCATTGAACATCAGCGTCATTATAAACAAAATCTGCTATATACTCTAGACTGCATGGCAGAGAGGGATACAGCCCTTACTGGGTCCCAGATGGCCCATGTGAAACTATCAGCATGGGAACTGTAGGGTTACACAGAGGGACAGGATGGGAGTGAATGGTTCATATCAGCTCAGCCACTGGGGAGGGGGAGCATCCTAAGGTCACTGCAATAAGTGCAAATGAGGATGGTGAACTCCATGCTGCATGAGAAGTGAGACACTTAGTTGGGGGATGAGTAGGCCTTGAAGCATACATGCACATATTGATTCACTGTTTGAGTAGAACTTGCAGGGTCACCAGTGAATGGGAGGTGTTAGTACACCCTCTCCAGCAGCAATCTGACACTGTCCAAAAAAAAAAACATCAAAAACTCTGTATGAGACAGCAGTGGCAATAATAAAGCAGCAAAATCACAATATCCTCAATCTCTGTGGTGCAGTGCTAGATTGGTAAAAGGTGTCAGCTCATAAGAGATTCTTCGGTTTGATTCTCAACTGGGCTACCTTCTGTGGGGAGTCTGCATGTCCTCACTGAATTCACGTGGGTTTTTTCCAGGTACTCTGGTTTCCTTCTACATTCCAAAGAGATGCATCTGGATAATTTTTCCCCCAGCCTCTGCTGAAAATAGTCTCTATCCTGGTCCACAAATGTTAAATAAATAAATAAAATAAAATAAAATTTCCTCACCAGTCCTGGACATGGGTTGGGTCCTGTGGAGGTTAAAGTGCATCTGGCCCACCAACATCATGAAGAGCTGATGGCAGCTGATGGTCAGTTACAGAGAAGAGGGAGACAATCTGCTATATTTGGAAACAGCTTTCGAATTAAGCAAGTGTCTTTATTGGCATTTAGTAGCCCAGATATTATTGAGGTCATTACTGCTAGATAATAACACAGCAGATTATTTTAGTTTTATGATTTGAATTCAGACAACTCCAAAAGGCAATGCCATGGAGTAGATGCACGTACATATATATGTGATACCATACAGCTGCCATAGCTAACCTGCAGTCAAATTTCTTACATGGAACAGTACTTCTACACCTCTGCCTCTGTCCATTCGAGCAATGGCTGAAGATTTCCTTCTAAGATAAAGAACTCCAACAGTAACTATTTAGTTTTGTCTCTGTTAGCAGACCATCCAATGCTGGACTCTGTTACTAAATCTGGCTTATTATTACAAGCATAATCAGGTGAACTTAGATGTGATTTTTAAGAAGGATTATATCATAGTTATATTGTTCAGCAAGCATTTTCATTTTACTAGAAAAGTAGCTGCATTAGTATTCCTTAAAATAGATTCACATGGGACGTACAAATGACAGCATGGAAGTCATATTTTTATGAGTGAAACAAAGCATTGTGTCTACAACTTTGGATCTTTCAATACTCTCCTCACTAAAATCCCCTAGAATCCTCATTTTTGTTGCAAATTAAATGAACATATACATCTTAACAGGAAAACCATAATACTTACATTAATTATACAGATATATTTAGTGGAACAACATTAAGTATTACAACATCTATAATTGGATTTCATATTCAGTAAATCCTCAAAAGGGAAAATGTTGTTTATATCTCATCAAAGAAGCAAAGTTGTATTACTTGTTCTTTGGCTTTCCCTAGATTTATGGGATGTCTGCTAAGAGTACAGAGAAGGTTTCAGATTTGCTGGGCATTCTGCTTAATGTCAATTTGAATTAAAAAACAGCAGTTGTAATTTCTTTTTGTCCTCAAGAACTGTTAAAAGCTAACTGAAAAAGGAAGTAGGAATAATATTGCCTGCTCAAGAATCTGACAGAGAAGTTGTTTATAAACATGTGTGGTGCAGAATGATAACTTTTTTGTTCTCACTTATCTTTGCCCGCACTTCTGTTTCAGTTTAACAAATTATTTTACAGCATCTGATAAGCAGACACATCCCAAATGTTGGAAAAAAGCATTATAAGAAAAAGAAGTAAACCTTGAAAAGAAATACTGGGGTGATGAAAAACAGATCAGTTGTTTTTCTTTATATATTTTTTTAATATTTAGAACTGACAATTGATAATATGCATATACACACACACATAGGTTCATAGGTGTGTACTAGGCTAATGGCCCTGGAGTCTTTACAAGCCTAGCCCATAGTATTCCCCTGGCATTGTGCCACCCAACCTTAGTTCCCAGTGCCACTATCGAGTACAGCCACTGGAGTGATCCCTGGGGTGAATTTTCTAATTAATCAGCCTTGCCAAGACTTGAACCCAGGACTCTGGCTGTACACCATAGTCAGAACAATTTACCATTACACCATCTGATATGTAAATAATCATCCCTTGCATGTCTTGAAACCAGGATGCTGTATACCATAGCAACAGAAATTTCTATCAGAGCCACACACACACACACGCATGCGCATGCACACACACACACGCACGCGCGTGCACACACACACACACACACACACACACACACACACACACACACACACACACACACACACACACACACTCACACTCACACTCAGTTGGTCTCCGTGTATGCTTATTTCTTGATTTTTCTTTGTTTTCATAGTTATTAGTAGGTTTGATAGCGTGTATGTATTTACCTGGATAGCTAGCAGCTGGGTAGCAGTCACAGGCTTTGTAACAGGGGAATTTACAGAATTATAAACAATGTGTTAAGTAGCAAATATTATTTAATGTGAAAATAGGTATTTAAGTATTGCATTGATTTAAATTATAGTGGTCTGCAGTCCTGTCTGGTGCAATATATGAAAATGTATGTTCAGGGGCTTGTTTTATAAATCTTTCTTCACTAAAGACAAATACATTCTAATACATGATAGGATTTCTAATATATTTTACACTGTGAGAAGTTTTCCCAGAAGGCACACTCCTAATTTAGCATTGTATCATTAAACTGCTATCTTTTATTCACCAAAGTAAAAATACACATTTTAACTGTCACTTGGAAATGGACGGCCATGGAACAAAATACTTTCCTTTTGAAAAGGCTGAAAATCAAATGAGCAGTATGTATAAAGATGTTTAGTAATTAACCTCTATAAGGGATTTTTAATACAGTAGTAGGAGTGAAGGCAGCATGCTGATTAAATAACTTTTACCCTCTAATTTTGCTTCACTACAAAACTTAATTCAAATTGACTAGGTGAATGGTTAATAGACTAAGCTATGGTTCCTGAAAGGTTACTATATGGTAAATGTTTTTTATTTAGCCAGATAAAGTTTGATTCAGCTGACTATCTTCTTTGTTTGAACTTGTCAGAGATGCATCAGTTCCTTCCTCAGTAACCAAACTCTTTTACTGTTTTGCAGTCATAAAATAGTATTATTTTGTACTGTATATCACAGGAATGACACATTTTGACCTTTTTTGTCTCTTGAGACATAGTACTTCAGGTAAAGACAAGGATCATGGTCTATTGGGGGGGGGGGTTGTAGGGTTTAGAAAATAAGTTATTGTTCTCTGTTATGATAGCCAAGCTTCAAATCTTGTAGGCTTAAGTGAATGTTCAGTTTGTCACTGATGAAGATTATCAAAGAGTCTTGCAGTGTTCCCCCTGGTACATTTACTTGTATGTGTGATATATAAGGTGGGATTAAAACCCCAAAATAATAGGTCAGGCAGATAAATCCTCAGGCCAGTATACCAGGCAGAAGAAAAAAGGCTTAATAAAACAACTATGTATTACAAGTAAAAAACTATTTTTACTTGCAGTAAATACTCTTGTTTTCTTAAGCCAATGTTTAACGGTAAAGTCACCTTCCCAGAACAGCAAGTATCTTAATCAGAACTAAAGTGCCTAAAGAAAAACATGTAAAGTTTGTTATTCCTATCATTTAGATAAATGGTCACTCAAGCGGAGATAACACCAGTCTATACCTCTCAACCGTACCAAATGTATTGGTAAATACCGGTTTTGAGGGCAAAATGTTGGGGTGCCATGAATTCCTGCATGGCCCTTTTAAATTCCAAATTTCCTAGGTTTTTTTTTTTTTTTAAGATGAACACATCATCACGTGCAGGGCGTGTGCAATGACATCAGCTTCTCAGAATGCCAAGTGCATGTGTTTATTCAAGCAATCTTTCTTCTCCCAGCTAGGTAAGGCAAATACAAGTATATTGTTTAATTGTTTTAACTGATTAGTTTATGACTGGAGGCAGAAGGCATTTTAAATGTTTTATGTGCAGATTCTGCAGAAATTTAAATTGAGATTTCTTTTACTTTATGAGGCAGAAGGCATCACTTTTTAACTTAACAGAACGGCCGTCTGAAACTGAGATTACTTTTAGTATAAAAGGCAGAAGCCAACACATTTTAACTTAATAGAATGTCAGGCATCATATTTTGAATTACCAGCTCGTTAAGGCAAATACAAGTGTATTGTTACTGGCTCAGTAAGGCAAATACACACTTATTGCTTAATGTTTTATGTGCAGAAACTGGTTACTTTATGAGGCAGAAGGCATTTTAATAGTTTTATGTGCAGAAACGTTACGAAGTAGAAGGCATTTTAATTGTTTTATGTGCAGAATCTGAAACCGAATGGCAGGCATCATGCTTTGAATTACAGGCTCAATGCTGGAGATTACTTTTACTGCTTTTTGAAGGCTGGAGGGTGTGTGTGTGTCTGTGTGTGTGGAAAATGCCCCCATGTAATACACCTGGTGGCTAGAGGTATTTCAGGCTTAAACCCTGTGCCTTTAGTACAGGGTAAAAAGAGCCTAAAGTCCCTAGCCACCTCTATTTCTGAGCTTCGTCCAGATTTGTTGTGCTAAGAGTTGAGAAGATCTATGGTGAGAAGAGAGAACAGAATTTGTATTCCCCTATTACTGGCTTTGTTTTTTGTCCAGGTTTTTTGTGCTAAGAATTGAGAGCTATGGTGTGTGAGAAGTGAGAACTGAATTTATATTCCCCCATATTGGCTTTGTCCAGGTTTTTTTTTTTTATTTTAAGAGGTTGAGAGCTATGGTGAGAAGTGAGAACTGAATTCACTAAATGATAGCCATTAAGTTTCAGTCTTCCTTTCTTTTCAGGAAACTGCTGATTTGTCATAGTGGTATGTTGCTCTGACTGTAGTGCATAGGGTCCTGGGTTCAAGACTTGCCAGTAAAATGCATGGTGGTGGTAACACAACATTTTATTCTAGCAACTTTCCAAAATTATACAAACAATGTTTAAAATGTGTCCCTGGTAAGTCCCTAGCCACCACCACTTATGAGCTTTGTCCAGGTTTTTTGTTCTAAGAGTTGAGAGCTATGGTGAGAAGTGAGAACTGAATTTGTAGTCCCCCATTATTGGCTTTGTTTGTCCAGGTTTTTTGTGCTAAGAGGTTGAGAGCTATAGTGAGAAGTGAGAACTGAATTCACTAAATGATAGCCATTATATTTCAGCCTTTCTGTTTTTCAGGAAACTGCTGATTTGGTATAGTAGTATATTGCTCTGACTGTAGTGCATAGGGTCCTGGGTTCAAGTCTTGCCAGTGGCATGGTGGTAGCACAACATTTTAATCAAGTAACTTTCCAAAATTATACAAGCAATGTTTAAAATGTGTCCCTAGTTTTTGACCTCCCCCCCCCCGAAAAAAAAAAAAAACTGAAGTTGAAAAGTGCAAGAAGCTGTGCAAGATGCCTATGGCTTACACTACTGTCATTCTATTTATAGTGTGGGTGTGGAAGTAGACTTTTATGATGGAAATGTTCTGAATTGGGCAGTTTTGTCATTATTGGTTCATGCATTTTGTTTCATTGCCTGCAGTACAGCCTACTGGAAAAATGTTCAAACAATAAATTTAAAATGTGCTCTAACAAGTGTGTTGTATTATACAAGCAATATAACTTAATAAAGTCAGGAAGGTGTATCAAAGAAAAGAACACATGTATGTTTCTTGTTTTGTGTGCAAGGGGCCAATGATTTGAAAAAGGCCCAAAAGTAATATTTATCCACCACTGGCCAGATGTATTTTCTTTGGATGTGGTATGGGTTTAAATGCTATTTCAATGAATGTGAGTTTCAAGGGCAGAGAAGTTTTAATGCCAAGTCTATTTTCATTGAGAAAGTATTGCTTTATTTAGCAGATATCTGTTAGTGTTTGTGCATTGTTGTGCTGCACAATGTAAAAATAAAATCCAAATAATCATTGTAGAAGTAAAGCAGTATGCATACATTAGTGTTTATGGTAAATGGGATGAAACTGCCAGGTAATGGGACATTGGAATGGCTGCAGGGGGGACTTTAGTACCATATTTTGGTTGTCTGTTCTTCAGTTTGCGTTTAAAAGTTGGTATCCCATAATTCCATTGAAGTGGATGGGGTTACATAATTGTGTATGCAAATTAGATGTTAATCAGCGTACAGATTTGTACCTATTTTTCATTGGCCATGTCCAGAGTTTTGATGTTTCCAGGTTGAGAGGTATGCACCAGTCCCTAGAATGAGTCCTGACAGGATGCATATTCTTGTCTACCTATGTGTGTGTGTGTGTGTGTGTGTGTGTGTGTCTGTGTGTGCGCGCGCATGCGCGCGTGTGTGTTTGTGTGTGTCTGTGTATATTCATCTATATATATATATATATATATATATATATATATATATATATATATTATATATATATATATGGATCTATTGTGTATCTAAAATATTGACAAAATAAACACTCAAAAAAAAAAAATATATATATATATATATATATATATACATATATAAATATATATATATATATATATATATATATATATATATATACTAGACAAACCCTTGCAACTACCTTTTTATTATCCTCTCTCCTTTATGGTGCCCCTCTCCTCACTAATATCCGAAATTCTACAAAATCCAAACTTGCTATGTGTTACAACAGAATAGCAAAATTTGCCACCAAGACCACATTCTCATCGCACCATTGTAAGTCACTGAAACAATTAGGGTGGCTGGAACTCCCTCACCATCTCTAATTCACCCAACTAACTCCTGTGCACAAAATAATCTACAGACCCACAGACTGTACTGCTCTCTCCACTCTACTTGCCAAATACCATTCCAGCAGGCATCTAAGATCTGAAAAATCATCTACTTCTAAAAGTAGATAAGCCCACATTACCTGCTAGTCAACTCCTCTATGCCTTCACCATCGCAAAACTATGGAACTCACTTCCTCCTTCTATATGAAACACAGGCAGCACCACCACCTTCAAACAAATGCTGAAAAATCATTGCAATTCCTACTGGCTATTTTCCTGCTCTATAACCTAACCTCTTCACTCTGCTTATATGTTTACTAAACTCCTATGTCTTTTGCTACTAGTGACTGATGATATTTTCTCCATATTTATTTTTATCTTCACTTGTTGATTCTGGTACAATAATACTGATCTCTGTTTATACCAGTCTGATTGAATTCATTGAATTCTGCTTTTATGTATATATTCTGTATATGTTACTACATTTACTATCTGTAACACTGTTTCTGCTTCTGTACTAATTAATGTTTATATTTTTTCTGTATCTCGTTGGAGCTTTTCTCCCCGGGCCTCCACTGAAAATGAGCTCTTTAAGGCCCAGTGGATTTATCCCAGTAAACAAATGCAATAAATAAATTAATAAATTATATATATATATATATATATATATATATATATATATATATATACGTGTATGTATATATATATATATATATATATATATATATATATATATATATATATATATATATATAATATATATATATATATATATATATATATATATATATATATATATATATATATAGTTTCACTTCAGTATCTCGAAATACTGAAGCAAGGAAACTGAAATTGACGAAACCAGAATTCTGATGTTTCAGTATTCCGAAATACTGAAGTGCAATATAAAAAAAAAAACACTACATACAACATTTATGCAGGGGGGTAAGCTCCCCTGCACCCCCACACCCTCTCTACTTAAATATACCAACTCCAAGATTGCGCTACAGTGGAGAAAAGGGAAATCTCCCATTCCGCGCCATATGCAGAAGTGCAATCATGGGGATGTGATATTTAAGTGCGGGTGAATGCAGGGGGCTTGCCCCTGCAGAAACAGCACTTTTCTGAATTTAAATATGTTTTTCGTGCCACTTCAGTATTTCGAAATACTAAAACATTGGTATTCTGAACTCGGCCATTAGAGTTTCGGTGTTTCAGTATTTCGAGATACTAAAGTGAAACCATGCACACACACATATATATATATGTGTGTGTGTGTGTGTGTGTGTGTGTGTATACATATAACCAGAAGATCGAACCCACTGAAGCGGAAGTGCACTTTCTCAAAAGCTGGTTCTCCGAAGCACATTACAGTGGGGATAAGGAAATATATATAGTATATATATATATATATAATAATAGTGCGATCTCGGAGTTGGTATATTTAAGAGGGCGGTGTGGGGAGTGCAGAGAGGGTGCTCCCCTGTAAAATACTGTTTAAGGAAGTTTTTTTCTTTTTTTTTGCTGGTGAGGAGAACTGGCTTTTGCAAAAGTGCACTTTCGATCTAATGTACTTTCGCTTTAATGGGTCTCGATGTTGCTTTTTCGAGATAGTGAAATTTTAATCAAGCAACATAGACTCATATATATATATATATATATATATATATATAGATGAACATATATATATATATATATATTTATTTATATCAAGAGAGGAAAATTAACCACCCGCCCCCCACATAACATTAGCCTCAAATTTGTCTCAACAGTGGTAGCATTACAGGAGGGTATGTTAATGTATAGAGATAGGGTTAAGTTAGCATGTATTACTGAAGATGACATGTGTGTGTGTGTGTGTGTGTGTGTGTGTGTTGATAAGAGGGGAGTAGGGAATTTAGTCTTTAGCCACCGTAGTACATTAATTGGTAAATTAATATGTATGTATATCTATCACACACAGATTCAGTTGCAATCCTCAAGCCTCCACAAAGTAAATGTTGTTAATGCCTCTGACACAATTACATTAAAAAACAATCATCAACATGCATTCCAAGTCTATTTTTCAGACTATGCAAATTTTAGTCAATCACGTTGTCGCCTCACTATAAGACGCTGTCCGGTTCAATTCTCAGCTAGAGCGTCTTCTGCGTGAAGACATGCGTGAATGGGCGTACCTTCATTGAAGGTTGTGCGTCAGGGCTGGCAACTCGGCACGTAAAAAACAACTGCCAATCATTAGCGGACAGGAGTTCCGCTGTGGCAACCCCTAACCAGGAAAAGCCGAAATGACACAAACCAGGAAAAACACAACCACACAAAATTGAAAAAAAAGGAAGCAGAGTAGCCATTTCTCAATGTAAACATAACATCTTCTTAAAATTATAAAGTGTCATAGAGATGTGCTCAAAAGTTTTGCATGCAATAAATATATTATTTGTTTTTGAATTTTTGTGTGGTTGTGTTTCTTCTGATAACTGTTTTTTCCTTATCTTGTGGAGAACAAATATGGTCACTTTACTTATTTGCTTTATTCACGGTATAATTTTTAAAATAAAGTGCCCTCTGCATCCCCACATACCCTGATAATTATTTCTTCCACCTCCAAGATTGCACAAACTCCAGGGAAAGGGCATATTCCCCAACTGAGGGGATCGTCTAATCTTGCACAAACTGCCAACCATTTATTTTGATTTTGTTGTCCAAAGTGTGTCGACAAAACAGAAGTCACTTTTAACTTAAATCAACTAAAAACAGCTAACCATGTGAGTGCGTTTGTGTGTGTGTGTGTGTGTGTGTGTGTGTGTGTGTGTGTGTGTGTGTGTGTGTGTGTGTGTGTATGTGTGTGTGTGTGTGTGAGTGTGTGTGTGTGTGTTTGTGTTTATGTGCTTGTGTATATGTTTATTGTGTTTTTCTTCTTTATTTTCAATTATGTGACTTCAGTGCAGTTTTAGTCTATGTTCTGACGTTCAATATTTTGAATGTTTGACCATACTTGATATACTCTATATAGAAACATGAATGCATATTCATACACATATGTATATATGTGCAGTGGTAGCGTTGTCGCCTCACAGCAACAGGTTCTCCAGTTTAATTCTTGGCTAAGGTGCCTTTTGTGCAGAGGAGTCTGCATGTCCTCCCTTCGTTTATTTGGGTTTCCTCTAGGTGCTCCAGTTCCTCCCATGGTACAAAGACATGTGTCTGAATTGTTTCTATCCGGGCCTCCACTCAAAATTGGCTTTGCTCCAAGTCGGACTTTCCCGGTAAATAAATGTTATATAAACATGTGCATATATAGTGGAGATAAAAACTTTACCCTCCCCCCCCGTTAAAATGTCATGTTTTTGTGATATAAAAAAATGAGACCACAATAAATAATTTCAAAACTTTTTCCACCTTTAATGTGACCTATAACCTGTACAATTCAATTGAAAAACAAACAAATCTGTTAGGGGAAAATAAAAAAATAAAAAATGCACAATAAGCTGGTTGCATACGTGTACATACCCTTAAACTAATACTTATTTGAAGCATCTTTTAATTTAATGACAGAATTCAGTCTTCTTGGGTAGGAGTCCATCAGCATGGCACATCTTGGCTTGGCAATATTTGCCCACTCTTCCTTGCAAAAGCACTCCAAATCTGTCAAATTGCATGGGCATCTCTTGTGCATAGCCCTCTTCAGGTCACACCACAGATTTTCTTTTGGATTTACGTTTGGGCTCTGGCTGGGCCAGTCCAAAACTTTAATTTTCTTATGGTGAAACCATTATTTTGTTGTTTTGGATGTATGCTTGGGGTCATTGTTGTAAAGGTGAAATCCTCTTCATCTTCAGCTTTCTAGCAGACACCTGAAGGTTTTGGGCCAAAAGTGACTGGTATTTGGAACTGTTCATAATTCCCTCCACCTTGACTAAAGCCCCAGTTCCAGCTGAAGAAAAGCAACCCCAAAGCATGATACTGCCACCTCTATGCTTCACCATGGGGATGGTGTTCTTTTGCTGATGCTTTTGCGACAAATATGTCTTTCGGAAATGCAGCCAAAAAGTTCAGCCTTGGTCTCATCATACCATAACACATTTTCACACATGCTTTTGAGAGACTTGGTGTATTATTTTAGCTGGGCTTGGATGTTTTTCTGTGTAAGAAAAGGTTTGTGTCTTGCAACTCTAACCCATAGCCCAGACATATGGAGAATATGGGAGATTATTGTCACATGTAGTACACAACCAGTACTTGCCAGAAATTACTGCAGCTTTTTCAGTATTGCTGTAGGTCTCTTGGCAGCTTCACTCACCAGTTTTTGTCTTTTCTTTTCATCAATTTTGGAGGGACATCCAGTTCTTTGCAATGTCACTGTTGTCCCATATTTTCTCCACTTTTTGATGACTGTCTTCACTGTGTTCCATGGTATATCCAATGCTGTGGAAATGTTTTTTGTACCCTTCTTCTGACTGAAACCTTTCAACAATGAGATCCCTTTGATGTTTTGTTAGCCCTCTGTAAATCATATGGCTTTTGCTGTAGCAGGCAACTGAGTAACTGTCAGAAAAATCCTACTAGGACAACTAAAGTTTATTTGGGGTTAATCAGAGTCCCTTTAATTGATGGCAGGTGTGTACCAAGAAGACTGAATGTTGTAATCAAATCAAAAAGTACTTCAACAAAGTATTCATTTAAGGGTGTCCACACTTATGCAACCAGCTTATTGTACTTTTTTTGTTTTTTATATTTTTCCCCTAACAGATTTGTTTGTTTTTCAATTGAATTATACAGGCTATAGGTCCCATTAAAGGTGGGAAAAGTTTTGAAATGATTTATTGTGGTGTCATTATTTTTTTATATCACAAAAACCTGTCATTTTTAACAGGGGTGTGTAAATGTTTTTCATCCAGTGTATGTGTGTGTGTGTGTGTGTGTGTGTGTGTGTGTGTGTGTGTGTGTGTGTGTGTGTGTGTGTAGATATATATATATATATATATATACATATATATATATATATATATATATATATATATATATATATATATATATAAATATAAAGAGAGAGACACACACATTTAGATATAGATATTAATACATGCAGATGCACACACACACACACACACACACACACACACACACACACACACACACACACACACACACACACACACACACTACACACAACACAAAAATAGAAATATTATTTGACCCAGTCAAAATTGAAGGAAAGGGCATTGTTTATGTAAGAAAAAAAGACAGAAACAAGGGAACTTTAAATTTACCTGAGTAACAAAATGTTATCATGCTTCATGTAGAACTGAAGAGAAAGTAATAATATTAGTAATGTTGAATGCGTTTGTTCAAGCTACACTTAAGGTCTGCTATGTTATTAGAGCTACTTAATGTTGCTGAAATGAAATTACAGAATATTAAACAAAAAATACATGATACGAGGGTGCTACCTATACTTGTGTAGACTGACATTAACTACATACAGAAGTGATTTTGAATTTTAGATGAAACAATTAAAAGTAGAAGGCATACTTTAAAAATCAGCTTTTTTTTATTAGAACAAATTTATTTAAAAATTGAAAAGATGTTAAAAAAATTAGAATAGCTACAGAAAAATTATTATAGGTTCATAGGTTCATATGTTCATACTAGGCTATCTGCCCTAGGGCATTTATAAGCCTAGCCAGAGTGTGTTTGGCTTTCGCCACCCATTTTAAATTAATTTTGCTATGCCCTTTTTCGAGGTTAGTATACTGTGCCTCTGTCTAACAGTGACACAGAAGTGATACCCGGGGTAAACCTACGATCTCCCATCCACTCATCAAAATTCCTCATGGGGAGAGTCAATGAGGGACTCTGCCTAACCTGGACTGGGATTTTATTCCAGAGTGAAGGGAGCCTCTGGGTTATGAATCTGTCCCTCCAACATGTCCTATTTATTTCAGTGCTGAGGTTTAAGTCTCTCGAGCATGTAGCTCGATGGGATTTGGATTTTCTGAGGTGCAGCATGTCCATTAATTCCGGTTTGGACATGGCTTTATACGTCAGCACAGATCGCCTCTGAGCAGGCAGTATGCCACTGAGTAGAGCTGGAGTTTCTTTAACTGGGCAGCATATGCCATCTGTTTGAGCCCTTTGATCCTCTTGGTGAGGTACTTTTGGGGTCTTTCCAGTTGCTGCAGGTGTCTGGTAAGGTACATCCCAAAAGGAGCATTGTACTCAATTATGGGCCTGATGAGGGATGAGTAAAGAGGCACGATGACCTCCCCTGATCTAGATGTGAATCCCTTCATGATTAGGTGGGCTATATAAAATGTTTTTCTAACCACTTTGGCCACGTGGTTGTCAAATGAGAGATTGCTATCAACTTGGGTCCCCAGGTCCCTAATTACTTATTCTGTACTTAATGAATTACCACCTATGTGGTAATTTGTGGGCACTTTGTTTTTGCCAAAGGGGATGACTATACACTTTTTGGCATTTAGCTTGAGGCCATGGCTCTGGCACCAGTTGTCTGTTTCTATGAGGCCCTTTTGGAGGATGCTTGTGTCAGCTGGAGTGTCGATTATGGTTCCCAGTTTGCAGTCATCTGCAAACTTGGTCAGCCACAGTCCTTCCGTGTTGGCCTGTACCTCCGAGAAATATATACCGAACAAGAGAGGTCCCAGGACTGAGCCTTGTGGGACGCCACTTGTAACTGGTTTGGAGTCTGACATGGCACCAGCAATTCTAACCATGTGGGTTCTGTCCTTGAGCCAGTTTGCAACTCATCTAGTGACATAGGGGTTTATATTTAAGCTGGTGAGCTTATCTATAATGCCCGAGTGGGGTATTGTATCGAAGGCTTTTGCGAGGTCCAGGTAAGCTGTGTGGACCACCTTCCCCTCACCAATGGCCTTAGTGACTGTTTCAAAGAAATCAACCAGGTTTAAGAGGCAGGATCTGCCCTTAACAAAGCCAAACTGGGTAGGATCCAGTGTCTGTAGGTCCCCAATATCTTTATTTATGAGGTCCATGATGATCCTTTCCATAGCTTTGCAGACCAAGCTAGTCAGGCTTATGGGGCGATAGTTTCCAGGATCCGTTGAGGCACCACCTTTGTGGAGAGGGACCACTGTTGCTGTACGCCACTCTTTGGGTACATATCCTGTAGTAAGGCTGAGATTGAACAGTAGTTTTATGTTTGGGTTTAGCTCTTCTTGGAGTTCATGTAGGACGCAGCCCGGGACACCGTCTGGTCCCATTGATGCTGTGTTTTTTGCTTTGGAGATGGCAGCTCTTACCTGAGCATCTGAGATGTCAGGGGGGCAGCACTCTGCTGGGATAGATATTTGCCCTTTTGGTGGGGAGGGGGGGGGGAGAAGTTTGCGCTGAACCTTTCAGCTAGGATGTTGGCAATGTCTGTGGGTTTGATGTATTTTTTGTCATTTTGGACTAATTCTGAGCATATGTGGGAATTCCCACCCAGGTTCCTAACATAACTAAAGAAAGCCTTGTGGTTATCCTTAGTGTCCTGTGCAATTTTTCTCTCAAAGCTGGCCTTAGACGATTTTATGAGTGCCCGTAGTTTTTTGCTAATACTGATCAGAGATGCCTTCCCTTTTTGGGATTTTGCTCTATCATGTAGTAGCTTCCTCCTTCTATTGTATAGTTTGTTTATGGCTGGGGTCCACCAGCCAGGACATCTGCCTTTGGAGGATTGGGAATTGGTTTTATTTGGGTTTGCATGATTCATGCATTCCTGATGGTGTTCATAGAATGCGTTTATAAAGGATTCTGCGGTCTGGTACGTATTTTCCACAGGCCCGGGGGCTTTGAAGGATTCCACCTCAGTTTTGAGGAGTGTGAAATTTGCATTAGAGAAGTTTTCACTGTGGCTTTCAGGGCAGGGGGTGGAGTCGGGATGTGAATATCCAGTTAGATTAGTTTATGGTCTGATCTTACCAATGAGGGATACACTTCTGGTCTGGAGCATAGAGTCCCCATGTTGGTGATGATCAGGTCCAGTATGTTTTCCCCTCTTGTGGGAGTGGTAACAAGTTGTTCCATAGCATTTGAGTTTATAAATTCTAGGAACCTTTGGGCTAGGGTGTTGGAGCTAGAGTAATGATTATATCCAGCTTGACAAAGCATTACATATTAACAAAACATCAAACAATCAATAAATAAATAAATAACTTTACCTTATAAAAAGCATTTCAAGGAGTGATATGAAACAATGGCAAATGGTAAAATTTAAGTCTAGGTTTTTCATCTTCCCAACTCATTTCATTATTTTAAATAACTAGTCCTGTTGTTGTAGGCCTAGTTTATATAGTTAAAAAAATCCAATATTCTTAATTCCAACAATTGTGACATAATTTTGGCCTTGTATTTCTGCAAAACTAAATTCCAGTTTTGACTTACCCCTACTGGTCTTCTGTTTCCTTAAGTAAATGTACTACTAGCTCTAGCCCAAAATGAGCCCTCATCCCATTCCTGCCCTTCATTATCTGAGGGCTAACATTTATCCTTCTTATCAATTTGTAACTGTCCAAACTTAGAAGCAGATGTTCTCAGCATTTGTTGCTATTTGGTTGCTATTCCGTATGAGAAATACAGGCATTCCAATGAAAATGGTATAATAAAAATTAAAAAAATGGACAAACACTCCAGTAAAGAGATTGCCAGCATTATTTCTCATGTCACACATTCTGATACCTCAGTCATTAGCCCAATGAGGATCTGATTACAATTGTGATTACATTATGAACCATAACACTTTTATAAGGTGCAAAAACTCATTTAACCAATTTAAACAAATATGTGGGAAGCAAATAAACAATATTTGTGAATTCAAAATCAATACTGTAAACACACGAACTAGTAAATACCTTCTATAATAATTAAAATGAATGTGTCAAAAGTGGTATAAGATGTTTATGTTTCAAACATCTTAGAATTAATGTCTAATATGTTAAAATAACAAAACAAAGTGCAAGTCCCACCTCATGATAGAATAGGCTTAGCCAGCACAGTGAAAACATAATTAATTTCATTATCCTCTAGGCATTCCCAAAAAATAGGCTGTCACAGGCTTTTCCAACTTTTTAATTTTAGTATCCCCAATGTGTTCCATAATTCTCTCACTCCTTTTTGTGTTTTGAGTATCCCATATACACAAACAAAAGAATCATGTTCCTAGTTATGATCCAATTTTCACATTAGCTTGTGCCTCACTACAAATTTTCATTAATAAGTTGACAAAATCTGAGGAGAATTCAAAACCAATCAGAATTATTTGTAGATAATCCAACTAATAGAATCAAAAGCCTTTTCTATGTCTAGGCTGATAGAAGTTAGTTGTTATTTGTGTTTGCATGCTATGTCTATAGATAGTAATTTAATAATGCTATCTTGCACTTTTTTGTGAAGACTGAACCCTGTCTGATCATTATATATTAGATTAGATAATATTTTCTTTATCCTATTAGCTAATATTGTTATGAAAATTTTATAATCAGTGTTTATTAATGAAAATGGCCTATATGAATCACAAGATGCGGGGTCCTTACCTTGTTTTAATATGGGTGAGATAACTGAGTATTTCCATAATGGGGGTGTTGTACATTTTTGCTTAATCATAGCAAAGGCACTCATCATTTCCTTTATTATATATTCAGGAAAATCTTATATTGTTCAGGAATTATTCCATCCAGTCCTGGAGCTTTATTATCTTTTCAATTTTTTATTTGGTCTTTCACTTCTGTTTGTGTTATTTGTTTATTTAATATGTTATTTTGTTGCACTGACACCTTAGTAGTTATATTTTCTTGAATAAAATTATTTATTACATTATCTGTTTCTAAAAGTGGTGTATTATTTATATCTTTATAGTAGTTTTTGAACACTTCTAATATGCCCATTAAGTTAGATGCACTCTTAACTGAACCATCACTTTTATATTTAATCTCATTATTAAGATTTTGAATATTTATTTATTTTTTTTGCATTTTACCACTGTTTTAAGTAGATATTTGGGATTTACAGCATAAGATTGTAATTTCAGTTTTTCCAGGTTTATAGCTACCTTATGATTCAGAACTAAGCATTTTTGATTTAACTTAGTAATTTCGTTATGTGCTACTTTATTTGGTTTTGCATCCATTTTTATCTTGTGTATGTTTTTTTTTTGTTAGTTTAAAAGCTCTTTGTCCCACTCTCTCCTTTTTTAAGGTACCAAGATTTTATTCTACCATATATATAAACTTTAAAGGTATCCCATAGTATCAGTCACTTCACCATTATCTGTTTCCATAAACATGTCTATTTCTTTCATTATCCATTCTCTAAAGTCTTTTAACATAGTTATGTAAGCAGGAATTCTCTGTAGAAATCTTAAATCATCTGTATGCATAGTTAATGTAAAGTTTTTAAGAGTATATATATTATTTGCTACAAAGACCTTATCTATGTTTATTTGTGTACCAAACGGATATGAATATTAAGTATAGAATAAGGAATAATGTTCTCTTAGACCATGTATATCTTTAAGGTTCATCTGGTTTGTAAAGTCATTTAACTTCTTGGCTTGAGATGTTAGTTTTATTTTAACATTTTTAGCAGTATCATTGCCTGATAATAGGCAGTTAAAATCACCTGTTGCTATAATTTCTCCTTTTGCATTTAAAGTAATCAGGTCCAGATATCTGTCAACACATTTAGTACTCAGTTGTGGTATCCAGTATGTATTAATCAAAGTATAATACTTCCTATTGATTTCCAAAATAACCATGCTTAGCATCCCATCTTTATCTGAAATTGTATCTTTAATTCTTGGCATAGTATAAGCATTTTTTACATAGAATAAGAGTGCCCCTTCTCTTAGCCTTAAAACATAAATCAGCCAGAATGGTATAGCCACTGAATGAGTATTTTTGTAGATCTTTTTTTAATAGATGGGTTTCCTGTAAAAAGATGATCTGGGCTTTATGCATTTTGATATATTTAAGTAAACCAGCTCTTTTGAGATTATTGTTCAAACCATTAATATTTAATGATAAATATTTATAAGCTAACCGAAAGACCTTTCTTCTGTGTTGACTTGAAATCTACTGAAAACTTACTTATTATGGATGCAAACCGTGTATTAAGCACTATTTTCAAAAACCCCAAACTATTTACAAACCTTTACATGAAACATAACGTTTCTGGTTTAGTTAAAAACTTTGAATATAAAACAAAGATATATGCACCACGCCACAGCCGAAGGCATAAACTAAACATTTATTGTTGAACAAGTAAGCGCTTTCACACGGAAATATGTGCTTCATCAGATAAAACCAAACTAAAACATTATTTATATATATATATATATATATATATATATATATATATATATATATATATATATATACTAAAACATTAATGCATCAATTAGAAAAAAATCAATGAAGAATTTCAAGCAATTAAGCAAAACTATTCATACACTCAGTGTAAAAGGAACAGGGTTCCATTTGTAAAAATGACATAACATCAATACAAAAAATGCACTTAACAATATATATATCACTTTACTTGAAGAGACTTTGTCCCTTCAAAACAGGGTTAACCGAAGTCCTTCCATTCATACCTGGAAACTTCTCAGCCTGTAAACGAAGAATCCAATAGAACTCACGTTCTTATGTGCAATTCCTAAAATCCCCACCTCGTACATTCGATCTCACTACTTCAACCACCCTAAACCAAAAGACATGATCTGGTCTATATTCAGAGCAATGCCTAGCTAACACATTGTGTATATCATGTTGATTAATAGAAGAGAGATGCTCCTTAATGCGTTCAATAAGGGATTTATTCGTCTTTCCAATATGAAAACAACTGCATACCCTGCAGCTAGCTAAATAAATCAGGTCCCTACTCTTAAAAACTTAACTAAAATATCCATCAACTTCTCCAATACCAAAAGACACAAATTATAGATCTCTGCTTAGAATATAGTATAAAACAAAAGAAAAGCATTATGAAAGCAACAAAAAAATTTGAATACATGAAATATACATTAGAATGAGAGTATCCAATATATCCTTAGTTATATGAATATGTCACATATGATAATAGCACCACTAATACATAGATATGCCAGAAATATGCATCAGATCAAAGTATGTATAAACATTAGAAGGTGAAGGTTAAGAAGATTGCCAATATTTCCAAGACTTTTTAAGAAACATCAGATGATTTAACTATTTTATCAGTCATCTATCTAATATTTTTCATGTAAGGATCTGTTGAATATATAACACTTATTACAACATAATCATTATATTTTGCAATTATACACATATTACTCATATGTATTAACACTATCTATGTTAACTTCATTCATCAGAGAGGGGAGGGAGAGAGAGAAAAAAGGGACCTCACAACCCTCTGTTTAGTTACATAAGTCTGACGTTAATATTCATAATGAGTTTTCTAATGCAGCTCTTAGTTCACTTGATGTTATTTAGTTATTAATAGTGTCATTGAATCTGCAGAATGTATGCATCTATAAGAGAACATAAGCATTTTCAAAGGAGATAAACACTTTTATCAGAACTAATTATTTACCATTTAAAGAATCTAGTGAAGGATAACAGAATTTCAAAAGAAAAGAATTCTAAGTACAACCATTCAACAAGTTCAAAAGGTCAAGTGATATATCAGATCAAAGTATGTATAAACATTAGAAGGTGAAGGTTAAGAAGATTGCCAATATTTCCAAGACTTTTTAAGAAACATCAGATGATTTAACTATTTTATCAGTCATCTATCTAATATTTTTCATGTAAGGATCTGTTGAATATATAACACTTATTACAACATAATCATTATATTTTGCAATTATACACATATTACTCATATGTATTAACACTATCTATGTTAACTTCATTCATCAGAGAGGGGAGGGAGAGAGAGAAAAAAGGGACCTCACAACCCTCTGTTTAGTTACATAAGTCTGACGTTAATATTCATAATGAGTTTTCTAATGCAGCTCTTAGTTCACTTGATGTTATTTAGTTATTAATAGTGTCATTGAATCTGCAGAATGTATGCATCTATAAGAGAACATAAGCATTTTCAAAGGAGATAAACACTTTTATCAGAACTAATTATTTACCATTTAAAGAATCTAGTGAAGGATAACAGAATTTCAAAAGAAAAGAATTCTAAGTACAACCATTCAACAAGTTCAAAAGGTCAAGTGATGTCATCACGGTTACTTCCTCAAGCTGTAGCTTCATAAACTTGTTAAAACGTATCTAAATAGGCTCCTGCACAACAGAAGTTGTCTCTAGTGAAGAAAAAAGCATTTTCGGCAGGAAATTCAGATCTTGAAGCTTTTAGAGTTTACAGAAGGCAAAAAAAAAAAAAAAATGCTCAAGCTGCCTTGTCAGCGCATGTCATGAATTTCCACAATGAGAACAGTCACACAGACCACCAGTTTCCTCACAAAACTTCATTATGAAAAAAATTAACCCTTTTATATAAAAACAAATATTTTCAAGTGATGGCAGCTGCCTCAAATCAAAAAAACATATTATAACAGTTCATTTACCCACCAGTTAAAAAGGGAATCTTATATATATATATATATATATATATATATATATATATATATATATCTATAAATATATATCTTCCTCTTCTTTTGGCTGTTCCTGTTAGGGGTCGCCACAGCGGATCATCTGTTTCCATTTCTTCCTGTCCTCTGTATCTTACACTGTCACACCAACCACCTGCATGTCCTCTCTCACCACATCCATAAACCTTATCTTAGGCCTTCCTCTTTTCCTGTTACCTGGCAGCTTCATCCTTAGCATTGTTTTCCCAATATACTCTGCATCCCTACTCAGCACATGTCCAAACAAACATAATCTTGCCTCTCTGGCTTTGTCTCCAAACCTTCCAACCTGGGCTGACCCTCTAATATATTTATTCCTAATCCTGTCCATCCTTGTCACACCCAGTGCAAATCTTAACATCTTCAACTCCGCCACGTCAAGCTCTGACTCCTGCTTTTTTGTCAATGCTACTGTCTCCAACCCATATAACATAGCTGGTCTCACTACCCTCTTGTAGACCTTCCCTTTCACTCCTACTGGTACTCGTCTGTCACAAATCACTCCTAACACTCTTCTCCACCCACTCCATCCTGCCTGTACTCTCTTCTTCACCTCTCTTCCACACTCACCATTACTCTGAACTGTTGATCCCAAGTATTTAAACTCATCCACCTTCGCCACCTCTAATCTCTGCATCCTCACCATTCCTCTATCCTCCCTCTCATTCACACACATATATTCTGCCTTAGTCCTGCTGACTTTCATTCCTCTTCTCTCTAGAGGATATCTCCATCTCTCCAGGGTCTCCTCCACCTGTTCCCTACTCTCATTACAGATCACAATGTCATCTGCAAACATCATAGTCCATGAGGAACGCCTGTCTGATCTCGTCTGTCAACCTGTCCATCACCATTGCAAATAAGAAAGGGCTCAGAGCTGATCCTTGATGTAATCCCACCTCCACCTTAAACGCATTCGTCAATTCCACCGCAGACCTCACTGCTGTCACACTACCATCGTACATATCCTGTACCACTCTTACATACTTCTCTGACACTCCCGACTTCCTCATACAATACCAAAACTCCTGTCTAGGCACCCTGTCATATGCTTTCTCTAAATCCATAAAGACACAATGCAACTTCTTCTGACTTTCTCTGTACTTCTCCATCAACACTCTCAGAGCAAACATTGCATCTGTAGTGCTCTTTCCTGGCATGAGACCATACTGCTGATCACTAATCATCACCTCCCTTCTTAACCTAGCTTCTACTACTCTTTCCCATAACTTCATGCTGTGACTGATTAGTTTAATCCCTCTGTAGTTACTACAGCTCTACATCACAGTTATTCTTAAAAATCGGTACTAAAACACTTTTTCTCCATTCCTTAGGCATCCTCTCAATTTCCGAGATTTCATTAAACAATCTAGTTAAAAAATCCACTGCCATTTCACCTAAACACCTCCATGCTTCCACAGGTATGTCATCTGCACCAACAGCCTTTCTGTTCTTCCTCCTCTTCATAGCTATCCTTACTTCCTCCTTGCTAATCCACTGCACTTCATGATTCACTATCCGCACATCATCCAAGCTTCTCTCCCTCTCATTCGCTTCATTCATCAACCCCTCAAAGTACTCTTTCCATCTGCTCAACCCACTCTCTTCACCTGTGAGTATGTTTCCCTCATTATCCTTTATCACCCTTACCTGCTGCACATCTTTACTAGCTTGGTCCCTCTGTCTAGCCAATCAGTACAGGTCCTTTTCTCCCTCCTTAGTGTCCAACCTTTTTTACAGCTTTTCATATGCCTTATCCTTAGCCTTCGCCACCTCTCTCTTTGCAATGCACCTCATTTCCTTATACTCGTGTCTACTTTCTTCATCTCTTTGACAATTCCACTTCTTCTTCGCCAACTTCTTTCTCTGTATACTCTCCTGTACTTCTTCATTCCACCACCAGGTCTCCTTGTCCTCCTTCCTTTTTCCAGATGTCACACCAAGCACCTTTTTAGCCAACTCTCTTACTAGCTCTGCTGTAGTTACCCAGCTATTCTGTAACTCTTCACTTCCACCCAGTGCCTGTCTTAACTCTTCCCTGAACATCACCTCACAATTACACTTTTTCAGTTTCCACCATTTGATCCTTGGTGCTGCTCTCACACTCATCCTCCTCTTCTTGATCACCAGTGTCATCCTACACACACACACACACACACATATATATATATATATATATATATATATATAAAATATATTTATATTTATATATATATATATATATATATATATATATATATATAAAATATATTTTATATATATATATATATATATATATATATATATATATATAAAACATATTTAGCTATCTATAAAAAAAATCTATAAAACACCATTAATGTACCGTATTAATATTTACATGTATCTAAAACATCTAGTTAGAAACATTAATCAGAAACACCTTGTTACCCTACCACTCACCCACTAGAAAAAATGCATGTTGGTATTAAGTCAAATTATAATACTACTGAAGAATTAGAAGACATACATCATTTGCAGTTATTTAAAAGGGAAAAGTTTGTAAACTATTTATAATTGGGAAAAGAGAGAAAATGAACATTGCTAACAAAAAGATTAGGAAGAAAGAACAGAGAGAGAGAAAGAGAGAGAATGTTATTTAAATACTTATTACTATATGTAATTAGAAAAAGTAGGTATAGAAAGGAAAAGAGAAAGTTAATAATAACAATGATTCAAATTACTTTACAGCACAGAGACTTTCCAGAATCAAATATATTATGATTCATAAAACAAAGCATTTAAAAGTGGAAGAAATGTATTAATTTGTCCTTTAGTTTCTTAGTTTTGTTTGCTCCTTCCTTCACAGACCATCCATTTTTTTGTTGCCTGTCTCTTCAAACTCTGGAATGACCATTCAGTTTATTCTATGCCCAACAGTATTTTCTTCTTTTGGATAAATTCTACTGCTTCTTGTAGGGAGTCATCTTCACTCCTTCTGGCAAAGTGACTTTTTATTCTTGCAGGAAAAAGAATTTGAGCTTTAATATTGTTTTTTTTTTTTTTCAAGGACTTAGAGGAACACTCTCCTTTCTTTTGGATATGACTGCAGAGGTGTAGTCATTGTCAAAATGAATAACTTTTTCACCCATCTTGATAAGGGAATTAGTCCAAGCTGATTTCAGCACTAAGTCCATGTCTTGCGAGGAAAGAAATCTAACTATTATAGACCTGGGGTTAGATGAACTCAGAGATGAAGCTGGATTTGCCAGGGATCGAAGAGCCCTCTCAATTCCAAAAGAGAGGGATTCAGGCATGTTTGCTGCTGACAGAAGCACTTATTGAGGAATTGAATCATGTTAGCATCCTCTTCTTTCTCAGGAATTCCATACATTCTTATGTTATTCCTTCCTTGATCTTCTTTCAAGGTCTTCCAGTTTCTCAATCAGCCTGGTGTTTTGTTTCAGAAGAAATTCATTTTGATGTTCATTTTTTTTCACTCTAGTATCTAGGTTAGTTACTATTTGCTCTAAGGCAAGAATCTGTTCAGATTATTTTTTTTTACTATTCCATTTAGAAGTTCCAGTTGTTTACTGCATTCCTGTTTGATAACATCCATTTGCATTCCTGTTTAATAATATCCAATTTGTTTTCAAATTTTTCCATTTCTAGTGACAGTTCTTGGAAGTTTACTATTATAAGATGCAGTTCTTTCTTCAATGCATTCTCCTGGTGTGGGTTCTTCAAGCTGCTGATCTTGAGATTTCCAGTAGAAAACTTTTTTACAGGAATAATTAAAAAATTCTCTTGACTATGCATTATTTTTTAGAAAATAATAAAGTGTCTATGTTAATCTAACTTTTAGTATACTTTTATTTAGATTTTTCTAAAAATTGAAGTACATTTCTTGTCAGGATATTAAAATATAAACAGAGCTATGGATTTCTGCTGCTATAAGACTGGCATCTTGGCCACACCACCCACACCCCCATGGTTTGTTTTCTGATACCATATGTGTAACTATGTCACTCTTTAAAACTGAAACAATTTATTAAAGATGATTAAAAATAAATAAGTATAGCTAATACAATATACAGCTTGATTAAACTTCCAAGCAAAAATGTGATTTGTGTTATGCAAAATGAAGTGGAATGCAGCTGAAGAGCATGTGCTACATTGTATAAGTGCACCTTTATTATTTTCATATATATGGTATCCTCAAGTGACACGGTATCAGTGATTTTATCACATGAAACAAGAGTCATCTAGTTGGAACTCTGTTGTGCTGTTCCCTGGTGACTCTTTAGGTTGCTACCAATGGATGTAGCCAAGTTGCTCCAAAACTATTGGCTCATATCTCCGAATGACTGATGCATTTTGTTACTGTGTTTGTGAAACGCTTTGCCGGTAGGAAAATCAAAATGAGCATTTTTATTTTTTACTTGCTTGCTGATGCAAGAGCTCCTGCAACCATACTTATTTCAGTATTGCACAGCTGACAGAACTGTATGTAATTCAGCTTATACAAAGCACTCCTCATTCACAGTTTATACACCTTACACAATACCACAATGAACAGTACATACCAACACATAACAGAGTGATATGAACCCAAAAATGAACTGGGACTTACAGAGTACTTCAATCTTTTGCTCTGAGATGCTGGCTTCTGATGTAATAGAAGGGTGCTCTGCAGCGCATATGACAGACGCCTCGTCATCTGACTTTGTTGCATTAAACTCAACCAAACTGGAAACAGTGAAAGTGTGGTCTCTTGGGTCTTCCATTGTGGGAAAGTGCTGGGCTGTAAGAAGTAAGTAGAAATAAGAATAATCAAGTTATGAAGTAATCTTTCATTATAATTAAATGAACAATTCTACTTTCATCAGTCTTATTATGATTTTCCAGACCCTGGCAGCATTTCCACTTGGTTCTGAATAATGCATCAACAAACTGCCTTATGGCAATCAAAAAGACATCCCAAGATCACATAACATAAATCCAGTTGAACATTTCTCTGAACTGTTCCAAATCAAGCATTCTGTACAACCAGGAGTACACATAATGAACAATATTTTCTTGAATAATAAGATCCCCTCAAACATTCTAAATACAAGAATCTCCTGCCTGAAGGATGTTACCCTGAGAAACTGTACCCATAAACAAGTTTCCTGAAGTCTGCCCTACAATTGGCTAAGGTTAATACCTTATACTGTACTGAACTCCTATGTACTGTATACTGTTGACCTGGGTCTAAAGGCATCTTTAGTCTGTCATCCCATAGTAATTTGTCTCCCATGCATTAATTAAACTAGTTTGCCCTAGCATACTGTGTCATTATTTCTTAACCTAATATAAAGCCATGTTGACTGTATTTTCACTCTGCTCTCCCACACATAGCCCTGAAAATCATAAGCAAAACCAATAAGCCGCAGCTAAAAAATACCCTTCTAGAATAGAAAACACAGTCTAAACATAGTCTATACTTTGGTGCAAATTACAGATTAAAAAATACAGCATAAAAAATCTCAGTTTAAAATATAACCATTGAGTTAATATTATATACATACCAAAGACTATCCTAAGAAAACACTCAGAGTCTTGAAAAATATGAAAACAAAAAGGATTGTAACCCATGGAAACTTTATGTGACAAAAACATTTAACAGGGAAACAAAAAAAGAAAATGTGTGTGCAATTTCGAACAGGGGTAGAAAGAGAGACTTTGAAAGGACATTTGAAATCTTTTCGTAAAGGAGTACTGGAAATTGCAAAACTTTATGACAAAAGGGGTTTACGGACTGGAGACTGGGACTATAATATTGTGTTAATAATAGAAAGAGAAAAAGTTATACATATACCATGCATGATAAATGTGGTAGGGAATAGGGGTGTCATAAAATACTTGGGACAGCCCAAAACATTTTTTTTTTATTTTTGTGGAATATCTTGTAATACGGCAAAAGATAAAGGAAAACAAGGAATATATAAAAATAGGCAAATAAATAAAAAAGGATAAATTAGAAAGGATAGAATGAAGAAGGAAAGAAATTAGTAATACAGTTATTGAAAGATATTACTATGAGAACATTTTATAAAAATTAATGTAAATGGTGGATATTTAAAGAAAAATATAAAAACATTTTTTATAGTAGCAAAATGACATGAAAAAAGGTAGAGAGAAAAATATAAAAGGACATATACTGGTGCGTTGGAAGATTTTGAACAGAATAATAAAAACATACCTTGACAAAAAAGAATTTTATGCAAGAAAAATACAGGTACTGTTATTTAAGCAAATATATTTTTTGCAAGGAAGCATCAAGTAACTTAAATAGATAAGTAAATGAAGATGGTAGTGCAATGAGAGAAATAAAAAATGTAAAAGGAGAAATAGAAATAACTCAGAGAAAATATTTTGAATAGTATAGTACAATCTGTACAAGAAATTTTTAAAGAAAGAAGAAGGTAGTGAATAATAAATGGAAAGAAAAAAGTTAACAGAAAAAAAGAATAAAGAGTTAGAAAAGGAGACTTCTTTAAATGATCTAAATAAAATATTAGGCTAAGTAAATACAGATTTGGCTGGAGGACCAGACTGAATGGATTATGAAGTATATAAAAATATAATGGACTGGCAATATAAAAAAAAATATTTTTTAAAGATTTTGAATGTATGGTTAAACAAAGGTTTTATGTATAAAGAGTTATAGTGGAATACATAAATTCATATGGAAGAAGGAAGATAAAAAACAGTTAAAAACTGGAGACTGATAGTACTGAATAATAATGATTATAAGAGCTTTATGAAAATAATAGAAAATAGATTAGAAAGTAAAATGAAAAATATTATGGAAGATATATATATATATATATATATATATATATATATATATATATATATATATATATATATAGAGTAAAAAGGGGAAGAGTTGTCAGGAATTATTAATGATAGTTAGGGAAGCTGTGGATGATATGAATAGAAAAGAAAAAGTGAAAATCATGATAGGAAACCTTAATAAGGCACTTGGCACCACTGGACATGAAATCATATGGGTAATAATGAAAGTATATAAGTTAGGAAATTATGTATGTCAGCATACAGTAATAATAAAATATATTTATTTTATAACTGGCTAGTTAAGCCAAGAGGTATATATGAAGAGTGGTGAAAGACACAGATGCCTAATGAGTTGTGTACCCTTTGCATTTAATAATATGTGAAATATATTACAAAATGAAGGAGGTAGCATCACTGAATTGTTATGAATTCCAGTTTTGTTAACATATGCAAATGACATTACATTAATTGCAAAACACAAAATTTGGATCAAAGTAATAACTTGCCCAAATAAGTGTCTAGAGTTAATAGGGATGGCTTTAAATAAAGAGAAAAGCAATGGTTTATGTGATGTAAAGATGGGAGTATATATTTTACAATGAATTAAATTTCTTGTGTTAGATTAAAAATTTGGGAATAAAGATGTAAGTAGAATTCAATGGGAAAAAAGAACAATAGAAGAAATAAAACAAACATGTCTTTTCTTTAGAACTTATAAATTATCATTCAAAAAAAGGCTTATTTGATAAATTCATTACTGATGGGAAACATAGCTTTTATTTTGCTAACAGTATTTAAAAAAGGAATTATTGCAAATGTGTTTTTCATTTATATGGGGTTCTAGATTAAACTAAGTAAAAAGAGAAGTTTGTATGTAAAGAAAGAGGAGGTTTAGAGTTAATTAACCAAGTGGTATATGCTGCTTCATTAAATCTGTAAATGTATTAAAATGGACAAATGAAAAATATAAGAGATTAGTGCTAAAATTGTATAAATATAAGTATTATAAATCTGGGGGTATGGTAAAAACAGGAAAAGAGAAAAAGAGTATATAAATGAAGAAATAAAATGTTACCAAGAAAAAATATTTTTGTGGAAAATAATTAAATATAAAGAGAGAGAAAAAAATAGAAAAATGTGGTATAACAATGTTATGATAAAACATTACTATGTAAAACAATGGAATAATCATCAAACAGATGAAAAATAACAAAACTAAAAAGTAAGTAGGAAATGGTGTAATCAGAAAAATAGAATGTCAAGATTTTTGTGGAAACTGTTAATAGATAAACTGCCAGTAAAAGGAAATCTGCCATATAAAAAGAAAACTGATAGCATATGTTTTATGTTTACATTGTTAAGAAGAAGAAACTACATGTGTTTTTGAAATTTAAAACAGTAAAAAGGTATAGAGAAAACTGTAAATTTTTTTTCAAAGATATAAAATAAGTGAATAAAATAAACATGAATATAATTAAATATGGATATTATAAGAACAGAAGTGAAGAATATGTTAAAACAATAGATAAGTTATTTTATGTTTTATGGGTTATATGGAATGAAAGAATAAGAGAAATTATGTTTAATGGTAAATAGATTTTAGTAACCATATTAAGTAAAATCAGATGTTGTTTTAGGAAAAAGGTGTGGGGTTCTAATAAAGAAGAAAATTTAGTATGATTGTAAAGGAAATTATGAATATGTGTAAACAGATTTATGATTGTAAAGGAAATTATGAATATCTGTAAACATATTTGTTTATCTTTATATTTGTAATTATTTGTAAATATGTAAATATTTTGTAAATGAGTTATTTTTGTAAATAAATATAGGGCTGCTGCTTTTTTTGATAGGTGCACTGAGATCTTTCACATCTATCTGAGCTACCACTAATTCAAGTAGAGTCCATGATTTAATGTCTCATCTTAAATACAGCACACTCAGCAGTGTAGCACTCCTAACTGCTGCACTATACACGCACACTCACATGTGCACACTCAGAAGCATATATACATATACACCGACATACAGACACACACACACACACACACACACACACACACACACACACACACACACACACACACACACACACGCTTACTCACTCACATATAACCGTACTTCCAAGACTAGAAACTTAAGTTTCCTAAGCACTGCCTTGCAAATAGAACAAGGCAGTGCTTAGGAAACTGCCTTGCATATAGAGCATCAGCAGACCTTAACCTGTCAGACCTACTGCACATTTATAAGCCCAATGGTTGAGTAACTATCCACTCATGGTTTTGTTTCACTATTTGGTGCTGGCTGTGTTTTGACTTTAGTTACTCGTTTTGGCTTTTACACCTGCTGTACTTGCGGTTCTCTGGAATTGGTATTGCTGTCTTTTACCGCTGTTGGCTTGCACTGTGAAATACTTAATTTTGGTGGTGAAGGCTCCATCTGGATTTATATATGTTCACACTAGTCTCCTGGATGTGTTTTGCTACCCCTGGAGTGTCAACTTGGTTTGAGATCCTGTGGATTGAGTGTGGTGAATTATTTCGGATATAAGGCTGTGAGGAATGCCCTCAACATTTTTTGGATCTTTAACATTTCATGGTGTTGGAATCATGCTCTTTGTACATAGGACCTGAGTTTCGTACATTTTGAACATTTATCGGTTATCTGGTTGCGACGAATGCCAGCCTGCTTTCCTGGTCAGCGTGTATAATTTTATGTTGCTAATTGATGCCTAAGGGCGATTTTATCTTTTATCCCTTTGTGTCATCCATGAGCCATTTGCTAGTCAAGAACTATCAGTTTCTTTGGGGAAACTGTAAGCTTCGGGTACTATGTGCTTTCATGGACATGTTAATAGGATAATCTATATTTTTGGCAGTTAGTGGCTGTCTATTTGGCTCAATTCATATCGGCTCATCATAGTATGGACAATTTTGTATTAGACATAACAGTTTGGATAAATGTCGTGTTTGAACTATTGCTATATATATTCTATACTGGACATTAAATCTTTTGGATTCATGACTGGAAGTGGAAGCATGTTATGGTTTGGGCATTTTTGGAATCAAGCATTACTGTATATTATATTCTTTTACTAAAAATGTTTCTGAATATCAATCAGCTGTTGTGGCTACGATGATTATAGCATATTGCTAGTGCTTTTAATATGTTGTGCTTTGCTTATTCGTGCTTATATTTTCTCATAATTTAAGGGTGAATTTTCCACTCTGGAGAAGTATTGGGCATATATGTTTATTGGACATACCTAGTGAAGTTTTGCTGTTCTAGAAACACATTTATAGTTGTGTGAATGTAACTATATATGTGATATCTATATAACTGTTAGACCATTTTTGACTTTTTATGGTTTATCAAACTAGGGATATTTGATATTTTACCATCTATAAGATTTAGGGTGGTTATTTACAATTCTTTACATAAATAGGTATATTTGGCTTTGTGGGGTAAAATGGACCTTGCTGCTATACTGCAAGGTTTGTCTGCAGATAAGAATGACCTACATGTTTTTGGGTTAGGATTATCACAATCAAATGCTAGTAATGATAATAATACTGATCCAGTGAATTTATGTACAAATCTATTTAACAAACTAACCAAGAGCATGAAGTCATTGAGAACAAACATGTGGCACTTCAAATTATTTAAAGCCTATCAAGCCCAAGGCATTATGTCACGAGGTCTTAGGTTACGTTTACAGCCTTTGGTTAGTTTTGTTGATGAAACTTTATCTATTGAATGGAGTAAAGCTTAACAAAAAGCCTCTATGGCTTTTGTGGAGGTTCTCATTTCTCTATTATGAGTGCATGATTGACAAATTCATATTGGAAGTTAAAAATATTTGTGAGGAGGTTAAGACCTATGAAGGTAAGACTTTTTATGTGACTTGTTTCAACCAACTTCTTAAAGAATTGTTTACATTGAAAAAACAACTCAAAGACAAACAAGTTCAGAAATTCAATAGGGATGTAGGGGACTATCAAAACGGGGAAGCCATTTGGCTCCCAAAAGAATGTTAAGTTTACTCCTTGTGAATTTACTAAACCTTCATATAAAAGGAAAAGACTTAGATCTATTCTCAAGAAAACTTTGAGCAGTGGTACATCTGGGGATAATTAATCCTCTGCCACTGATATTGAGACTATTCAGAATTCAGGCTCACCAGTTGGCAAAAAATGCCCTGGTAGTGACCCTTTAGGGGAAAAAAACATAGGGGTGGAGGAAGCACAGAGCATGCAGACAATATAGAACATCTTCTGGAGCTGTTAATACCATGCTAGGGAACACTTGTGATATTCAGACTATCTGATGCTAAGATTAATCTGCTAAATAAAGGAATGAATTATGTTCCCAGTTTCTTTGTTAATGAGGACACTATTGTTAATGATGTGACTGCTTTTTGTCGCTTGTTAAATTTAAAGCTATTTTTTGGTCCTGACTCAAATTCTCAAAGATCTATCGAGTTCCATTTCCATCAGTCATCTTTTATGCCTCCTATGTCTAAATATGTCTCGTTTTTTCAGGAATGTGTATTGAAAGATTTGCATTTCAATACATTTGATTCCCCAATTAAAAGCTCTAACTTTACCCCAGAGGAACAACAGGCTTTGTCCAACTTAAGGAATAATAAAGAACTGGTTATTTTACCAGAGGACAAGTGTGGGACGGTTGTTGTGATGGACTGGGTAATGTATTTGGCTGAGGCCAATAGACAACTTTCTGATGGCAAATTTTATATGCACATGCTTTGGACCCTTCATCTAGCTTTAAGAATAAAATTGATGATTTTCTCAGGTTGGTTCTGGAGGAAGGCATTATTACTAAAAATGTTATGTATCATCTTATGGTATCTTATATCAGATCCCAAGCATCAATATTTGTATCTGCTACCAAAAATTCATAAGGATTTACAGAAGCCACATGGTAGACCCACTGTGTCTTTAACTGAGCCTCTATCCGTCTTTCTAACCAAGTATCTTAAATTGTTATTGGGTCATATCCGGTCAAGTATTCAAGATACGACACAGTTTTTACAAATTATTTCAGATACACAGTTGGATCAGGACTGACTTATGTGCACATTAAATGTTATGGCCCTATACACCAATATTCCCCATTGGGCTGGTTTGGAGCCATTCAATATTGGCTTAATAAGGCAGTTATGTATTCACCAGGCTTTAATACATTACTGGTATGTCTGGCGGAAAATGAGTAAGAATGTGTACATCTATGGCAAATGTTACTGGCAGGTCAAGGGGACTGCAATGGGAGCACCTTTTGCCCAAATTTATGCAAACCTATTTATGTGTTTTTTGTAGGAACAATTGATCTATGACAGCAGTCATAAATTATATCTGGATGAGACTGACATTTGGAGATGCTATTTGGATGACTGTTGGAAGGTGTGGAGGGCTGATAGCTTGTATTTGCAGGAGTTTGTACAATATTTAAATGAGAACAATTGGGGCATTGAGTTTACGGTCAGCTTTCGTGGTAAGCAGATTAGCTTTTTGGATGTTACAATCAGAGAGTCTAACCAAACATTAAGCACTAAAGTTTTCCGTAAGCATCCTCAACAAAATGCCTTGCTTCATACTACCAGCTTTCATACTAAACATATTAGTAGGAACATTCTTAAGTCTCACTTTCTCAGGATTAGACATATCTGCTCTTCTAAAAACTCATATCAATATTATCAACCAGATCTTATTGACAGATTTCAGAATAGGGGTTATGAGTTTAATAACATTAGGACTGCCAATGACTTATTTATTTTTATTTATTTTATGTTACATTTGTTTACCGGAAAGTCCGACTGGATATATGTCCATTTTCAGCAGAGGCCCAGGGAAAAAAGCTCCAGAAAGCAGAGAACAAATACATTAGGAACAATAGAAACATTTAGAGATAAGTATAATATGCAGTTTTCAGTAGGGTTACAAACTTAGATAAAACATAGTAGACAACATCAAAATCATGCGGCTTCAGTTTCAGGTAATAATACACGCAGTTATGGGCTAAGTCCAATCAAGAATTCATACACTTATTAGAGTGTATGACTGAAATGCTTAGGGAGAGTTTGCAGGAACAGTGGGTGGTGATTAGTCAGCGTTTAAGTGGGGACATTGGAAGTATAGTTTGAGGCTTTTTTTGAACTGGGTTAAGAAGGATTGGTGAAAATTTCAGCAGGTAACATATTCCAAGTTTTGCCTACTGAGTTGGTGAATAGAGACTCCCCAGGCACATTTATGCTCTTAGTGGTTTGTACCAGCAGTTTGTCAGCAGAGCATAGTGACCTTGGGTTGCTGTATGGTTTGATGATCTTATTTGGTGCTGTTTTTTTTTGGGCTGATATAGTATTTTGTGGGTTATTACAAGTTGGCTGTATCGGAGAAGACTGGGCCACTCCAGACATCCTAGTTGAGTTAGGTTGATACAATGTTATGTCCTAGAGGTAGTACCTATAGCAAAAATAGCAATATGGTTGTAACAACTAGCAAGTTTGGTAAGGGTGGCTTGGTTCAGGTTAGTGAAGAGGGGGGAGGCACTGAGTAGGGTAGAAAGTAGGTGGGACTGAGCAATAGTGGTTCTTGCAAAAGGAGTGAGGAAGGGTTTCATCCTGTGTGGGAAGCTCAGTTTTTTGTTGACAGATTTGATGGTTTTATTGACATGGATTTCATATTTTAGGGCATTAGCGACTGTGACGCCCATGAGTTTTGTGTGAGTATCTGGGGATATGATTGTGCCATTGTTGGAACTCATAGTAAAGAATGGTGAGGAGGATTTGCAGGTGGGGGAAAAGATGAGCAGTTTAGTTTTGTTAGAGTTTAATAGAAGCTGACTGTTTGCGAACCATTTTCTACATCACTGAAAGTATTCTGGGTTAGGGTCATAAGCTCAGTTGAGAGGAGGCAGTACATATTAAAGTAGAGTCATCCGCATATTGGATGCAGGTGGCCTTGGGAGTGATGGTTGGTAGGTCATTGATAAAGACTGAGAAGAGTAGTGGTCCTAGTATGGAGCCTTAGGGGACACCTAGAGTAATGGGTAGACATGTGGGTAAGGTATTCTGCCATAAAACTGCTTGTTGTCTATCAGACAGGTAAGATTGGAACCATTTAATAGAGCTACTTACTATTCAGTGACGCATCCTTCAGGGTACAGGGAAGCAGTTGGTGACTGACCATATCAAAGGCCTTAGAGACATCTAGGAAGAGAGAAGAGGTAAGTTTGATATTGTTTCGGTTGATGTTGATAGAGTTAGTTAAGGATAGGAGGGCTGATGTGGTGCTGTGGTGTGGCCTAAAGCCATGCTGAGAGTTGGCCAGTAGTTTATTTTGGGTGAGATAGTGCATTAATTGGTTGTGGATGCACTTTTCCATACTTTTGGCCAATGGTGATAGTATGGCTATTGGTCAGAAGTTTGACAGCTCTAAAGAATTCCCTCCTTTATGAAGAGGAATGACATGGGAAATCTTCCAGAGAGAGGGGATAGTGGCTTCAGTCAAGGTGTGGTTTATTATGATCGAGACAGGGTATGCAATGGCATCTGCCCCTTTTTGTAAATATTCTGGTGGGAGGAGATCAGCTGCCAGGGTAGAGGGCTTTAGTTTGTTAATTAGAGATTGGATGGTGGATGTAGGTACAGGTTGGAAGGTGAAAGGGAGTGGGGTAGTGGTTGCGGAGGAGTTTTGAAAGGAGCTGGTGGGGGGTAGTTGGCTACCTAGTGATTGGATGGTTTTGTTAAAAAAAATTGTTAATGATGTTAGCAGTTTCCTCTGACGTTTTAAGGTCGCAAGTTGAGGTGGTGGGGGTGGAGGTTTGGCCAGGGTTGAGCAGTTTGTTTATGCCTGCGCAAAATTTTTGAGGTTTGTTCTGGTGTTTTTGCTGAAGGTGTTGACAGAAGTTTTTTTTGTCTAACAGTGTGACTTTCTTGGTATCATTCCTTAGTTTTCAGAATTTAATATGGTCAAGTGGGTCTTTGGAGGTGCACCATTTGCCCCATGCTTTATTTCTTGCTATGATTTTGGTTTTGGTTGCTTTAGAGAGCCAGGGGGCCATCTTAGTTTTGGCTCTGAGGGTGCTGATAGGAGTGTGGGAATCCAGAATGGAGAGGAATTTAGAATTAAAGTAGGCTACAGAATCAACTAGTGGAATTTCTTTAAGTATGGCCCAACTGCATGCTCTGAGTTCATTCTGAAAGTCAGTGGAGTTAAAGTTCTTGTTGTTTCTGATAGATTTATATAGAACGTGGTGGTGGTTATATACTTTATGCTTAATGATGTAAGTGAGTAGGTGGTCACTTATATCATCTAGGAGGGTACCCATGTTATACAGGTCTGGGTGACTGCTGATAAGAATCCAGTCCAGGATACTGCCTTTGTAGTTGGCTTTATTTATTCTGGTGGGTGAGGATATAAGTTGGGTATAACCATAAAGGTTTATAAGGGTGGTGGGAGATTCAGAGGAACAATTGTTCCAGTCAATATTAACATCTCCTAACACCATAGTTTCATGGGGGTATGTGTTGGAAAGCCACTGGAGGATATCTTGTAGGGTATTTGCATTGCTGCCTGGGGGGATATAAATGCAACCAATGAAAATAGATTTACTTTTGTTTAGCTGTAGTTTGCTAACTAGGGCTTCTGCATTATTGAACGGGGGGGGGGGGGCTGTGGGGCTAGTGTGACATATATTGTGTTTTTAAACAGAACTGCTACTCCTCCACCTTTCCTGGTGTTACAGTCTAGTCTAAGTATATTGTACCCTGGTGGGATAACCTCATTATGTTTAGTTCCTGGTTTTAGCCAGGTTTCTGTAAGACAAAGCACATCAGGCGAGTAGGTGGCTAGAAGGGTATGAAGATTATGGACCTTGTTGTTAATATTCCTGATGTTTAGGTGACAGATCAGGACAGAGTTAGGGGACCTGATTGGGCTTCACAACAGCAGAGATCAAAATTGTTGGAATACAAGTTCAGGGATTTGACAGATACAGTGCCCATTAGGCTTGTAACAACATATGGATGTAATAATGACTTACTCAGGGAGCTTGTTGATCAACATTGGGGCATTTACAATATGATGAGAAGCTTTCAGAAATTTTAACTTCGAAATACTTGTTTTCCTTTCGTCGGGGACCTACTCTGGGGTCATACTTTGGTCACTATAAACATAGAATGGAGGTCCCTAAACAACAGCTTACTTTGTTTGGGGACAAGTTAGTTGGGAGTATGCCATGTGGTCTGCTCTTGTTGTAATTACATATTTAAATCTAAACAGCTCACTAGTAAATTACTTCGAAAATCTATGAAATTAGATTTTTTGGGGAACTGCTACACTGACTGGCTGGTATACTTAGCAATTTGCTCCTGCTCTGTGTTCTATGTTGGTCAAACTTCTAGATCTTTACATATTCATATTTCTGAACATTTTAGTGATATCAGGAACAAAAAGAGGACTAGCTCTTTATATAAACATACCATGAAACATATTACAGCACAGTTCAAATTTGTCATTATTGATCATGTTGAGGGTATTAGATTGACTAAAATGGGGTGGCAGACTATTTTGAATCAAAAAGAAAGAAGATGGATCATTAAGCTTAGGGGTTTGTCCAAACCAGGTCTTAATGAGCAATTATAATTAGCCAATAAGGGTACTTAGTGTGTGCGTGATATATATATATATATATATATATATATATATATATATATATAAATATTTCTTTGCATTCATTTCGTGTCATTACTGATGAAGACATGTTGATGCCAAAACCGGCTTGATTTTAGCTCCATAGTGTGGGTCCACACTACTGAGATGGAGTGGTCATAATAAAGCTGGTTTTGTTTCACTATTTGGTGCTAGCCATGTTTTGACTTTGAGTTACTTGTTTTGGCCTTTGCACCTGCTGTACCTGTGGTTCTCTGTAATTGGTATCTCAGTCTCTTTTGCAACATAAAAAGAACATGGAGGAATAGGTATGTATCAGAGAGAATACATCTTCTATGAAACCATCATCCACGCCAAGAAAAGTGAAGTAATTCTCTTACTCTTTTCAAATGTAATTTGAATGAACGGATGGGAAACAACAAATTCATTCTCACTTTAGCAGCTATGACCCTCAGGAATAGGGGCAACAAGTGAATATCCTAACATATCATGTTTCTACTGACATCTGGTTATGCATATGCAAAATATAAGGGCCAAAACCTACTATATGAATGTTAAACAGATCAATAGCCTAGGAAGTACCTATGAATCTATGAGCACTGAAGATAAGAATCATGAAGCTGAGCTCCCTAATTCAGAACTTAATTTCTTATATGCCATGATGTGGGCCCCCATGTAGTCAATGCTGGCACAGTGATCTGGGCAATTTCAAATTTGGATCTGTCACCTGTAATGCCTGAGGTACCTCCAAACATGTATAACAATTCAAGGATCATGGAAATGTCCTCAGTTGGAGCATTGGTGAAAACTACATAATCATCAGCAAACAAATGGACCAAGGTCTCAACCCCATACAGAGATCAGCCTGTGAGCTTGGGGTGTTAACTCGAGAGTCTGTTAAGAGGCTTGGTAGTCAACAAAAAGAGTAGGGGATAGAACACAGCCTTGATAGGTGATTTTATAAAGAGAAAAGTGATCAGAAAGTATGCTAGTGGTAGGTATAATAGTTTGAGCAAAATCAGTAACAATCCAGAAGCAGTCCCAATTAAGCGAGTCAAAGGCCTTCTCAAAGTCAATGAAAAGAACCAAAGCTGTCTTATTAACATACTTTAGACCTTGAAAGAAGAACAATATGGTAAAAAGGTGGTCTGCACTTCTCCCTTTGAAAAAAAACGCCTTCTTATCAAGGATCAGATGGGAAAATAAGGGCTCCAATCTCATAGCTAAAATCATAGCATAGAGCTTGACATCCATATTAAGAAGAATGATAAAGGGGTAGTTGTCGGGTAGAGTATCGTCTTTTTGGGCATGGTAGGACACTGTAATAGTACAGTTAGTAGAATATCTATTGATTGTTTGAGAGGACTGAAAAGAAAAACAGAACAGAGTTAGAGATAAAGTTTGTCATTAAGTCCATCAGGGCCTTGTGCTTTATCCTTACTAATCTCTGAAATTACCTTACATACTTCACATTCAGAGATGTGGAAGCCAACTGTGCTATTTGCTTACATGGTCCACTCATGAGATTAACTTACAGAGCACAGATAAAACAGCACTAGTGTCACATGAAATATCAGAGATCTTAGCAGTATTACAGACACCTTTAAACAAGTCTACAAATATTTTAATAATGTCCTTAGGGGAGGTATACAACTTGTCTAAAGAACAGCATCTTGCAAATGGAATACATCCTTGCTATCTCTGAGATTTTAATTTAAATGCAAGTAATTTACCTGGTATAATCCCCTGAGCCCACTATTGTGAAGCAGCATGCTCTAGAAACAGTTGCATTGTTCTTTCTTTTTTTAATGCCTGTAGAGTTGTTACATTTTTAAATCTCTCCATTTTACATCTAGGCCACAATGTGGGTCCTCTCATTCATATTCAGAGATTTGTATGCTGAAAAGTTTCAATTAAAGAATGCTTCGCTCCACTACATAAATATTTCAGCTCCTAATTGAGGGATTCTTACCACACCATGCTTGATGGAGGATTAAATGACAGGAAATGTCCCAATCTCTTAGTTATATATTTAAGATGAGTTTTACGTTTAAGAATTAAATGGTACATATTTTATTTATTGCATTTGTTTACCAGGAAAGTCTACTGGGCCTTGGAGAGCCCATTTTCAGTGGAGGCCCAGGGAGAAAAGCTGCACATACAAATTATACAGAAAATACAATTTCAGTTATATCAATGGCTAGAAGACTATGCAGTAATAATAACAGGCATGATTTTAAGATAACACAGTATAATGCACATGTCAGAGTTAACACTGTATTAATGATAAGTAGCTGGGAAATGGATTGATGAGGAGAATAACAGTGCAAAAAGACAGGAAGGAATAGGTTCAGGAGTGGTAGTAAGGTAGGTATAGAGAGAAAGAGGGTGGCTATCAAGGTTGGGTTGGGACATTCTCCAAAATATTTGTTTCAAAGGATTGTTTAATGAGGCAGTCTGCAAGGATACAGTTGCATGGTTAGTGTTAAGAGCCAAGATATGTCTGTGTCAGTGATCATGCTAGTCAAAGAGTAGAAATTAAAAAAATAACGTATTCTGATACCTGTGGGATAATAAAGAGAGAAGCACGGAAATGATACAGCTGAGGGATTAAACAACCCCCCCCCCCCCAAAATCCATTAGGCCTGCTGGCTTCCCTGATAATCATTTGTGATTTCACATGCTTTTCACAACATGAGTTGTTTCTAACCAGAACAAAATCAGGAGAAATATTTTGTCATAGCCTCCATCAGCTATTTCAATAGTGCTGAAAAAGATACTAAAGACAACGAGATGATAATTATTTAGACTATAAGCATTAGTTCAATAGGCCATCTGGAGAACAGTGCACACCCATGATCCACGTAGCTTGCTTGTCATTATATTTCTTCTGTAATGCCCAGTTCAGTGTAGGTTTAACCCCTAATAACACCCCTGCGATAGACTTCAAGACTAGACTGCACAAAAGATCTCCATTCCAAGAAGATAATAACACTCTTTGTATGTTTTAACAATTTTGATCACTTGACAGAAAACACTGTGACAATGCAATTCATTTAACAACTATTTACTGAATTTTTTTTCCATAAATTCAAATTCGCCACAGGGACATCCTAACGTAGTCACCACTGTCTCTCACTTGCTGAACTGGGCTGGCTTGAACTCCCTCACCTCCTTCAATGGTATCAACTCTCACTTGCCCACAAACTAGTAAACCATCCACTAAATGTCCCATCCCTCCAGAATCTACTCCAACCCTATTGCAGCACCAGACCACTAAGATCCAGCAACAAAAATCACTTGCAGATCACTAAAGCCAATAACTCTGCTGGTGAAGCACTATTCTCTTGCACCATAGCTAAATTATGGAACTCCCTCCCACCCACAATTACCTCCATACCATCATGCACCCACTTCAAATCTTTACTAAAAGCGCACCTAAAAACATGCTTGCTATGCCCTTGCAACTCCCACTATAATATTACCCATCCCATCCAACCACTACCTTTATTTCCACTCCACTAACTACCTTGATTATAGCAAGCTCAGATGCTCATAAGCCAGTACTTATTATACAGCAGGAACTTCTTCTTGTAACATTTGTTAATGTCTGTTATGTACTTCACAGATAAAGATTCTAGTTGTCTACTGATGTACTATGTTCTTCATCTGTAAATATGTTGTAAGTAATTGCTATGTAAATTGTTAATCGCTATGTAAACCAGTGTAACTACTGTATGTTTATTTTAACTGTGAAGCTTTTCTCCCCGGGCCTCCGCTGAAAATGGACCTACGTCCAGTTGGACATTCCCAGTCAACAAATATAAATAAATAAATAATAAATAGAGACCACAAACAATAAAACTGCTTAAAAACATAAAATCTACAACATATTACTAAAAAATAAGAATTAGAAACTCTGTTCTTATAATGCACAGCAATCAAGCTTTTAGAAATCTAGTGAAATGTGCTAATTGTCAACATTAACAACAGCTCCTGCAAGCTCGTTTGACACATACCACTCAACTGTCCTGATTTCCAGGAAAGTCCCTGATTTTGACTCAAATTTTAGTTATGTGCCTCTTAAATCTTCCTAAAACTGGTGACTTTTGGATAAAAGGTTGTGAATTGCACTTAAACAATGACAATAATTTGAATTATAGACTTCTTTAACTTCTGAAACTGTATATTAATTCATATTCTCTTATTCTGCCATTGTCTCAAGTAAATAGTGATAATATTTTAAAAGTGTCTCATCATCCCTGATTATTTTTGGATCTGTCTTGTAGTCTTTTGAGATTTGTCCCTGACTGGTTGAGAGCTATTCTACAACAAAGAAAGAGGAGATTCTCAGCAGAGAGTAAAATGTTAGCCATGAACAACGTATAATCTCAAGGCATACAGAGATTATCTTTGAAGTAGACACAGCTAGAAAGCTATAATAAGATAAAGTCAGTCACAATGTTTTTGCCTTAGAGTACTACCAAACAAAACAATGTTGTCTGAACTAAAATAAACTATACAATCATTTGGGTTTCAGTTCTGCCTTATTTGTTCTGGAGGAAGACTTTTGGGGTTTTACATACTTATCTATGTTCATTTTAGTGAGAGGGGAGATAGTTGTCTTTTCCTGTAGACCAGATCCACTACAGATGCCAAAGGAATTGGTCATTCACTTAGAAGGTCCATCTTCTCAGTGAACAAAAACTCAACTAGCATTCCCTAATGACATCAGGGAAAAGTTGATTTTCCTAGGTCATGAAGGGCTACCAGATAATGTATTTACAGATGGCACCATTTTTTGATTGTCTGTAAAAAAATTAGCTGAACGTGTACACAGGACTGAAAACTTCCCCAGGTTGGTCCTCTTTTTCAGAGGCTCAAGTTGATAGTAGTCAGAACTAAGATCCCTTTCTGTAGTCTTAGTGGAATAATTGACAACAGTATCAGCCTTTAGATGGGCATGCAGAAAAGACAGGACAGTTTCTGGAGAAGTACATGGTCTATTCTTTTTGTCCTTCGTAATGTGAAGGATACCAGCTTAGCACAACTTTGTGGAAATTTTTGTTTTTGTAGCAAAGATATCTAACTAATGAAAGGGCTATCCTGGCATTGGAAGTTTCCACTGAGAAATCCTGAAATAGCAACCTTTTTGACCACCATGTAAAAATGAGCAGCCCTCATTTGCACAAGTCTGCAGCCAATTTTTAATCCAGCTGACTTAAAAATGTAAAATAATTTGTTTGGGGTGGTCCTCCTTATGTCCCCTTAGATTGAGATTGAAAAGTTGGCCCTGCTGCCATAGTGATTTTTTCTGGAGGCTACCCAAATAGGCCTTGTCTCATTTTCAAGACTGTATGATTGGCCTGGAAGACAGCAGCAAGAGAAATAATTTACAATTAGTAGGGTTGAAGAAAGGTATGGAACCTTCTAAACTGGTGGAGTTTTTGAATCTAATCTACAAGCGGCACTAAATTTGTGGCCAGCCACTCCTATAACATGCAGATTAGATTTAAACACTCCACCAATTTAGAGGGTCCTATACCTTCCTTCAACCCTTAACTGTTAGAAATCCAAGTGTTAGAACAAAATGGACATACAGCTCACATCATGATAGCTATCTCCACACCATATTTATATGGATTTATTTAATGGTGATACGTCATGTGTGTAGACCTAGGGATTGCAGAGATCATGTATTAAGAAGAATTTGGGGAGTCTTCACCTCTGAAGAACTTATCTGTAGTGCAGTTTTTAATAATGAGTTCTGCAGTGGCCACCTGACAGGAGAAATATATGGAAGTCTTTAACTTCTAAAGACTTATCCGTTATACATGTCTTAATTTGGAGTTTTCAGCAATTACTTCTGAGGTGAGGCTGTAGGTAGATAGTGAATCATTAGTTGTATCAGAGGAGCTAAAAAGGTCTTTGTGGTCCCACTGTATAAATAGACCAACCTCTGTTGCTCTGCATCATGTTTTTTTCTATAGTTTTACTTCCTCCTTGTTGGGATCCATACTGTTTGATTATTATTACATTTAATATTTTAATTTTTTTGTACTGTTTTGTTTTTAAGTATTTTTTAAATAAAGAGTGCAAACCTGCCCACTAGACGGCATTGTTCCATACACTGTTATCTGCTACTTGTTCTGTGACAATGGGCTGAAAATCTCCTCCTCCTTAAATCCCACTTTCACTACCGAGAAGACTTCTCCAGCTAGTACAAAGTCTGCCATCTTGACTTTGCCCATATGTCTTAAGATGTACCTTTGCCAGTACATTTTTACTTGGCTGAGAGAACAACTGTTTCAAAGACAATACTTTCTCAGTAGTTGGTTCTCATATCTGGGATGATTTGTCACCCTTCACATGGAAACAGTGCCAAAAGCTTAAACATTTTAAGGATCCAGTTAACTTCAGTTTTGAGAAATGCAGCCAGATGTAGGAAATTTGCTATTCCCTTAAAACTGCTCTATTTGACATGGAAACAGAATTGCTTATACAAGTACTTCTTAACATCTGCTGCTACTAACAGGAAGATGTTATGATTAGGACACTAACTTAGGGAATAATTTATTTGACTTAACACACGCATGACTGTTTTTACACCTGTATTGTTGCTGACTTTTTTTTTGGGGGGGGGGGTACTTGCTTCAATTTCGATCACTCTAGGTGTTCACTTGTTCTAGTATTTTTGCTCATTTTAATACACTTGTTATTTATAAACATTCGGCCCATTTTTATTTTATTTTATTTTTATTTTGCTTTTGATTACTGTGTTTCTCTGACTCAGTTTCCTTAAAAAAAACTTTTCATTGGTGGCTCAGGGTGAAAAGCTCCAACATATTCAAACACTTTTTAAAAGGCATTCAGTAATATACATGAACAGGGATTAAGTAATACAACAATAACCAATGAATGGGTGTGGTATATTGAAGATTTACCCACAGATGGTGTTGTTTAATCATGAGGGCAAAGCCCAAGTGATTAAGCAAAGGCAACTGTGGGTAATTCTTCAATATATCATGCCCAGGAGTTGGTTATTGCTGTTATACAATGACAATATTTAAGAAACAATTACTTAATTTTCTTAAATAATATCTTTGTATGATGGTGCTGTGGTGGTCTGCTTTTTTCAGTATCCTTGGGCTTTCTTGATGTACTGCACATGTGTATGGGACTTACATTCCAATGCTTACGCAGTACTGAATGCTGCAATTAAATCAAACAGCACTTCAAAAAAGTATTAATTTAAGGTTGTGCACACTTATGCAACCAGCTTATTGTACATTTATTTTATTTTTTTATATTTCTTCCCTAACAGATTTGTTTGTTTTTCAATTGAATTGTAAAGGTTATAGGTCACATTAAATGTGGGAAAACTTTTGAAATGTGGTCTCATTTTTTATATCACAAAAACTTGGCATTTTAATAAGGGTATGTACACTTTTTATATGCACTGTATGTAACATTTGACTGACAATGACTGTAGAGGTTAAAAGGGATGTATAATGTTTGCAATTGAAAATATGTTAATATGTTTTTTTCATTTCTATAAAACTATGATTGTACGATTGCCTATGTCATAAGTAATAATTCAATAAAGATGTATCTTGTTAAAAAAGGAAATGGGATCATACATCCTTATGATAAATTATGCTTCAAACCATCCAGTTTTTTTTAATGTTTCATGATCTTCAGTTAGAGTTTACAGCATTCAAAAATTTTTTTTTTTTTTTTGGAAAATGGCAAGTAAAATAGTTTCCTCTCTTGTACATTAAAATAAAAATATCAAAAAAGAATGGGCAGTACTAGTACAGTTTGAAGGCTAGCATCGCAGGCATAGGATTTCAGTGCCTCTTACATGTCTAGTATTGTCTGGTATCACCCCACTAGTGTTTAGAAAATGAGCTAAGTCATAACAGTTAACATTTTATGTAGTAATTTACTGGAAAATCATATCACTAGATAATATGCATGCTGTACATTTGTTTAGCATTTGTCACAGTGAAGTATAAAATGAAAAAAAAGGCAGGTGCATTTATACAAAGAGTATCAACTAGCTCAAAGCCATCTAATATTACAGAGTCTTGTAATGTGGGAGCATTAAGCTATCTTAGCTATTTGCCACTGTTTGCAATCTGCTGCAGTGTATCCATAGTCTTAGTTTATTTTAATTTATTTTTCCTGGTGCAGTTAACTAAAGTAGTTCAACAGCCTGTGTGTGTGTGCATGTGTGTGTGTGTGTGTGTATGTGTGTGTGTGTGTGTGTGTGTGTGTGTGTGTGTGTGTGTGTGTGTGTGTGTGTGTGTGTGTGTGTGTGTGTGTGTGTGTGTGTGTGTGTGTGTGTGTGTGTGTGTGCGCGTGTATGTGTGTGTGTGCATGTGTGCATGTGTGTGTGTGTGTGTGTGTGTGTGTGTGTGTGTGTGTGTGTGTGCTAAAAAGAATTCTGTTCAATTCTGGTTTTCCACCTATCCCATGGTATCATGCCAATTCTGATTTGATTAGAATGGCTGCAACTTATGCACATCATGTGGTGATACGACACCTAGAGACCAAGTCAGGCAACATTAGACAAGACTTCATTGCATCATAAGTCATCACATGGTGACAAACAAGCTTGGCTGGGAGGGGGTTTTACACTTATGAACTGATCAGAAATTTAATATAAGAAAATAGATGGGAGCTTTTAGGGTTTGCAAGAATCTGCAGTTTGTATTAGAACCAAACTTGTCTGTCAGCATTTGCTTCTCCTGATGGAATGAAGTCTTGTCTAATGTTACCTGATTAGCATCTTAGGTTTCTTATCACCACATGATGATATGCACAATTTGCAGCTGTCCTAGAGAAATCAGACTTGATAGACAATACCATGGATTCTGGAAGGGATAGTTAGCCATTGGTAAGTTCACGTGATCAAGTGGGAATTACTGCACTTACCAACAAGATAGATTAGCAGCAGGAAAGTGAGGCATGAGCTACTGGTATGCAAGCATTTGCAGCAGGCCCAAATAAAACAGCTGCATCATTAAGTCATGTGAACTGAATGGATGCATTCAAAATCTTCATGTTTCCCATAATATGCGTCATAGACTCATACACATTCAGAAAATACTTATAGCTGTCATAGAATAATTTGTTTCACTGCCTGCACAGACTAAGTTTAAATGAAAGTAGGAACCAATGGTTTATTAATAAACATATTTTTAATTCGTATTTTTTTCTTTTAATCCCAGGATGCACTAAAACAAGACACAGTACAGATGAAACAGAATATATGCATCACATTTATTTCTTGCCACTGTCCTCTACATTACATGGAGACATGCTTTCCAATACCGGCTGCAAGTAAGAAAATGAAACTAAAGAAGGCATTTATTCAGTTCGAAGTAGCAAATGGATGACAAACGGTAGCTTTTTTTAAAAGAGTTTGTGATATAGGTAAATAGGATTCACCTATATCACATCCTTAGGTCCTCTTATACTTGATACATATTTTTGATCAGGCTTTTCCGGTTAGTTAAGAAGAAATTCTTTCTGTCAAAAACAGTGAAAAAATGAGTAAGCAAGTGATAAATGATGACTTTTTAAAAGTGAATTGTTACAAGTTGATGGGTTTTAAGCTCTAATATTGGACATTTTGTTTGGCTTTTATAGGATAATTTTTAGTTAAGATACCGGTTTAGAATAGCCAGGATTCATTTTTTTCTAAGGAAGTACAGTTTCATTTACTTTCACGTTCTGAAGACTCAAATAACAAAATAAACTAAGTGCTGCCAAGTTGACAGTGCTTCATCTGAGAAGGATGTCTCATTAACCAAAACACTTATGTCCTTTGTTTCCTAACAGTACATTTTGTAGTCAACATACCCAGCTTATGCTTAATAGTACATTTGTATATCCCTGTAGTGTCCTATTCAGAATACTTATTCTCTATTGGCCACGATGCAATGTTGCACACAAAATGTGGTCTTGCTTATGTTCAGTATAAAACATCCAAAGTTAATTGCTATGTTTTCAGAAAAGCCCAATAAGTATCTTTCCTTGTGAATATTGTATCTGTGTCAATACCTGTTTGTTGATATATGTACAGCTTTGCATGTGAAACCTGTGTTTTTATTTATTTTTTCACTTTTCCTTTCTTATAGTTATACTAATGAGTGACAGCATAATTAACATCCAGAAAAGAAAGATAACAGTAAATGCCACACAACCTAAAATGTCAATTCATGAAGACGGTATACCCTGGTTTAAATAATCATAAATCAATGGCCATGATGTTATTTATCTTTGCTGTTACAAAACTTGTTCAAATATATCTATACTATTTAGTTTAATTTTCAGTCTATTACTTCTCAAATTCACTTTCTCAATATAAAATTCCTTTTTATAATCATATCAAATTTATCTTTTCTGTTAGCAGTGCATTTGTTAAGCTGCTGTTGTATATACCTGAAATTTAAACTGTTTGTTTTCTGAGACAGTGTCTTACTTTTATTTTTTTGCAGATAAGCAAACTTAATCAACTGATCAAACTAATTTTAGAATGATTTTATTGCCTCACCAGTGTTATAGCATTTCTTGAACATTCAACAAATCATAAAACATAGCTGTACAATTTGTCACCTTCATATTTAAATTTGTAGTGAAGGCATGAATTACGAATGAGTTCAATGCAGCATCTCTCCAGTGGTCACATGCAGCCCTCAGCATTTCCCCTCTTTGACAACCCTCACTTTTCTCTAATTTATTTTTAGCAGCTTGAAAACCTTTGTCCCTCTAGCCATGCATCTTATGTACCAATTAGCTATACATTTTTTGACAAAAGCTTGATTAAAATCAATAAGAGGTAATTCCATGTTGCGTCGTATATAGTGTTTCTTTTTGAAGTAATGAGACCTATGTTCTTGGCTCTTGAAGGTTTATTTACTGCAATCCCTGAGCAATTTTTTTTTCTTTTTCTTTTCTTTTTTTTTTTTTTTTTGTTCTGTGCAACACATACATCATAATTCTCTCAATATGTCTTATCTTTAGATTTCACCAAACACAAAGGTTGCTGTGGGAGCTACTTCAGGACCTAAGCATGTGGACATTGAACTTCAGAAATGGGGAGGCTACAGGTTTTACAATCACATCCACATGCCATACATTAAATTGTATTTTACAGTTTTTCATTTTTTTTTTTTCGATTTATTGATTGATTCATTCATTCATTCTGTAGCATGGTGATGAGAAAACAGCAGAATTTTATGAGTACTTGGAAGCTATAACTACTTTTGTAAAATTTCTTTATAAAGCCTAATGGAAGGTTTTGCTCAACTATACATAACAAGACAGTGTTCTCAGATGTATCCTTATACTATACTTGCAGCCAATTTATATGGCAAAAAAGAAATTTAATTAAATGCCAGATTATAAGGCTATCCTGGCTAGTAAGTGAAGAAGTATTTGTCAAGAGAGTTGACAATTTGAAAGAGATGTTCTTAGCAGAGGGTCTGTGCCTAAAATAGTTGAAGTTGTAGCCCAGAAGTTACTAGTCGCACAGCAAAAGACATTCACCTTTTAATACTTAGGGCATTAAATGTTATTATGCCTACGCATGGTACTAATGCCATAGAAAATTGATTCTCTAAGGCTGTGCTTATTTCATACATGCATCAAAGTTTGTCAGTTGATAATATTCATATCATAAAAATGAACTGGAAAAATATCATGACTAAGGATGTATATGGCATGACACTAGGGGACACATCAGATTTTATTTACAAAAGGGGTAAGAACATGAAAGGTATTCTTGTCTGTTATACTTGATACATACCCAATGACAATAAAATCTGTAAATGTGGGGTCTGAAAACAATGCAGACATGTAGGTGATGGTCCTTATGTCTAAATATCTAGTTTTTTCAAAACCAATGCTTGCCAGAAAGCCTGTAAGTGTAAAAGCAAAGTGACAGTTTACTTGACCAGCTGCCTTTCCTGTGTTGCTTTCTATGTAGGAAAGATGAAGCGAATGCAGAATCAGAGAATTTATTAGTATTTGAATGACATCAGAAATATCTAATAATGTACTTTATAAGCATTCTACACAATGTACCAGTTTAAAAAAAATATGTTCATTATGATAGACAAGGTAACTTTTCACTAAATGTGAGGGTGTTGGGGGAACATTCTTGAGTATAAATAACTTAGGTGGCAATTATTATTAAACACATTAACCCCCCCTGACATTAACATTACTGTCTCGATTAACAGTGTATTAAAGTTAAGAGTAGCCACTCCATGAACATTTTACAGCACAGATTTTACTCTATATGCTTAATAAATATTATTTCTAAGTTGGTGTATGGTCTTAACTCATGCTTTATTGTGTATTTAGCTTCAAACATTTCTAGATGTTTTTCTCAGCTGTTTATAGTGGCTTAGACTGTGAAGACGTCTGTGGGTGTTACAGACAAAATTGCTTAACTACATCTTTTTTGGAGTATCTAAAGTTCTTTTGGATTAATAGAATAGAGTTTGCTTTTTGAAGTCACTAAACAAGATTTGTTCACCTGGATTGACTACCACAACATAACACAAACGTAAGATGGCTTTCCAGTTGGTTAAGAGTAACCCTGCTGGCTGTTGCTTCGAAACATTTTCTTTCCTGTTGACTAGTAATCGTTTATTATGATGTGCTGAATTATAACAACTTTAATCAGTATGATATCTAGAACATGTTGCTTGCTAAGTGTTTAATTCTGTAGTTACTTCTTTCACTGGAAGACTCACAATATCTAGTAATATAATTTTCTATTATTCACCAAAATTTCGTGACAGAAGCTGGATTGCAAATATAAAACATGCATCTGGAGCATTTCTCCCCAGGCCTCTGCTGAAAACAAGCTCTGTGGAACCTAGTCGGACATTCCCGGTCAACAAATGTTAAATAAATAAATAAAATAAATAAATAAATAAATTTAGATTTTTATCAAACATCAAGTGAAGTTCTACTGCAAAAAAGAAGGTAATCCACTTTGTGAATATGCAATGACTGCAAAACTCAACCTCTACTGAGATTTCATTATGCTAAAAGATATGGGGCAGAATAAGTTATCCTCTAGCTACAAAGAAAGTCAGTTTTTTTTCATTCCTTCTTTCTTTTTTTTTTCTTTTAATTTTTGCTCTGGTTCTAATCTCATATCCATTTGCTCATTAAATGACATGGCAGTTTCTCTAACTCATTCATTAAAAGGTTCTAAGATTTGTAATTGAAGGCATTAGAGAAATCTACAAGCTGAATATTTTAATGATCTGAAAACTATAAATACCAATAGTTAGAATATGTAAAAGTAAAGATGCTGTGATAGAGACTATATTTGTTTTGAAAATATGTTGATGGCTGTTATATAAAGCATTACCTTACAATCCAATCCCTTATGAATTTAGGAGGAGATGAAAAATGGGGAATAACCTAGAACATCTGCACTGTAGACTGGAAAAATCCCACTATTATTTTCTATATCTGATGACAAATTCACTTGTATGAATCACGGTCTTCCCTTAAAATACACTGGCTTGATGGCAGAAGAAGATAACCTCCTAATTCTAGCTTTTAAGGGTATTTTATGTTCCAGCTCTCATCCATCCCTGTTCTCCTTTAGTCATTCTCCCTCTGTGCATACCCTCTCCATCTCAAATTCTGGGAAGGTTATTGAGAAGATTGTTTGCACACAGCTTCAATCATTTCTCAACCACCAAATCCATGATATTTTATAATCTGGTATCCACAGTCTTAATAGCAAGATTATACAATATCTGAATTTTGAATGACTACCTACAATTTATGTTTTGAATGACCTCGTAGGGGTGAGAAATCAGTGACACTATTCTGTTATGATTCTCCTGAATCTTTCCTTGGTTTTGTGCATTAGACCATAACATCTTAATTGAGCACTTTCAAATCAATTGTGAAGCCACAAATACTGTTGTTGAATGGATCACCTCCTATTGAACAGGTCTCTTTTATCTTGCATTATTTCTTCATCCATTTATCCTATGATAGCTGGACATATCCAGGATTCTTCACTTAGGCCCATTATTATTCTTTGTGTTTGAACTTCCACTGTGAGAACTCTTCAGAAAGATAGGTCTTCATCATGCTAGTACTCAGCTTTACCTCCCTTTCCATTTGGAAAATGTTTCTGTTGATTTGTTATACAAGTTCTTGGAATCTTTCCAAAATTTGGTGACTGCTAACCGCCTGTGACTTAATACATCCTCAGCTGTACATAATTGTCCATCCAACTCTTTTTCTGATTGTAATCTACAATGGTAGTAGGCAAGCTTTTTTAAGGAAGGTGAAAAGTCTTTGTATGCATTTTGATTACAGACTGACATTTAGAGACGAGGCATCAACCACTGTGAAAATATCCTGCTTTCATCTTCATAACACTTCTTACTTTATTCATCTCTTTCTCCCAAATGATGTCTTCGTTGCAGTACATGCTCTGGTCTCTTTTTAGTTTACATACTGTTTATTATTATTATTATTATTGACACTGGACTTATCAGTAATCCAAATGTACTCAATTTATCCAAATAATCATTCATTTGACTTTTGCAATATGTTTTTAGTCTTTGAAATATTCATTTGTTACTCTCTTACTTCATTTGTCTAATTAATGTTATTTTATACTGTTTATTTCTTTCTATTTGTTTCTCTGTTTACTAGCATTATTATTGTGCTTGGTAGACAATACCTCTAAATGAATCAAACCTGGATTTGAACTCAATAATCAGTTACATAGATCTATAACCACTGATCTTTTCAAATCAAGGCAAATGTATGTCCTTATAATACACTACCACTGCTCTTGCCACCCCATTATATACCTCCTCTTGTTCATGCCGACTCCCTTCACTTCACTTTGGCATAACCTTCAGTACCCTGCATCCCTTCTGTTTGCCAGTGAGATGAACTCTGGCTCCTTTAATCTGTTGTTATATAATTTCCCTTCCAATCCACACTCTTAAGGTGGCAAATGGCATTGCCCTTGGTCTATTACTGAAAGTTTGGGCAAGCTATGACCAATATTTGTAGCTCATTCTACTCTTTTTCTATCAGCTCCTCCTCCCACAGCTGATACTTCATGAGAGGATGCCATGATCCAAGCGTAGTACTTGCATTTGTCAACATCAAACAACTGTCAGCTTTCAGCTCAAATGGGCAGCTATTTAACTTCTTTGTTAATCCTTTCTCCATTCTCATCTGCTGAACTTATTTTTACCCACTACATAGAGCCGATGATATTTTTGTCTGAAAAAAATATAACTAAAAGTAATGGGGGCAGGATAAACCCTAAGCCACAGAGGCACAATAAAGTCCTCAGGTACTAAACCACAGACTATCCTCATTCCTGGTATCCCTCATGTTGTTACTATGAATAATGCAGTAGCCTTCAAACACTAATCAATTTGGTTGCTTCATTTTAATCCTGACTCAGTCCAGCAGTTCTTTTAGCAGCAGGTGGTATCAATCCAAATTTATGAGTTACTTTTGACTACTACAGAGATGCCAGCCATAGCCACATATGGAGTTTACTAGATAATTAGGCAACAGTAGTAGATTTCCAGGACTTGCATCTGTATCGCACATGCACTACACACATGCACAGTGAAAACTTATATCTGCTAAATTGTCTAGTGCATGTTTTGGGGTGTGGGAAGGAAAATAGAGTACGAAGAGAAAGTCCACACACACACAAGATGTAGCTGCAGACTGAACAGAAGCCACTCCAGGTGAGAAACAGTCTGGAGAACAAATTACTGTTAGTAGCCAGTGCTATTCAATGTACTCAGTACCATCTAACAATCTATGCAGACTGATTTGATGTGTCATTGAAGCGTAGGATAATTCATGCTCTTCTGATACCAGTCATAAAACTGCATTACATTTGGCTTAACTGTTTCCAGTGACAAACTCAGATTGAATGCTATCCTTGACAATGCTATCTTCTAGGAAACCAAACAATCTTTCATACAGGGCTGTCTCCCTGGCTTTCTTTGATGCTGTTAGGTTAAAAAATAGATTTTCATGCTCCCTCCTTTTACATCGGTGACATTCATCAGCTTACATCTTTCAGGCTCTGCTGCAGTTCAGAGCAAAATGTCTTTCAAAAGTTCTTCATCAGGGAATCTGTCAGCACACCATGAAGATTTCTGAAGACTTTAAGAGGTAGACATTCTGAAATATGTGCCTTATTCTCCTTCAGCGCCTCAAGTTCCCTCTTTGCCTCCTCTTACCTGTCTCTCCTGCTGCATCTGCACTACTTTTCTTATTCTGCCCTCCTACATGCACCTTATAACAGCATCCCTGTTTTTTTTTTCTAGAAGACTGAAGTGAGATTTTTGTTCAGTCTCCTTCTTTGTCTTTTCATGTCTTCTGTGACTACTGCTTGTCCTTGTTCAGTCTGGCCAACACTATTCCTCTCATCCTTTTAGGCAACATATCTTAAAAACTGTTTGTCCTCCATCTTGATCCATTCCCCAATCTTTCTTTAGCACCTGCACTGCTCTCAGTTTTTACATTTCTGTCTGTATACTAATGATGTTCCACCTACACTTCTATACACCATTCCTTCCATCACTATTTTCTCTATATTTTCCTCAAATCACAGTCATCATATTGCTAAGAAGTTGCATGCTTCCTTTTTTGCCTGCTTTTTCAGTATTTTGTCATCAGACATGAGTACTCAGTACATTATAAATTCCCTAGTGTACTTACTTCTTCACTTGACCTCCAGATGCCCACATCATCTTTAACAAAATGGCTGCCACTTCACAGCATAACACACTACCCTACAATTTTACCATCACCTCTGATTTGTATACATGATTGTTGCCCCATTATGAACCAGAAGATGGCAAGATTGCAGCATAATGAAAACTTGACATGGACCTCCCTGCATATTCTTGACCTCCACTACAGCAAATAGCACTTTACTTTTTGTGCAATACTGCAACATTTGGCTTAACACCCTATTTCTCAAGGTCTCAGAAACCTCCTACCAACTCTCTGTTATGCCTAGAACATGAAACTTCTCACTTTACTACTGGCAGATTCATATTTCCACCAATATAGCCCTTTTCTTCAAATGTGGTTGTTGTATACACTTCCACAGCCTACATCCTCCTCCCTTGATGCGTCTCAGGCCATTGCATTGTACTAGTCCACCAGCACCACCATTACTCTTCCATAACTGCTAAGGTAGACATCCACATGTTGACACTATCCGCCTATTCACTTCCTTCATGGGATTGAGTATCTCCTTCTCCCCAAACTTACACTGGAATGTCTCCTTTATGAACAGCATGTCAGTTATTCCTGAACAAGTTAAACCCAGCATTTTTATGTTCCAACCCTTCTTGCCACTGACCCATATTTGCCTGATTACAGCAGCATCGACGGTACCCTTCTACACTACTGTAGTATCAACATTTTCCTATGAATACTCTTATTGTGTATGGAAATACTACTCAGCAATGCAATCCAGGTAGTGTGTTTGTTCTGCTGCTAACCTTTTTCACTTTTCCTTTTTCTTTAGTCTTGTTCATGAATGTATACCTATTTATTTTTCTGCAATAGCATGTTTCCATTATGTTTGCAACAATGCATGATAATTAAAAAGACATCCTTTCAGCCATACTGGGTATGATAGACTCTGTCCCGGACACACACACCTGCTCTCTCTCTCTCTACCATGACTCTTACACCAACGTTCATCCAGTCCTGATCCCATCTCCCTTGTTCTCTCTCATCTACTGCTGAGACAGTCATTATTCTCTCTAGTTCACTCCCTTCCCAGCTTGCTGGCTACAGGCACAGGTAATACTTATTAGAATGATACCAATATTCTTTCCCTGGTACAGGTCTGCCAAATCCCTGGTCCTGCTTGCTACCACCTCAGCTATTTCCTGTAAGGTGTGACTGTCACCTATGTGTAACACAATGTCCAATTTTTCCAGTGGTGGCCTCCTTGGTCACCTTCTACTATGCTTTACTAATTCCATGTATTGAGACTGGTTTAATGGCAACTCAGTTTCTTTTGTCTACCTTATCAAAACTGATAAAACATATGGTGACAGCAGCTTTCTTACACCAAAATAGTTCCCTTGGTTCTCTGCTCTGTTATCTACTACAACATGCCATACCTACCCTAAAAAATAAACACAAAAAAATATATATATATATATATATATATATATATATATATATATATATATATATATATATTTAAATATATATATATATATATATATATATATATATTTATTTATATACATATAAATATATTTATATATATAAATATATATATACACACACACACACACACACACACACACATATATATAGATAGATATAGATATCTATATATAGATTTTACTTTATGTATATCTATACATGTATCTACACACACACACACACACACACACACACACACACACACACACACACACACACACACACACATACACACATACACACACACACACACACACACACACACACACACACACACACACACACACACACACACACACACACATATATGTGGCTTACACACCTATAGTTGAATGTCCATTTGGTCACGGAGTGCTGAGGTGGTGCTTTATGTCATACTTACAGATGGCCAAATGGTCCAAATTTTGAGGTATGTTTTGTCAAGCCACATAAGTAGGGTTTAGAGGGTATGAGATTGTTTGTACAAGTACTTGAGTGTTAGGGTTAGGGTCAGGAATAGGTGAGAAGATGTGTTTTATAGGTTTGTTTGCAAGTGTGGCTATTTTAGGGTTAAGTAACGGCATATATTTGGTGTTTGTAGTGTGTTTGTATATGTGAATGTGTCTTGTGCAGTGACAGTGTTACAGGAACTGTTTTCTTTACAGTAAGCTGTAGCATTAAGGTTGGGGACAGGGCAAGCTTTAGGTTAGTACCCATTACTATGGTGATGTAGTGCTGGTGGGGACATTTATAAGTAATACTGAAATTTGCTTTAACACAGTGTTTAGAGTATGCAAACTGGTGGTGTACTTCCACTGTTTTGCCTTTTCTTCTTGTGAGGTGTGACTATTGAGTTGTTATACCTACTTGAGCAATGTAGGAGGCCCCTACAAAAACATGTTTTTTTTTTAATTTTGGTGGGTTAGATGAACTATGTTTACATCAGGTGTATCAGATTATTTTTATTTAAATATTCTGTCTTTGGATCAAATAATATACAGTTGTAATATATCTATTTCTATATTGATATACACATCCACACACTCACCCACACACACACACATATATATATATATATATATATATATATGTGTGTGTATATGTGTGGATAAGTATATCTGGGTTACCTTCTGTTTACCGACAGTCCACTTCCCCGACACGTATTCATCTGACTCTTCAAATTACCAACATTTTCAAAGCAAATGTTACGCGGTTAGTGAACACTTGGGCATCTACTTGAATGTTGCCCCTTACCCCCGCCACGGTAGTGCGTTCTCGGAGTTGGTATATTTATTAAGGGGGGTGTGGGGGGTGTAGCCCCCCACATCAGTGTCTTTTATTTCTTTGGGTAGTTCTTCCGTCGGGATGGCCAAGTGTTTACTTACCTTTTGGGAAACATCAGCTTTGAGAGTATCTGTGATTTGACGTGTCGGTGAACTGTTTTTTGGGGAAATGGACTGTCGGTAAACTGAAGGTATTGTGTATATCAATATATGTAATTCTATATTCATATATAAATATAAATATATATATATATATATATATATATATATATATATATATATATATATAAATATATATATATATATATATATATATATATATATATAGATATAGATATATATATAGATATATAAACATATATGAACATGCATACATATAGTGATAGAGGGATATATATCAGTCACCTAACAAGACCTTTTTGCAGATAATGGACAAGTTAATAAAAATAACAAGCAATCAGTGACATTTAATCTACCTTAAAATCTCCAAGATAATGATAAGGAACCATGTACTGATAGGTAGTGAATTGCCCCAGCTTCCAAATGATTTAAGAAGCAGGCAAGCAAATAACAGGTAATGCTACTCTAATAGCGCACAGATTCAAAACTATTTGTTTTTACTTTAACCTTCAAATCACAGGTCAAGAAGTAATAACAAATAATAGAAGGAAATAAAGATCTGAAAGGATTAACTTCTTGGCTTAAGATGGTGAATAAAGCTAAACTACTATGACTACTTCAGTTTTCAATGGATAAGTTAAGAATAAAACAGATATAATTGCTTTAAATTATAAATATTAAATATTTTTTTTTCAAATGATTTCATTACATAATAAAACTTTGCAAGCCCCTGAACAATATACACCAGATTTCTGAGACAAAATGGAATTTCAAAGCAGTTGTAGGGCACCTTCAAATAAATAAATAAATAAAACTCTTTGACATACATATTATCATTTGGTTGGTGCATTATGAGCATGTTTGTGCAGGTTTCTGACTGACATACCTCAGTCTGTAGGTGTCAGACTGCAACTTGTGTCTCTGACTGCTATGTGTTAGAATTGGATATCAAGTAATTCACCGTGATAATGAAGCCTGAGGGGTGAATCTGGACATTCATGTCGAGAACACGGAAAGTCAATTATTTGTAGTACACGGGCTTCAGCTGCTTTAAAAGAGTAGTAACTTAGAGAAAGAAGACGGCAGCAGTGCAAGTGTTTTACGTATTCTCTGATGCACTACCACATTTAAAAATAGGTTAATGTTCACCTTGCTTATGTGGGTGTGTGCACATACATGCCTGTGCACTTATGTATATTTGTATGTTTGTTTGTTGCTGAGAGACGGAAGTGTTTTGAAATGTTTAGAAATCTGATTTCTTTCCTTCCACTCTCTCCTAGTGGCTGCTCTGTATAATCTAGCATAATGCTCTGAATGCCATTCACAATAAAATTTGATTTTAGAGAGATACATAACAAGTTTATGTTTTTCTCAAATTTGGAACAGAATCATTATGTTCCTTGTACCACATAGAAGATTTTGGTTGTCTCTGACAATGCCGTAGTTATACGATTGAGAAATGAATTAAAGAAATTCAAACTAAGATCAGAGCTTGAGAGATGGTCTTCATGACCTCATTATGAGAGCACTTCTGATAAGGTTTTAAACTTTAAATGTTCCCTCCTTATTAAATACGCCAATTCCTACTGCTGTGGTCTCTCTCTTGGAATCGAATGAATACCAGCATCCATACTGCTATGAATTCACACATTTAAATCCCAGTTTTCTTGCATATGTGTCTTAATTCCTGAAAGGTAATTCCTATTTTCAAACACCTCTTTTTTTAGTAGGATCACTGGAGATCACCACTCAGTGAGTTCAGTTGAACTTTCTCCTATATTAAGTTCTTTAATTCTAATTGCTGCCTGTATTTTCAAAGTTCAATAGCCAACATTCAATGTATTGAGAACGGCTGACTAAAGGCCTTAACAAAGTTTAATCTAGAGTTTCCCATCCATACGACAAGGCATATGCAGCATTCACAATCCAGGTGTCCAAATGTGACCTGAACACTGCAGTAAAGATGCCTGTCTAACAGAAAGTGGCAAAGAATTCTACATTTAACTGGTCCCAGATGTAGAAACACATGCAATCTTAAGCTTAGAGGATGCAGGTGGAAAACTAGCAAAATATTTTTTATTTCTGGTATGTAAACATTGTTAGCAAAATGAAGTTTGCAAAGCATCACTATTTCACTATTTATAGAGCAATATAAGGTATCTGCTAACAAGTCTAAATGGAATACAGTCCCAAATCTATGAACCTTTCTCTTCCTGATAAATGACAGATTTCTGAAATTTGCCTGGTATTGTTATGCTCTTCAGTTACTTAATGGCTTCATATTGAAATGTTGGCACTAGAAATGACAAGTGCCAACAGCCAAAACATAAAACACAGAAAACACAGGATAAGAGTGAATTTAAAAAATTGCTCTTCTCCTTTAAATATATATTTTTTGTGGGGGGGGGGGACTCCTCTGCACCCCTACCCATAGACCCTATACATTCCAAACTTATATATACCAACACCAAGATCGCCATATCTTGGAAAAAAGGGAATATTCTGAGAAATGGCATCTGTGGCTTAGTATATGCAAGTCTGATTTTTTGGCAATTCAATCTCCATATTTCAAGATTCACTCTAGCAGGACCCAGCATTTCAAATGGTTACTTTGTTAATAGCTGTTATACTGTAAATGCAAGCAAATGCATTGAAAACTGACACAGAATAAAGTGCAACATACAATGGAAGGAACACTTTCTCGTGATGGAATGAAGAATATTCCTCAGAACTACAGTACCACAAGCTTGACATCTCAGATTGTCATCTGATACAATCTTGATGACTTTAGTAAAATTTCTTTTAGCAATGAATATCTGATCAGCTGTGTAGAGTAATTCTTACTCTCTTGACAAAAATATAGACTATTACTTTTTAAATAAAAAGCATCTTGTTGCCCTCACTCCATTTATGAAAATTAAGCTGTGTATTTTTTCAGAACGCTGTATTTACTGACATTTCTGAGAAGCATACCAATCATAGTATTGCCTGCATACTTGCTTAGCCATGCTATACCCAATTTGGGAAATTTAGTCATAAAAAGACAAATAAAGAAGGTGCCAAAATGGAACCTGGATTACCAATCTTTTCACCAGGAAAAATATCCCCAACCCTAACCTTATACATCCTATCTGATAACCAAGCTTTTGCTGTAAGGCGTGACATGAAAAGTTTTTGAAAGATCAAAATATATAACATTACTGGATGGCCTTATTAAAGCATGCCATAAAAAATGCCCAGTTTAATTCAAACAGGATCTACCAGATATAAATCATTTTTATGCAATGCCAAGCAGCTTCGAGTAAGAGCTGAAGACAAGCAAAACAGTCTTCTTCCAAATGCATACATGCATTTACATAACAAACTTGTCAGGCTCAAAGTGGTCATCATTAAGTGTGCTTAACTTCCCTCCTGTGGAGCTAGAGATGACAATGACAACCATCCAAATTTCTGGAACAGAACCACAAATTAAAGTTAATTAAGGATGTCTTAAACAGGTACTTTGTCTGTCAGAAATGTTGTTACTTGATAACCAAAATGCCTTTGGGAAGAATTATTTTCACCTGTGAGTCATTGCTATCAAAATATTCATTAAAGGATGATACACTTGAACATATCATGGAAGCAATACTACATTTCTTTTGAAAAAAAAAATAATATTATAATCCATAATAGGAACCCAAAAATGAACTAAGATCACCCACATTTTACAGAACATGTTACTGGAAAACTAGAGATGGAAAATCTTGTTTTTAATATATATTCAATTCCCAGTATACAGAAGTCTGCTGTTCTATGGCTGAACATTAATTCCATGATTTAGCTCTAACTAAAATCATGGCCCGAATGATTAATTTTCCCACTAGGAAAGGCAACTTTTCTGGATTTGTTGCTAACAATTATTCATCAAAAAATTGTTAAAACTATGTCATCTGATACCTTGTGTTACCCAGACCTCTATGATTTTCAGTTCTCACTTTGACATAGCCAGAATATATATGAATTGTAACTTTAGATGCTTACTCTAACTCAGAGATCCTGCTGTAATTAAAGGACATAATAACATAGACTGTAACAGTGTGTTCATGACTGATACCTTCTTCTGGGATGAGTTTGAGAAGACTTGTTTTAAAGTTTAGAAAAATGCAAAACAGCAAAGATTGTGAGTTTGAAGCATGCACCACTCTATGACGGACTAGAACATCAATCATATTTCTAAGTTAAACAAGAAAAATATAATATTTTTGTAAGATGCAATTCATAACTTACTAAATTGAAAATTAGAGTAAACTGTAAGTGGTTCAAAAATTGTATCAAACAATCTAAGATAAAATATGAGAGCACATTATGTAGCTGCCTAAACAAAACCTCTGTCACCATGTAAATGACATGGGCTCATATTCTGTGTCTGAAAAATGCTTTAAATTATGCCTTCTGGCATTATGAATATAGACATGAAATCTGGAGTATACAATGATTCTATTTAGAATGGATTCACCAAAAAGTTAGTCATGCTAAATAAAATGACAGATTTCTATAATACAATGAGCAAAGGCAGTGATCTGGGAATTATATACACACACACACACACACATACACACACACATATTTATATATATATATATATATATATATATATATATATATATATATATATATATATATATGCATATATATATATATATATATATATATATATGTGTGTGTATAAAAAATATATATATATATATATATATATATATATATATATATATATATATATATATAAATGGGATCACTACAGAATACTGAAATTCCACAGTCCTAAGACTCTAAATCTCAAGGACCAGAATCTCGAAACTTAAAAAAAAATAAATAAAAAAAAGAGTAAAACATACAACAAACTATTCTAATGTGTATGCAGGGGGGCAAGCACCCTTGCACCCCCCACATCCCCTGCAACTTAAATATACCAACTCCGAGATCACACTACAGTGGAATGAATGGCAAATTACCCATTCTGCACTATACAGCAATCCCCATTCACTATGTTCGAGAATCCACAATCTTGAGATTCTGGTCCTCGGGATTCAGAATTTCGGGATTATGGAATTTCATTATTCTGTAGTGATCCCAGATAAATATATGTTCGCATGCGTGTGTGTATGTATGTGTGTGTGTGTGTGTGTGTGTGTGTGTGTGTGTGTGTGTGTGTGTGGATTTATCAAATACATCTGATTATATTCGTAATTACATTATTATTATTTAGTCACTGCTTAATGTAGCCACTAAGTTTTACAGTACTGAATGGATTACATGCTGGTTGGAGAATACATTCTGAGACTTAGGGTCTCAACATTTTATTCTGAGTGGTGTAGCACGTCAGTGGATACACCATAGGATTCTGTTTTGGGCCCAGTACTATTTAACAGTGGGCTTGCATTAGTTCCTTTGCACAAATCTTATTGGTTGACAAGATATGCAGATGATGTCAAGATTAAAGCTGTCTTATCTAATTTAGATAACTACACTAATTTCAATAAATAGTTATCTGAACAATCCAAGTGGTTTAGAAACAAAGAACTACATATTTATTGTGATAAAAATGAAGCTATGTTTTTGGGTCCACCTAAACCCAAATTTGCTATTGTAATAAGTTGTTATATGAGGTACCCGAGTATAAGCATTTGGGAATTAGAATCAGTAATATATTCAAGTTTAAGATAAATGCTCACATTATAAGACTTAAACTTTATACATTGCTGGGGTCATCTATAAAAATATTTCAATCTGTTCATCTGATGCACAGTTTAATTGAATTTTAAGTGTATACTAAATGTGACCTGATGCTTCAGTGTGCTCAAAAAAGATACATTAAAAGAGAAATTGGATATAATAATGCACCCTAATCAAACAAACTTGAGCAACTGACGCAATCCCTTATGCTGGTAATATTGAAAAATCTTGACATACTTAATTTAAATTCCTTTCATTGTTCATTGGATTGAAAATTGGCTATTAAACAGATATCAAGTTGTAATAGTTGCTAGTTCTCTTTTTGAAAGTAAAACTGTAACTAACAAGTGGTGTGCCACAGGGAAGAGTTCCAGGCACTCTCCTGTTTGGTATTTGTTTTGCAGACACCAAAGCCAATAACATGAAAGTATGGTTAACCATGATTGCTGATGACTGCAAACGGGACATTCTTTCCATGCTCATTCACTGATAAAAAAGAGCTCCAGCAGGGACTGGAATATGCACATACATGATGTAGTAAACATGGTCTCAAGCTAAATGAAAAAGAAGAGCAGCATAGTAAGAGTTGGTAGAAAGCTGCCTCCCCCCCACACTTTACATGCTATAAATTTTACACTTCTTCAGAGAACTAAAATCATAAGAGACTTAAGTAGTTATGTGGATAACTCTTTCTTTTTCAAACATCATGTTTCTATGATAATCAAGAAATCCGTCCATCTGGACCAGTTGATTTCCATGGGAATGTCTTCAAGATCCATGCAAGTTTTCACAGCACTGTACTCTTTCCTTAAGAGACCCATCACTGAATATAATGCCCCCTTTGGTATGTACAAATCAAAGCACATCACTCAATTGGAAGAGCCTCAACAATTTCTAATCAAAGAAATCTTTCAAGTACAGCAACCGATTTGCATGATCTCCTTATATTCAGTAGCCTACAGGTGTTTGCAAGGTGATCTGCACCTTGCTTTTTGAGCCATGAAACACACAGTTTTATTTGACTTCCTATTTCTTTGCAAAACCAGTGGCTCTACAAACATCTGTTCTAAGGACCTAAATCTACACCAAACAAACAAACAAACAAACAAGACTTACTGGACAGATAGGTTCCTAACTCAACATGCTCCTAGCCTTTGGATTATGTTACCACTACAGGTGTAATAAAGTACTACTTTCACTACATTTAAGGCACATCTTAATGAATGGAGGCGTCAACACAAATTTACACCAGGGTTATCATGTACAGCTTTGCTATTAAGTGCTTGAAAAGGGTCTGCTTAAAGGTGTATATGGCTAAGTATCTTATGGCCTCTGTGATTATTTGCCTAGTATGTTCCTGTATCTGTGATCATCAACTGAAATTGTTCTTGACTAAGAACAATGATTTTCACAATGATGTTTTCCCTTATTTCAACTGAGTTTCTTCCAATATTATTGCTTCCAAACATAACAGTGAGTAAATCATATATTTTGCTACTTTGTAACATTCTTGGTAGAACAGATTAAACATATATTATTTTTATAGCCAGACACAGTCACCTGATCACATGTAATTCTAAGCAGGAAGTTTATATACTTCTTAATATTAAAATCATCATTTAATAAAGACATGTCTCTAGAATCAATGGAGGAAGTCAATAAGTACATACAAGTGAATTATTTAGAACCATAAACTATCAAATTATAGTTTACTACAACTACACTTTCAATAGTATAGACTATTACAGTCTTCTGCATGTGGTCAAGACATGAACTAGCATTTAAACTTCATCATTTCACAGTCAGACTAACTTCATTAAACATATCCTTACCGACTAACAGTTCTTTTCATGCTAGAGTGCTGTAGATCAGATTATTACTCTGCAAATCATCCAGCATATAAATTCAGAACTTCAATGCAAGCCCTTTCCTCTCAAGCATAGAAAAAAAAATACAAATGCACTTGAGCATGTCAGCAGGGCTATGTATCTTGGCCTCTGCTTTGTACAGCTGCAAACACTTTCTACTGCTATCAAATGTTATCACATTAACAATGACTCCTGTATCAGTCTCAAAACTCATTTGTATACCACAATTGTGGAGTTTAACTTGCCAGTCTGATTCAATATAACACAAAGAAATAAGTGAACGCAGGAACAATTCTTTGCCACCATTTTCACTTTTATTTTAAGAAGCAGCTTGCTTAATAATCTGAATTAACGCAGCCTCTTATCTCTTTTGCATGCTCAGCGTTGTGCCGCATGCTACTTCGTCACAGCATGACAATAGTTGTATCTTAGACATTCAACAAGCTAATACTTACTCCCTTGCATTGACCAAAGTATTATTTTCAGAAACTGGTATTTTCTTTGCATTGTACCTCACACTTTTTCCATAATCCAGCTAGCTAGCTATTTCTTTATTTAGTCACCTCATCTAGTGATTTTTATTGCTTTTTATAATGTCATATTTACTTCAGATTGGTATTTTTGAGACATTTCATCAGCCAGCATAATTACAATTCTGTATCAGTATTTATTTGTCTTTTATTTCATTAAACCCACAGTTTTCTGCTTGTTCATATCAGTACCTTATGAAAGCTTTAGCACACCTCTGTATGCACACATCTGGAAGAATGCACTTTTGTGTATAATATTATTTTCGTCAGAAAATCTTCATTAAGCTAACTACTGACTCATATGTAACACTGACCATCTGAAAACAGAAAGAGACCATACATTGCCTCCACATCCTTGCTGATGAAGTAGTGTTTCCCTGAATTTCTTCTGCTTCATTGTCCGACTTAGTTGCTAATCTAAAGTGTATGAACCTTTCCAACCATGCTGGCTATTCAAATGGGTCTGAGAAGTCAAACAACTCTTGTGGGAAAACCTTACAATTGTTGACAACAGTTTGATTTCTTAAGACTGAAAGGCCTGACATCTGTAAAATGACAACTTTAATAATTTGTTTTCTGATTTGAATGACATTTTAATAAGTATTATTTTGTGAAAATTCCCCTTCTGACCACTAATTTTAAATGGAAGTGTCAGTCTCAGGATTTATCATCATTTAAATAGAAAAGGATAATTTGTACAAAATGGCAGCACATTGAGCATGATCCTAACAGTTCACTCATAACAAATACACTGGAAGATGGCCTTACACTCAGTGCATTATTTGGATGCATTTCTTCTGAAAACAGCAGTGCTGTGCATTTTTCTTAAAGCAGCACTGGTCTTATACACACAATGTACACAAAGACTCACAGTAGTTCTACAGATACAACGATAACCGTAGATGATGGAAAGGTGGGTGTCTGTCTTATCAAAAAAGTGGGCTGGGAAATTCAAAGGTGTTATTAAAAAAGTGGACCAAATGTTTATACGCTGAATGCGGGTTAAATGCAGGGCATGGAAAATACACTGATATGGCCAAAGTAATAGTGGGAATTCTGTCATAAATTATTGGAGGCCTGTGATAATTTGAGGTGTGATGAGTAAATTGAAGATATTGGGGGGTGGTGGTTTCATTGTTAGATGAGGACAGATTTGATAAAAGGGAATTATTTAGTATTTAGAAAGACTTGGATGAGGAAACAGGCAAAGAGGGAAGAACTGACATGAGAGAGAGCATAGGAAAGGGTAAGAAATTATACTTACTAATAACAGTCTAATAACAGTCTAATGCTGGTGTGCTCTTTAAACAAATATATACTGAGCCAGGATGCTACTGAGACATAAGAGGAATAGATTTTAATTCTTAGTATGGTAAAAAGTTATGTAAAAGGTAAAGCCAAGTGAAGAAGTGACCTAGCTTTAAAAGGAGTGGAAAATGAACAGCAAAATTTGAAGACAGTAGTAAGGAATGGTGCTGAAGACTACTTAATGGAGAAAAACAATAAATTCTATGTGGCAGATGGAGTCAAGGTAGACTGATCCTGAAAATTCCAGATAACAGAAACAGGGAGGCAAAACCTGAAAATTAGAGAATGCGCTGATCCATAAGAAGAAGCTAACACAGGAGAATTCAAGCATGGCACGATCTGGAGGAAATGAGAGTCCATTGTTACTTTCAGGCCGGTATTTCATCACATGCATAAAAAGTTTTTAGAAAGCAGATGTTTGCTGATTACAATGTCATAGAATGGAAAAATATGCATAAATGATTTTTTTTTAATAAGAAAGGAAGGATGGTATGGTTTGGGGGGGGGGTCTATATTAAATTATCAAACGGCACGAATGTCAAATGGATGGATTATCGAAAGTGGCGTTCATCGAGTTCTGGTTTGTGGGATTGGGGTGCAGTGAAGATCGGGAATTTTGCCCTTTCCTCACTGTAGTGTGATCTTGGAGTTGGTAAATATAATTAGTGGGGGTGTGAGGGGCACAGTCCTCCACAAAACCAAGTAATGTGAATGACACTTTCAATATTTCGGCCGTTAGACATTCGTGCCATTCAATAATTTAATATAGACCCAGTTTAGGAAGTCTGAGGAGAGTGGAGAACCTGACTGAGGATGACAGAGTTAATGAAAGGTTTAGTAAATTTTAGGGTGTCCTGTATCAGGATAGACACACAAAAGATTTGGTGAAGTGAAGTTTGGAGCACTCAGAAAATATATGAATGCTAGGAGAAGTTAAAAAGGTAAAAAATGTATAGTGTAACACTAGCGGAGGATATAGGAAAAGTAATTAGGGGGTCAAAAGTATAAGCTGGAAGAAAGAGTGGGTTACCTGCTAATGTCTAGTGAGAGCAGAGATAGTGAGATCACTTACAAAAGAGCACCAGAATAATTTGGAGCACATACATATATCCCCTGTTAATGGAAAAGGACAGGGCAGTTATAAAAATTAAACAAGGAGAAGGGGACATAAGAAAGCCAGACTATGGATTTTTTTTTATTAAGACATGCATTAATATCCTAGTTAATATATTATCTGATTTGATCAGCTGCTCCTGAAAATATTGAACAGGTTTCATAAAACAGGTGATGGGGAAGTAAAATAACGGATTGAAAGGTGAGTTATAGAATAGATGACAAAGGAAGGAAAGAAGGTGAAGTTTTGACGTTAGTACAAGGAAAACATAAGTTATGGCTGATTATGTTTCACAAGAATAACTGAAGGGTGTACAGAACAGTTTTGGAAAACTGATGGTAATGTTATACACATTCTCAAAGACTGAAATTTTGGTTATTGTGTGATTATTTATATGGATGAGGTCAAAAAGGATCAAAGGAAGAAACCTCACTATCTGCAGAACAGTTTATCATCAGGGACAGAGGAGCTGGCAGGGCAAGTATGAAGATTTCTATCTAATTCAAGCAGATGTAAGTGAGAAGGCTGGGTTCCTCAAAGTTGCATATGATAATGTTTTAATTACTACAAGTTTGGAAGTAATCTTAGGAGGGTGCCTTCCAACTGTTTGAAAGGTTTATCTTGGTATTAGTCCTACAATGTAACAAGATGAGATAGTGATTGGTTGAATACGAACAGAGCAAGTGGATTTGATATGAAATAAAAGAGGCTCCATATATTTAGGAATAGAGATGTGTAATCATCTGGAGGATAAGAGAAACATATCTCTGAAGACTAAGAAAGAAGGTGAAATATTAATTGGGAGTACAGTGATCAAGGTTTCCTTTGTGATCATGAAGCTAACTGAATTAAAGCAACTGGTGGCCTTTATAATTCACCATATTCTAAGGAAACTTCTGGTACTTAAGGTGATGCAGACTAACAAGACTTTCAAAGTGAAATACAGGTAGAAGTGGTTGCAGAGATGTGGACTAGAACTGTGAAGAGTTGGTTAGATGCTGGTGGGTAAGGATGGTCATGTCTGTCTAGTTATGCTTTGCACTTATCCCTTGTATGCACTCGTCAAACCTAAGAATAAATAAAGAAGTATTAGGTGTAGGATAAGGAGGAGATGGAGGGTCCATATGTCCAGAAATGGTGTAAAATTTAGCTGTTGGATGCAGAGGATTGGGATAGGAAATGGAATAGGCATGTCTCAGAGAATTTATAGATAGTGGATGTGCTCAGTAGGGAAATGACCAAAAGAGTAACTAAATGTGAGAAAGCAGAAAACACTATTCAGTATTAGGTAGTTGGTGGAAGAGGGTACCATGAGTAAAAGTGGTTTAGAAAATTTGAAGAAATCTGTGCATAGGATTAGTTACTCAATGGGGAAATAGCAAGATGAACAATAAATACAAACTAATGAAAAATCATAAAAACACAAAATTTAAATTAAGCCAATTAGCATTGTTAGTATAATTCCAAACCTAGTATCTTTAGTTTGAGAGTAAGGGAGTAAAACTCCTTACACGGTGGGGGGGACACAGTTGGTTACTGGTATGTGTTGCTTCTTTTATTACAAAAATATTCATGAGCCACTGCAGTAGTGCTGAAGGATGAAGCCCTGACTACAGCCTAGGTGACCCGAATGCAATAAGAAGCTCAGGTGCCTGATGGAACAACAAAGAGGGTTGGGTGTTAGCATCCTTTGGTGTAGAACACTTATGTGAAAGTTTCATGCAATTATCACAGGTGGAGGCTGAAGATGTTGCATGGCAAGAGGTCCCCCATTGCACACTTGTGTCTCAGACATATGACAAGAAGAGTCCATATGCTTGATGGATGGTGGATTTAAAAACCCCACATGTACTATACAAGGGGCTGGCAATTTTCAAGAGGCTAGTTCTAGTAATCAGATGTTTGATATAAACACATGATTAACCAAAACCTTTACCTTTTCAAACTACCACCACAGTCAGTTGGACTAACCACATGGTAACACAGGGGACTTGGGTTTGATGGACTTAATGAGTTTGTTTAAAAGTAAACTGCTGAAACTTAAGAATTTATAATTGGACAACTGTTATTTGGCAGACTGTATTAAAGATTGTCCCTATGGGACTATGAGCAAATTTCTGAATGGTTTAGATGTAAAACATAATTTGTATGACCATTTTACATATTTGTTTAATATGCATGGTTTGGAACTTTTGGAACTTATCAATATATGGAACAATTCCAATATTACAGATTTAATGCAAGAAGTGGACCTGTTAAGTAAGAAAATACTGAAGATTTGTTCTATGAAAGTTCTGAAAATGTATATTACAATGTTTTTAAGAAAACTGACAAGAAATGTGAAATTAACGGGGATAGAAAAATGAGCTTTGTTTTACTGTCTTAACCCACTGGGTGCACAGTAGCAAGCACTGCCCAAACCCCACCCGACACACAGAACCTGCTGACATTTTACTAAATGCATGAATAAATATTTCTATGTTTTACTCATCCGCATGAATATTCATCTGGGATTATTGACATGCTTAAGTACTGTACTGGAAGTCAGACATACCAAGTTATGTGGTCTATATTATGTGATCGAAAAATAATTACTTGTCAACTGTCCCCGATTTTGGCTCAAATTTGTAACTCTGTCCCTCTTAATCTCTCCTAAAATTGGTGACTTTTGCACAAAAGACGATGACTTGCACTTAATAAATAATGACATTAATTAGATTTATAGACTTCTTTTACTTCAGAAAATGCATACTAAATCACAGCCCCCTGGATTCACAAATCCTCTGTGTAAGACTTAATAAGTCTTACTCGGAGGCTGCAGTTGAATGGTATGACATCAGCGTGCCATGAATATTCATGAGGGCATGCTGACTCAACCATAAGTCTTACACGGACCGTGTAGGAAAGCAAGAGGCGTGTCCGACTGCCGAGCAGTTTAAATTTCCACTCCCCTGCAAGGGTTGGAAAAGTAAAATGAAAACACACAAGAGCGAGTCCGCTCAAATGTCCTTGGACCCAACACCACACTCCCTGACATTGTAAACCCCCAGCACAGTTATAAAAAGTAAAACATTAATTTTATTTTTTTTTAAATTCCCGAAATAGCTGCCCGTATTTGCGTGTGTGTGCGCGGGTGTGCCCATTGCTTAGCTGTAGTTAGCAATTCTGACATGGAAGAACATAAGAAAGAATGTTTATGCAAATCACACCAAATAGCAATAGTGTAATGGTAGAGCGTTCGCACAAAGAGGAGGCATTCACGGTTCGAGTCCCACCACTCCCCTTCTTATTTTTGATTTAAATCAGTATATGAAATAATACCTGACATATATGATTAAAATATTAGTAAAAATCAGTGAAATGGCTAATGTATCAGTGAACAAAATACATATTTTTAAAGGATCCGGATATATAATTGCCCGCAGTTAAGCAGCGCTTTACCCAGCGCAATAGAGTTGCCCATAGTTTAATAGTGCTTTACCCAGCGCAATAGAGTTGCCCAAAGTTTAAGAGTGCTTTACCCAGTGCAATAGAGGTGCCCATAGTTTAATAGCACTTTACCCAGGCAATAGAGTTGCCCAAAGTTTAAGAACCCTTTACTCAGTGCAATAGAGGTGCCCATAGTTTAATAGCGCTTTAACCAGCGCAATGTGTTTGCGCGGACGTGAGCGCCTCGCCAACCAGGGCACCATGGAGCAACGTAGAGCAAAGTTGCTTAAACGCAGCCACACCCCCTAGCCTGTCTGGACAGTATTAAAATAAAATGAATGACAAGGTTCGAACCCAGGACTCTGTGCATCATAATCAAAGTACAGAACCACTAAGCCATGACAGCTTAGGAGAAACAGCCACTGTTAACATACATATACTTAGAAATGGTAGATTAACCATTACTAAGCAGGTCTGCAGTCAGTCGAGAATTTTCAAAAATGGCCAATCACAAAAAAGTGCGGAAAATGCGGCATATTTAAGCCCCATAGGCGGGAATACTCACCATAACTGATTGTAGCTCACATCTGCAGTTAGAATGGCTGGTGCTGGAGAGGGTACATGCTTCTGAGCGCAACGTTGGGGCATTGAGGAGTCGAAATACATGGTTTGGCTCCTTGTTCACTCTCATGAGTCAAGACTCCTGCAGGGCCAGTTCCAAGGGACGGAGTACAAGGCAGAGGCTTGGAACCGGTTAGCTCATGACCTCACCAGTGTCACAGGCATTTGTCGTACTGGTGAGCAGGTCGGTTACCACCATGCAGACCTGAAGAGACGGAAGCAGGACTGCCTGAACCAATGGATACAGGAGGCCCGTGGGATGCAAGATGCCCCACAACTGAGTAAGTAGCCATGGAATGCAGTATGTAAGAATTGATAATTGATTCTGTATAACAGATAGGTATGTCTCAATATCCCTTAATTTACTTTACAGCTGCAGGTGACCGTGCTGTGAATCAGCAAGCCTATGCAGATAGGCTGCGCCACCAGGCAGGTTAGTGATTATTCTGCATGCATTGTTATATAAAGTAGGGGAGAGAGCATGAAATAAAGTGTTGTAGTCCAATAATACAGCCATAAAATGGCCTGAATAAGTCCTCTGCATGTACTGTCAGATAAAAAAGTCAGAGAGCCAGAAAAAGAGTGTAGTAACCCATTAAGAAAGGTAAAATATGTCCAGAATAATATCTCTGCAGGTACTGTCATATAAAATAAGTGAGCCTGAAAAAGAGTGTTCTAACCTATTAATAAAGGTATAATATGTCTTGAATATGTCTTCCATATGCACTGTTATAACAAATAAAGGAGTGAGCCTGTGGAAACATGGGTAATGTCATTAATAAAGGTCTAAAACCTGGAGTGTGTCTGTGTCACTTAGTTTGAAATGTTGTTGTACCCTTGCATTATACAAATAGTACTGTTTTAAAAAGTGCTGGCAACCCAGAGTTGTGCAGTCCCATCTAAAGTGGGTGATGGAAGTGCTAGTAGCTTTGAAGAATATAGACAGTCCTCAACAGTCAGTTACTGGCTGGCATACATAAGTAAATCTGGCACACGAGTAGCACGTTAATTTGTTCCCCAGAAATGTGAGTGTGCTTCAAGAAATGCAGGGTTCTGTACAAATTGAAGTGAAAATGTCATGTGAAAACATCCAGATATGTAGATAAAGAAATATAAATGCAATCAAGAAATATGTAGCAGTAACATCTGCATCTTGGACAGTTAGTATGTCAGATATAGGTCAGGTATATATTGAACTAGCCAAACCCATTACACAACTTAATGCATGGTGGCAAGTGTAATAATACATGTAGGGGATATACACTTGCAGTCACTAGGAATGTAGTGTAGACTAAAAGTAATTATAAGATGTTAATTGAGTTTTTTTTCTACACCCTACTGTATGTGCATAAACCATGCAATTCCACACCTCAGTGGGTATGTGTAATCTTAAATATTTGTTGGGACATATGTCCCATTGTTCTATAAATATTTGCATTCACGTTGATGCATGTGCCCTGTTCAAACACCATAATCATGGTGGCCTGTTGCTACCAAACATCCCTGCATGCTGTTGGAATATCCACTGTCATTCAATATATGCATGTGTTACGCTTGCTGTTCAACTGTTGGAACCTTGGTGTGTTGGGTTAATGAAAATATTACTGCATGCTGTTACAACTAATCTGGAATGCTGTTGTTTATGTTTTAATTAAACACACCTAATCACAGAACGTATGGGAAGGCTGGTCCCAGCGGACCCACCTGTCCCTCCTCAGCTGGCGAGTGCACCTGGCACCAGCAGGTCCAGTGCCCAGCCCGGGCTCCCCTCCTCCATTGGTCCTGTGCCACCTTCGGGTGGAAGCGCTGCAGGGGATGGGGCTCGTCCCCCCTGTGCAAGGGTGGGTGGAGAAGGGCCACCTGTCACCCTTTGAAGGGTTCGGGCTGTGGTGCATAGGGAGATCCAGTGTTCAGTCGCTGATCCCCTACGCCAGCTCAAGGCAAGAGTGGAGCATCTCACAGGTGAGACTGCCCATCCTACACAGCCCCCAGCACAGCCACCCTTGGGGCTGTGAAGGTGCAGTGGTGACTGCCCATGGGTGGGGATCTCAGTTCCACTGTTACCATCTGTGGGCTCATGGGCTTGCGATTTCAAAACATCCATCCCCGTCAATTGTGTTCACCCACTCCATGTGTCATACACCACCCCTGTATGTGTCTTGTCTGTCTTGTCTGTTTACTGCCCCAACCTACCTCCCCGAACATACCTACTTCCTCTACCTCACTTTCCACTCTCACCTGAAAAAAAAAAAAGGGCAATCTGTACCCACAAAAAAATTACGCCCCATACATAGCTGCCCATTTTGCACACATGTCCACTGGACATGTAAACTGATAATTATAACTGGCAGTACAACATACTTTGTTGTCCTCACCCCTCTCCCAGGGGTGGAAGGTTTCAAATTTCACTCCAAATTTATTGCATATGCACAGCTGTTGCTGGTAAAGAAATGGGCAGCTAGTGACCTTCCCTACACCCGTCCTGCACATCCTGAGCTTGTTTACCTACTGTCTGTCCTTCTTTGTGCCCCCTTTTTCACCACTTTCCTATCTCCCCATTTTCTTTTCTTTAAAAGAAATTAGCGTGGGGGTTAGCAGGAGTAAGCACTTTTAAGCGGTAGTAAGCGGGTTTAAGCGAGTGTGTGCATGTGTGCGCTTAGCTAAGTATTGCTAAGCGTCTCGTAAACCCGCACAGACCCGCTTACAACTGCTTAAAAGTGCCTTAGTCACTCTATGTCAGGTCTCTTGTTCTGCTCAGCAGCAAAAGAAAAAAACTCTGCCAGTCTCGAACCCCAGACCATTGACACAATAGACTTCATGAATTACCACTAAGCCACAGCAGATACACAAATAACTTGGTGCTGAAATAAATATATCATGCATTACAATGAGGGAATATAAATGGAAATTAAGAATGGCATAACACAAATCCTGTTCTGTGGGTCTTTACCAGCAGTTGCTGTGGAATTGCATGACATGACTGTGAAAATAGAACCAGCCATCCTAGCAGGGAATAATGTTACAGTAGCACCTTACAAACACCACACATTATAAGACCAGGATAAACACTGGCAAAGTTGAACAGGGCAGAGGCCAGACTCCCCAACTGTGACTGCTCTACAGGGATGTCCCTGATTTGTAAACAAATGTTAGCTGTGCCCCACTGAATCACTCTGAAAAGTACTAACATTAGGCAGAGAAGTATGGAATCACACATAATGAATAATGTCAATAGGTGAGAGTACACACTGCTTGCACATCAGAAAAGGTGTAGTTATACATATGCTCTGATTCCCAAGAAAGTCTCAACAGCAATATGTCTGTAATATATTGCAGATGTATCTCACTTATATGTACTTTCACTGAGGCCATTCAAATATATACCTGAGAGTATCTGAGGCCTGGCAGAGGCAGAAACACACAGGTATATCAGCATTACTGCTGTTACACACTCTGCAAATAGCTTTGGAAGGAGTTCCACAAGCATGCCCTTATGTAGGAGTACAACACAGAAATATCACAGGATGCAGCCATGTACTGCTAGCAACCAACTGTGACGATGCCAATGTGCCAGTGCTGAAAAGACTGGTGTGATGCACAGACAAAGTATAATAGGCTAACCTCTAGCTACCATCTGGATATGTCCACAGGTGGGAGCTACGCAGGCAGACTACTTGCCTTGATAGACTAACAGGTACACAGCAACCCTGTATGTTCAGCAAGATAAACCTCACATGATAATAAAAAATGCTCTTTGCAGTTCTGCACCCCTACCCAAAGGGACAACACACCTGTGTATTCAGGCAAAAACAAGGGTGTAGGTAGGCATACTCAGTACTGAAATATGTCCAGTTGTCTTGAGCAGCCTGTGCTAATGTCAACACAAACAAACCACAAACTGTTAAGAAGTGAGTAACATAATAATTACAGTATAGCAGTTCACAAACACTACATGTGCCACAGGAATACAGTTCAATAACCACATATGTATGGCAGTTAATTCTCTAATTCAGAAAGAAAGTACATACTCCCATGTATCCTGTGTTAGCATTTGGAGGGGTGAGTACATGTCTACACTGAGAAGTGTGCACTGGAAGCAGCAACATTCAGGTTTGAGTACAACATGCATATCACTGGCTACAACCCTAGCTTCAGATAAGAGACATATACCAACCTTCTGACTGACACAACGGTGTCCAGAGCAAACAAGCATGGGCCCCACCTTGGAAAGCTGAAAGGGCTACGCCTACCTAGCCTAGCATTTTATAGCAGTGGGCTGCAATAACAGTGAGTACTGCAATCACCACACAGCAGGCTGCATGCAATTACTGAATGGTGGGCAGCAACTGGTGCAGAGGCTGTCACATGCACAAATGCAGATACCTAGAAAAGCAGGCTGTACCTGCTGTCCACACATGCAATAATATCTTTGCAGGTACAGGGAGATAGAGAGCAAGAAAGAGAGACAGAGACACAGACAACAGAGAGAAACAGAGACAGAAACAGAAACATTGGGAGAAAACCCAAAACAAACAACCAAAAAAAAAAAAAAAACAACAAAACTGTAACAACAGACGGTGCAGGGAAATACAAAGGTATGGTATGTAACTCATATGTATGTGCTTGCATGTAGTAGATGTTCCTGAAGAGTACTCTACACACTGTAAATCATCCATGTGTGGCAGCAGTATGTATCTATCTGTATCTGCATATGTGCATAGGGCAAGGGACATACTGCAACTGTTAGTGAAGGGTGGACAGATATCTGTCGTTGAAGGTTGTTATGTGCATATATCTATGTAGGTCATAGTGTGTGGCACAGAAAACAGCATGCAGTGCTGATATATGTCATGTGGTGGTTAAACGCTGTGGGACAGATTTGTCAGATCTGCTGTGTTACAGCCAGTGATGCCTGCTAAAGCTACATAGGCTGAGGACACCAAAACGCATTCTGCGCAACACTGTGCAATATAATCACATAACTGTACATCCCACAACTGTCGCATAAGTGATATCCCCACCATGAAAGGTGGACTGTACATGTGCCTATATGTACATCTATGTGTACAGCAATGGATGTGTACATGTATGTGTACAGAGATGTATAAATATATATATATATATATATATATATAGATTATATATAGATATATATATATATATATACATATAAAGATAGAGAGACATGGGGTCATATGTACTGCAACAGGTGTGTGGTGACCAAGGCATGGCTGTAGACAAGTGTCGATACTGCAGTGTCATTCCACCTTTCCAAAACACTGTACCCATTAACTACCACATAGGTAGAGATCTACCTAACACTGGAGGTGTGATAATGGGACACAGGTGGACAGTAGCCTCCTCTTTGATAAAGACACTGCCACACTAGACCTGTAATATGTTTGTGTGGAATGTGTCATGACAACAGGTATGTCATCTAGGGAAATATAGGTCAGTATTCCCCTCTACTCATCACAATGCCCTGTGTGGTATGTACCTCACATGACAACTACAGCAGGTGGAAAGGCCACAGACATACCTCACAAAGGGTAATACTGGCCTCAAACAGATGCCCTATGCAGACTGACTCACAAAACCACATCTAGACTGTATTGCATACCGGCCACACAGAGGTGACCTCTGCTGGACATACAGAGGTATGTCAGACCCATAGCTGGGTGACAACCACCATGGCAACATATCACAATCCCTCCGGGATACACGCTCTAGGGCCATAAACCTCATCAGCTCACTAAACAGCACATGCTGGAGGGATAGGTTCCTATCTCAGAGATATGCCTTACACTGGAATAGACCACCTAGCAATAGCAAACAAGGCTCATCATTAGCAGTTGTCATAAATACCCCTGATGATTGTTTGGGAGATTGGTAATACACCCCAGGAATCCCTTCTGTGGTTCTGGATGACAGGGGCAAGTGAAATCAAAGTACATGTGTGTCAAAGGCCAGGGTAGCATATGGCTAGGCTGCTCTAGGCCCTAGGACCAATAGCATATTACCCAACTATGACACTATACACTCACGCATGTACTCAATGCAATACCTGCTATGTGAGGTTGAATAAGTGTAATGCTGAATGTGTGCAAGGTCTGTAAAGGTGTGATAGGTTAGTGTGAAGTTGTATCTGACATGGTAGTGTCTATCCTAGCTGTGAGACCAGCAAAAGATGTGTATTGTACTGTTAGGCAGACATAGTAGCATGGCATACGATGTGACGTAGTTCCTTGTTGACGACTGTGGTGTCTCATTGTAGGCTAAAGCAATACATGTATGCTTACTGAGTGGTACTGCTGGTGAATCCAACTTCCATATGAACTGTAGTACTACCTGAAGCTGTAGGTGTAAACAGCACAATATGGTGTGTGTTCACATTGCTTGGAAACACTGTCTCGTGTGTTTCCTGTAGTCTGCACAGAGGACATAACTCAGGCATAAGGGTTTGTAAGTAGTGGCACACAGTACTGTATGGTACACAGGTAAAGCTCATCTGTGTTGGCATACAGTGGTGTGTTGCATGTTTGATGTGTGTGTAATTATGCCTGTACCATGGCCGCAATCATATGTGTGTTACAGGGTATACGTGTGTATCTAGCAACATGTATACTCCGTTACAGCAGTATGCCACCTATAGTAACAATTGTGCACATATGTTAGGCAGGGCTATGGCATCAATGACTAAGGTGGTTGAATGGTACTACTGTAACTGTACTTTACATTCATTGCAATGGATGACATCTCTGTTCGTGCATTGGCGTGATATATACCCCTGTAGCGAGGTTGTGCATTGTGTCACAAACAGTGTGCCGGGTACTGTTGTATAGTGGTTTGATATATAGAGTGTGCCAGGCACTGTTAGTCAGTTGTGGCCTGAGAACCAATAAGTGGTACTGAACGTGTGTATCCTCTGCCAGACAAATGGATGGTATATATGTCAGTAAAGTGATATCTGTGGTTAAAGGTGTAAAGTGTGCCAAAGGACTCGCTCACACATATTGTTCATATCTCTTTCAGCCAGATGGCCCACCAACGTAACCCATCTTACACAGCAGCAGAGGAAGAGGAGATTCAGCAAAGCCTGGTGCAGCACTACACAATGCTGTTTTCCAGAAGCAGCCAGCACCAGCAGGAGCGGACTGCACTGTGGGAGGATCTAGTTCGTTGGGTAAATGACATAGGCATGCATAACCGGACATATGAGCAGGTACGCCATCACTGCAGTGATTTAAACATGTCCGGAGGCATGCATCTGATATCCAAAGACAACAGCTTGTCACAGGTGCTGGGGTAGCCATTCATACCCCCTCACCAGAGTGGAGGAGCTGCTCCTAAGCGTGGTGGCTCCTGGACAACAGCAGCAAATCCCACTGGCATGTGTTGTCATGGAGGCCGGAGCCACCCAGCATGTTCACATGGAGCGAGCAGGTAACATGCCCTATCTGTAGACTACAGTTAACTGTATTGTTAGATTATGTCTACGTGAGATGTGTACTGTGTGTTTAGCAGTTGTGCTGCCTAGTGTTGTGCAATACTGATATTTGGAATATTATCTGTACACCTGTGACTGTGACTGTTGTTCTACTGTAGTTTAGCATACCCACAGTAGCAGTGCCACAGTTGTGGCCACTGACGAACTCTCTCATATTCTCATAGGTCCCTCTGGTGTGTCAGCAGGACAGACGATCCATGCTGGTGAGTGTGGTATAACTGCAATGTTTGTAATTAAATGTGCATGTCATAGGTGAGGTGTAGGCCATGTACACGTAACACACTTACGCATAATGCATGCCATGCATGTTTGCTGTAAGACATTGCACAGCTCAGTAATGTCAGTAGCTGCCTCAATGACATGCAATACACAGAGCATCAGACACAATTGTGGCAACACCGTACTCCACATTGGATAGGCATAGTTGCTACAGCTGTACACAACATAACATGTTTATCATACGCAGTACACAAAAACATGCTACATATGGCGTTACCACACACCTGCTGTAAGGTCACACTTCAGTATCCCACATGTCATCTACACACACATGATGTACCTCAGGGGTAGAGGCCTATCATGGGGCTGTGCAACACTCTTCAACACATAACACAGTCATGTTAGGCAATGCTGCCTATTGGGCACCTCACACACCCATGTACAAAGTGGCTGTGTAATTGTAAACATAGCCACGGCACTGCAGTTCAAGTACAGTATGCTAGGTGGTGGTCTGTCACACATTAGTAGCCGTGAGTGACCACAAGATGCATGATGATGATGGCACATGGTACTACACCCCATCCAGTTACAGTGACCACAGTGCTACACATAGCAGTCATTGCTTTGCACCTCAATGTTGTGTGTGTGCAAACATATGCACCTATACACAATATGCATAGCATGTTGTGTGTGTGCTTACATATGCCAGTATACACAATATGCACAGCAGTCACCATCTGTACAAAGTGTCACATATATGTCCTGGAATGCTATTGGGTGTATAGGTCATATGACACACATTGGGTATGTGTGGTGTTTAATGTTGCAGTCGTGTAAGCATGCCATGTCATGGCTGGCACCGACATATCTGCAATATGTCCCACACTCACCATAACCACTGTACAATGGCCATGTCAAGCATTGGGATTCCTTCATGTCTACATGCACCACTCATCCCGTGTGTGTACATAGCATGCATGTGCTACACCTGTGCCCACTATTATCTGCTATGGACACAGACACTGTAATCAGACATGGAAATCTATGTGTCACACAGATAATAAATGCAGCCATGGTATGTATACCTGTGAGTGATGGTGCACAGGACATTGCAGAGCTGATAATACTTGCACAGCAATGTTGTGTCCATGTACACATTGTGTTCTAGGGTGTAGCCAATCACTGAACAACTACACACATGCATCAAAGCCATGTATACTGTCATTAAATAGGGCCGTCTACACTTGCACTGCATGGTCGTGAGCAACACATATTCTGCATGCTGACACATGTGAGGTGACTGTTTGCCTTGTGATACTGTCACCCACCTTCACCCACTATTGAGTATGTGTTGGATTGCTGGTGTGTGTGTGTGTATGTGCTGTAGTGAGGAGTGTATTTGTGTGCATGTGTGCATGTGTTCATGTGTACATGTGTGCATGTGTCCATGTGTTCATGTGTGCATGTGTGCATGTGCGCATGTGTGCATGTGTGCTAACATCATGTACAGATTGTAAAGTGTGTTTCCTGTCTTCCTCTCACAGGTGCTGAGTTTGGGGTGGCTGAAAGCAGCAGGGAACCTGTAGTCACTGCCACAAATAGTGGAGATGATGAGACATGTATTCTGACACAGGAAGGTTTGACAGGGTCTGTCGTTGGTCTGCCAATCGACAGTACACAGTGTTCAACCCCATCTATGTGCACACTCATACTTCCAATACATCCCTCATCACCAATGGCCTTAGCCGAGGGACAGCATACAGTTGGCATTGACCAGGAAAGTGTGGTACCCATGGCACTTGCATCCCCTCACAGCGGCCATAGCCGGATTCCTGGAATGGTACCACATAGGCGGATGTCCAGGGGTACTCGGGGGAGCACCGCTGGTCATATTGCCCCTGGCAGATGTGCCCTCACAGGTCTTATAATCTCAAGTATGTTCCGGGCTGTAATGCAGGCACAGGCACATATGGAACGGTACACCAGACATGGACTAAGGGCACAGAAGGCCCATTACACCGCTATCAATGACAACATCCGTGACCTTGCCGGTGCCATCTGGAATTACACCGAGGTCATTGATAGACGTTGTGGGGAGACATTAGATGCCCTCCACAATGTGTTTTCCATGAGCCAGGACCGTGTGGGATGGTTGAGACATCGATGCGGATGCATGCAACAGCAACAGCTGGCAGTCATCGTGGATGGCCCACAGATCACAGCCACTCCCGTAGTGGCAGTACCAGCCCCAGCAATGCTGGGGCTGGCCTGTCCATTGACCGTCCTAGTAGACCACGTGCATGTGGCTCTGGCCAGTCCCAGCAGGGACATGGGTCCAGTAGTCATACCTCTGCCTCTGATGATAGTACCCAGTCAGGGTTGGTACCTGATACTGTCCGTAGTACCCCTGCCAGGCACAGATACTGTGTCTGTGGCCAGAGACAGTGATCTGTACAGCCTAGCAGGTACAGTCTGTGGCTGTCCCACAACCTCCCGTATATGGCAGCCACATGGTGGAGCTGTGTGCATGCAGACACACACACATTAACCAAACGACTAGGGCTCACACATGCACACACACATTACATCAACACTTGCCTATGCTGTATTGTTGTCCCTCACACACACACACACACACACACACACACACACACACACACACACACACACATGTCGATTGGATGGGTCAATGTCGGGCTCTGGCAAACCAACAACACACCCTGTGCATATGATGACACCTGTGCCACCTCCTGTCATCTGTAACATTGATGCAGAAACAGGCTAACATGGCGATGATGCATAGGGTGACATTATAGCAGTGTAGCAATATTAGCAAGTTGTCAACAGGAAAGTGTAATGATATCCTTGTAGGTATATCTGAGCAGGCATTATGCATCAAAGCTCTGACTGTCAATGTGGCATTGTTTACACCAGTGTTAGGTCTGAGTATGTATTGTTCACCCATGTGCCACTTGGCTGAAGTGTAAAGTGTTGCCAGCATGTGTTAGTGAGTGGACAGTACGTGCGTGATGTGTTCAGTACAGATTAGCAGGTGTACATCTGTGGACATGGTGGGTGCGCTCTGTCTGCATGTACATGCATAGTGGACACATGGAACATGTGACATACCCTGTTGTACACATTGTTAACATCTCATAGTATCTTTCGATGGCCAGTGTGCATTCTACTACAGATATGTACTAACATGGGTACACGTGTGTATGACATGGGTTGACACTATGCTGTGGGTGATACTGTTAATATCTGTCAATGATTTGCAGTCTGGTAGTATACACAACCTCAACAGCATGACTATAACCAATCATTAGATGATGTCCTGACAAATGACACACAGTTGTAGGAAACTCTAACAGTTGGATCCTTCCGGTACTATACTATAACAGTAACCAGTGGTATTGACCGCCACCCGTTCCTGGGACCACACCTGTTTGGCATATAGCCCTCTTAGGTACATGCAAACACACTAGGGATATGTCCATCCACATCTGGAAATGCATGCATTGGCCTACAATGCATTCCCTGGATGGGATGTGTATCCTACACAAGGGTATCATACAAACAGATACCTGTTGTCCGATACATGCTGTATAGCAATAATCTGACTATAGCATAGTCATCCACATTTGCTATACATACTATCCCGACAGTACCACATAGGTGGTAGCCCTCAACATGTATGTTGGGTACCAATGTGTACATACAGCCACGTGTTATGTCATCTGTCCCTTGGTATCCACATATCCATAGGTATTGTGGAGTCCCTCGGTGTATCACATAAGACATTAGGGGCCTGAATGCATATCCACAAGGCTGTTGTACACCTATAATGACTGTCCATTATTGCCAGTCATCGTTGTGTATGAACATGTCTGACATATACCCCAGGCATATACCCTCACTCACACTACTCTATAGTAACTGTCATGGGTGTGTGTGTGGCACAGATGACCTTGGCAACAGATCACTACAGTGGCCGGCCTTGTCACATACATACATATGTGACCTATGATCTGAGAAGCAGTGGCACAATCTGTCAAAGGAAACAAATGTATTCATGTAGTATGCAGGCTTCACACCTATGTACTGATTGAGGTCACATGTACACATATTTATTTGCCACGCAGATACCTGATGTGTGCAATGCACATACTGTTTTAATCATGATATGTCATACCATAGTAAAAGCAAAACCCACACCGCATTGACCAACTGTGTCACACACACACACGCAGCAATTGCAGGATTCAAACCCCTACCTAACTATGTTATGATACTAGAGAGATACGCATTAACATGGCGCACTATATTCCTTACTGGGTGGTTTCTCTTCTCCTGCTATATTTGTAGGATGCTGACATCATCAGACTTTCCAAAGAGGAATGTACCTCTTTTAATGTGTTTTCCCAGTCTCCAAAAAAGGGCACTCCTCTCAAAGGATGTATTGCTACCTGGATCAGGGATAGCACCCACATGGTCAAAATTGCAGGTGCCATGTCTGACTATACACCAGTTACACATGGCATCCCACAAGGCTCAGTCCTGGGACCTCTCTTGTTCAGTATATATTTGTCTGACGTACAGGCTAACACAGGGGGAATATGGCTGACCATGTTCGCAGATGACTGCAAACTGGGTGCCATAATCAACTCTCCAGCTGGCACATGCATACTCAAACAGGGTCTCACAGAGATGGATGCCTGAGCCATGGCCTACAGCTAAATGCCATTATTTGCATAGTCACCCCCTTTGGGAATAACAACATGCCCACACATTACCACATAGGTAGTAATCCATTACATATGGTAGGAGTTGTTAGGGGTTTGGGGACATGACTTGTTCGTACTGTCGCCTTTGACAATCACATTGCCAAAGTGGTTGGACAGACCTTCTATATAGACCACCTTATCCCATATGGTTTCACATCTAGATCGAGTGAGGTCATTGTGCCCCTATACTCATCACAACCATGCTTGGTTACAATGCCACATTTGGGATGTACCTTACCCGGCACCTGCAGTAACAGTAATGGCCACAAAAGTTCCTCACCAAGCAGATCTAGGGACTCACACGGATGCCCTGCACAGTTCAGATACAGTTACTCCAGCTTTACTCAGTCGCTTACCGCCTACTCGGATATGACGTGTGCCTGTTGTTTACGGAAATACCCAACCCAGAATTACTGGACATGCTCCACCTCAGGATATCCGACTCCCTTGGAGCTACACACTCCAGGGACATATACCTCAGCACAGATGTTAATAGGACATGCTGGAGGGACAGATTCTTATCCCAGAGGCTCCACTCACTCTGGATTGTAATCCCAGTTTCCCATAGGCAGAGCCACCCACTGACCACCTACAGGAGACATCTTGACAACTGGATGGGTGATCGTATGTTTACCCCTGGGATATCTTCTGGGTCCCTGTCCACTAGCCTAAACGTACATAGGCTATCTTGTGTGACCTACTATTCACAGGCACAGTGTAGTAATCTGACAGGGTTCCGAAAGCCAAACACACTCTGGCTAGGCTTGTACATGCCCTAGGACAGATAGCCTAGTATCGACCTCTGAACCTATGATAACATTCGGGCTGCACAATGTTTATTGCTGATACTGTTTGAAGGTTTTTATCGTCTTTGCTTTCCCAGTTTCTATGAACAACTTAGGTATCTGCAGAACATATTTGATTATGACAGGGTTCCACTATATTATATATGTGCCTGTTGTCATATAACTGTGTGCACAGGGCGGATTGCTGGATAGTGAGAGGTTCCTGGGTTAACATTTGCAACTGCCAGATATGTGTGGCCCACTGCTGTACTCAGACATGGCCTAAGTGTGTGAGTATGCCCAGTTCAGGCTTTCCGTGTTTTGTTGCCTGACATTTGTCTCATTTATTCAAGTGTGTGGGCATGCGCAGTGTGACCTTTCAGTATGTTGCTATCTGAGGTCCACTACATTTGTTGATGTGTGTGAATATGACCAATATTAACATTTATACTGTGTGTGCTGGAAGTCAGGTTCTATTCTTACTGCAGGACTCACCTTTGTGTCATAACTTGACAGGGATTATGCTGTGCCTGTAGGGCTTCCATGAGATACTTTGCATAGACTTATCGACATTTCTTCATACAGGCTGACCACTGCAATACTGTCATGATTTAGTGGTTCAGTACTATAACTATAGTGCACAGTATCCTGGGTTCGAGGCCCATCACTGCTTTATATTTTCATACTGTGCAGACCAGACTGCTTAAGGGCCAGTAGAGCAAATATGAGCATGTTGGCTTTTGTTCAGCTACTTAGACCAGGCTTGTCCGACATTGCTCACTATTCACCAACATTTCTGGACGTTGCCCAATATTACTCAACATTGGCCACAGTTATGCTAGTTGGTGTGTGCGATTTTGTTTGCATATACTACATGGTGGTAAATGCTGTTTAGCACTGCTTTATATTGCTTAACACATGGCAATCATGCCTCAGGTGGTATTGCAGGGCTGCCTATGTCAGATGCACATACTATACTCCCTATACATGTTTGAAAGCAGGTAGTGTCAACTTAGGCATCCCTTTTACTATATGTGTGAGTCAGAGAGAGGTATCATTTCCAGAGTTCCTATGGAGCCAGTATATGTGCTATGCGTTGCCTCTTTGCCAAGGCCAAAGCATACTGGGCACGCCTCCTTCTGCCTACTTGGGCAGGCTCAGGTTGTTCCTCCTCCAAGTCACGCTCTGCCTGTGATGGCCTTGGCAATGGTGGGGGGCTGTTTGGCCCAGGCCTATGCTGGTCCTGCTGCAGCTGTTTTCGCAGGATTATATTATGTAGCATAGCACATACCATGACAATTTGGGTACATGTAGTTGGTGAGTACTGCAAGGCTTCACCAGATGTGTCCAGGCACCGGAACCGTGACTTGAGCAGCCCAAACACATGCTCAATTACATTTCGTGTTTGTGCGTGTGCCTCATTATGGCGTTCCTGTTCAGGTGTGTGTGCATTTCTGATGGGTGTCATCAGCCACCACTCCAGTGCATAGCCAGCATCCCCCACTAGGTGACCATGTGGGATGTCCCCATTGGTAAATGTCTGGTACAGCTGTGTCAGATGCCAGATATGGGAATCATGGTAGCTTCCAGGGCAGCCAGCACACACATTCAGTATTATGCCATGGGCATCACACACGACCTGGCAGTTGATGGAGGGGAAGCCCTTGTGGTTGAAGTAGACCCTACCCCGCTCGCTGGCTGGTGCTTTGATGCGTATGTGCATGCAGTCTATTGCATCCACTACCTCATGGTATTCCACTATTTGCTGGAAGAGACGCATATTGCTGGCCAATACCTCATGGGAATTGGGGAAATATACATGATCACCGACATGTGCTGACATGGCATCCAGGAACTGGAGCAGTACCCTGGATGCTGATGCTTGTGATATCCCCATCATATCACCAGTTGGCCTCTGGAAGGTACCTGTTGCTAATATTCTTAGGCCAACACATACCTTGGTTTCCACTGGGATGGGTTCTCCTCTGTTGGTTCTGTGTGTGAGGCTTGGCCTGCACAGCTCAACAATTTGCTGCAAGAGGTCTCTGTCCACTCTATAGCGCTCCACTATCTCCAGCTCATGTAACCCCTGGTAGGTTACCCTGGGCCTGTACACTCTTCTCCTTCTCCTCACTGTGGGTTGTCCAGCAGCATTCGCATTGTCACCACCCTCAGCATGTTGCATATGTCACCTTATAACAGCAATGGCAGCCCCTAACATTTCTTTGTCTCAGTAAAGCTTTTTCAGTTTTCACTTCTATTAGCTTACTGCAGTGTTGCAGTGTCTCTTGTGAGAAACATAATGGACTGTTGTTTGCAGAGTTTTAAGTGCTGGGCTGGGCTGGGCTAGTGTACTGCCTGTGTAATTGCCTGATTCTGATTGTTTTCACCTGCTAGCTCTGCTAAACTCCCTGGTAGCTTCCTACTATTTGTTGTGCTTCCTTTTTCCTTTCTGTTTCCTCAAGGGGCAGCACTGTGCACACAAGCGCAAACACGCTCACAGAAGCTCACACACACGCACACATGCTTACAAGGACTAAAACTTGCTTATTCTTGTTAAAACGCGCGCACACCAGTGCAAATGCACTTACAACTCTTTAAACAGCCTTATACATGCTTACTCCGGCTTAAACGCGTGCACTCACGCTTACACGAGCGCACACTGTCTTACTCGGGTTTACAGGTGCGCACACGCTCACATACCCTCTCAGCAAGAAACTTTAGTGTTATCCACGGCATACACCTTCAATTTCTTGCCTTTACCTAGCCTACCTGTTGACACACCTCTTTCAATGATGTGTAAATGACAGCTGACACATGCCACTCTGCTCCAATGAGCTTCACTTCTTTCATACATACCCCACTCATGATGTCACCTATCTTCTACTTTGTTACTCCCCTTATCCTACTCCTACACTCCACTGACTGTGCTCATTTGCTATGTAAACTTGCGATTCACTATCCTAACCCTCCTTTGCATAGGATTGCCTACTAATGCATGGTTACATCTCTTAGACTGAGCTTCCCCCCTTAGCAACCTCTACTCGGTGGCCATGTTGTCTTCAGCCTGCCATTCACTTGCATTGTAAATTCATATTAGCAATAAAATCCACATTTGTGGATCTTAATTATTGATTTTCTGCTTTTTAGGGTGCAGCGCTGCACTACGCTTAAACCCCGGAGATCGGGATGAAAAAAAAAGTTATTTTATTTTTATTTTGCATCACTTAACATTGCCAATGGCTGTATTTTTGGCCATTGGCATGCTTCCTCCTGTCAATGCATCCTTTTTTTGGAGCTATCACGGCTCCGTTTTGCTATTTGCAGAACCGTACTCAGTTGTCAACTGAGTACATTTCTGCAAATAACACTACTCCTACTCGGACAGGTTTGGGTTTCCTGAATCGCAAAATTACCTCATTTGCATAGCTTTTGCCTGCAATTGAGGTAATTTGCATATCCAAGCCCTGTCCGTGTAGGACTAGTTTTGAGAGCTCTGTTGCACGCCCCTACCGGCTGTTCCTGGATTGCTCGGTGGACATGTTGGCTGCATGGAGTCTTACTCTACTCTTAGACTCCGCGCAAGCCTTCGTGAATCTGGCCCAGCATCTTATTCTGTTAGTGTCACATGTTAATAGTACTGTCAAAATGTTAAAAGTGTCAGTGATCATCCCTTATTACTTCTGGATGTGTCCCTGATTCTGTTGTGATGTGTCCCTGACTGGTTAAGAGCTATGTGTATAAGTCAAGAGCTTGTCACCACTCATTTTCAACCTTATAGGAACAGAGAAGAATCAAATTAAGGAAGAGTTATCCCAGGTACCCAATTCCACCAAATCAACAAAGTCAGAAAAAAACAGCACAATGCAATTCACAGTGCAACTTCCCAGGCCACTGCAACAACTGAGAACTTGATTGCCATCCAAAATGAGTTGTAAGGGAAACTGCTCACACTTCATCACAACTGGAATTACAACAACTCCAAACTGAACACTAAACTACAGATACGTTTGTTAAAGGTAGAACAGCAAGTAATGCTTATTGACATACTTACAAAAGCTTAAATTATAAAGTAATGGACCTGTATGAAAATGAATGCAACTATCAATCACCCAAAATGAATTACATGCAACAGCTGAGACGACTAAGCAGAGATGCCCTTTTCCCTTTGCTTTTACAGGGGGGCAAACACCCATGCACCCCCCATACCCCCAATACTTAAATATACCAACTGCAAGATCATACTACATCAAGAAAGAGAGTAATCTACAATTATACAATGAATATTCATGCTGTCACAGGAAATCTGCATGACATGTCAGTCACACATCATTTGCATGCCACATCACATTCAGTAGGCATGTCAATTACTCTAGCCATGCCCATTCCTGCACGAAATGGCTGGTGCTTTAAGACAGTACAACAAAGCCTAAAAATGAAGAAAATTCAATGAGATATATCCCAATATGAGGAGAAAAAGGTATATTCTATTAAACAGGAACGAAAAAAAAAGACCACAATGATCAGGCAACTAACCATAATAGTTTTAGGGACATTACTGATGTACATAACAACTTTGAAAGTGAACATGGCCCTTTAGACTGCACCCCCCAATCAGTCATAAAGGTTAGCAAAGCAGAGGAAACAGAGGGAAGAGATGAATGGGCAGACATCTTCCACTCTCCCTTACTAATCATGTCAGGGCAGTCTGGGATTTGGAGGGAAGAGAAATCTAGTGAAGAGGAGGAGGAGAAGGAGATAATTACTAAAGAACATGGGGGGGGGGTTGTTAGTTAGTGGTGGATTTAAGATATTCAATTACAGAAATCTTGACATCACCCCAATTCACTTTGATTTTTTCCAAAAAGGGTTTAAATTCATACTCACAAAGACATTTGACAGTGTTGATGCCCTTGTAGAGCACAAACTATGTATTAGGAAACTCAAAATGGCAATTTCATTTAATGCACCAGATCTAGTAAAAACAAACAGAATCTAAGTTTCTATTTACAAAAAGAAAAGTGTTTTCAACCCTTCCTTTTGCATCCTTTGTTAGCAGCCTTTGAAAAGATATGTGAAATGGATATTCACAATTATATCTATTCAAACATCATAAGCCTAGATTTAATCTATTTAGGGAAGAGAGAAATTTGCTTGAGGAGTTTAGAAGGAAAAGGAATATTAGGGTTATGAAACCTGATATATGTGGGGGGGGGGTATTTTTGATAACATTGACTATGTTAGTAAAATGTCAGAGATTGTGAATGATGACACCATATACAGTGTCAGTTCTAGGAATGAAGTGAACATTGCCTACAAAAAAGATTGATTGACAATTACTACGTCATCTTTCCCAAGGTTTGTTACCTTCTGATATTTACAAATTTTTGAGCAACGCTACACCCACATTACCAACAATCTTTGGTACTCCGAAGATGGTAAGATTCCTAATTTGGTTTTGACTCATTTGGAAATGGACTTTCTGTTTAAATTAGAGCTTTATAAGTATAACAACATGTATTTACATTTCCTAGATGATCTGTTTATTCTACAGAATGGGCCTAAGAAGATGGTGAATGATTTTATGAAAATTTTGAATTCAAGTATGACTTGCTTGCAGTTTACACACCAGTCTGAAGAGGGGAACTTCCCATCTTCTGAAAATTAGCCATGTTTTGGTTTAAGACACCTCAGAATTTAAAAGGGATGCTGGAGAGCAACCTTGAAAGAGGCTGCAACAATTAAAAAAAAATTAGAAGCACAAGAAAATGTGCTCATTGTAAATACATCCTTTTTACTTTTGAGAGAGAAACAATTGCATTGTGGGAAGAACCAAGTACCACTGTGAAATTACTTGATGGTAACTGTCAGTCAAAAGCTATAGTCTATTTGGCTAAGTGTGCTTCTTGACCATGTTTTATGTTGACAAAAAAAGAGGGTATTCAAAAAGAATACATGAATACATACATGACATCTCCAATAAGGTGTACTAATAATGCACTATACAAATATAGTGAAAAAATGTGGGGCATTTGATAAATTCATATTCTGTATTATTGATATTATTCCAAACTGCCACAGGGGTGGTGACTGGGTGACCAAGTTGGAGTAGAGGGAACGGTACTAGCAACTTAGACTTAATGAGTGTGTTATCAATTGCTCCAGTATTGAAGATGAAGGCAGCAAAGCTGTAGCAATTTTCTATTTTATATTTTTATGTTTCTATATTTGAGCTGCGGTGGTACAGCAGTAGCGTTGTTGCCTCACAGCAAGAGGTTCTCCTGTTTGATTCTCGGCTGGAGAGCCTTCTGTGTGGAGTCTGCATGTCCTCCGAAAGACATGCATGAATGGGCGTGCCTTCACTGAAGGTTGGGAGTCAGGCTGGCAAATTGGCACCATAAAAATCTACTGCCAATCTTTAGCGGACCGGAGTTCAGCTGTGGCGACATCTAACCGGGAAAAGCCGAAAAGACAAATAACAACATGTTTCTATATTTGATAGATTCAGAAAGCTTTTTAAGGTTATTAATTTCTGACATTAAGAATGTGTGCATTGCTTACAAGGATTTTTGTATTTAAGAAAGACATTTCTTTGCAATGGTTTAACATAAGTATGTTTTTAAATAATGTAACATATGACTAAGATTTTGAAATGTAGCGGGGAAGGCTAACAAGTTGATTGGCTAGTAGATGTATTTAGATGAAGGTTGTGACTTGCACCTTGTTCTTATAAGTCTTGAATTTTACATGACGAAAATGGTCAATAAACATAATTTCTAACATTAAAGGATTTAACAAGGTTTATAGTGGATTCTTGTACTTACATTCTTTAAGCTACCACTTTAAGCTAACACTTTATGTTTGTTTTTTAGTATCTGTGAGTGCTTCAGCCTATTTTCTCTAGTTTATATAGCATATTTAACCACCCTAACAAATATAATTGAGACTCTCAGGATGCACGTAGGTTCCACAACTGGGCCACACTGATTAGGAGAGTTAGTTCCGTGGGTTTAATGGTAGCCAGTAGAAATGGAATGGACATGGGGCTATGGTCACAGTGCCAAAAGAATGATGAATGTGATGGAATAAAAAAAAAAAAAATATATATATATATATATATATATATATATATATATATGGGTTACCCTTATATTATTGAACGTTCAAATGTTCGACAATGATATGGTTGAGACCATATCGTCGAACATTTGAATGTTCGACAATGCAAAGGTAAGATAATACAGAAGAAATAAAATAAAAAAACAGTGTCTATAGCAAGCCCCCTGCACCTCCCACCCCCGTTACTGAAATATACCAACTCTGAGATTGCACTAAATTGCGGTCACGGAAATGACTGAATGGACATCTCCATACAGCGTGGAACAGGAATATTTCCCATTACCACAATGTAGTATGATCTCAGAGTTGGTATATTTAAGTAGGGAGGGTGTGGGGGGTGCAGGGAGGCTTACTCCCCTGCTATACGCATGTTGTTTTGCTTAATTTGTTTTGTTACATTTACATTGTCGAACATTTGAATGTTTGATGATATGGTTTCGGCCATACGAGTGTCGAACATTTGGACGTTCGATAATGTAAAGGTAACCCATATATATATATATATATATATATATATATATATATATATATATATTTATTTTATTTTTTTTAACATAAATTAATATTAAACACAACAAATTAGCAGATCCTCACTTAGTTTGTGTCCGTTGCTGTTAAGGATATTTGAATATTTCAACATGAAGTAATTGGTTACTATCACATTGCTGTTATTAACTGAAATCATTTTTACCTTTTCAAAATTGTTGTCAGGTGCAAGTAGTACCCCTCCTGACAATCCACCTTGATGATTGTTTAAAAGTGACAAGGAAAGTTAGCATGCCTTACTTTCACACACAGCCTGCCTCATCTGCGAATATGGCCACTTTTTGATTATGACTGTGTAAACCCATGCTTATATGTTAGGATGTGATCAAATTGAAGGAAACAATGGACAAAGTAATGCACTCCAGCTTGATGCTTTCTAGCAAATGACATTCCCATCATTGAGAAACCAATGCAAACTGGAAATCCCAATGTCCAAATGTGGTACCTAACGTCTGATCAAAAGTATTAACACATTTGCATAAAGATTTAGCTTTTCATTAAAAATTATTTATATGCACATCCAGAACAGACATTGACCTTGTTAACAACAGGAAAAAAATGATACTCCTGTTTAAGAAAGAACCTGTAAGACATCCTAAAATGTATCAACCAATAACTGGCCATCCAACAATGTACTAACTACATACTGGAACTGATGCAGACAAAGTTTATAGTCATTTAGAGAAAATGCAATCATCACAATAGAACAAAAGGGTAACAAAAGAAAATCATATGTAAAAATGTGTCATTTGTTGTTAAATAAAACCATAATGATAAATTGTAAAAAGATGAGGGATCTAAGTATGGCATGGATAGATTATATAAAAAAAAACATTAAAACATTTGACAGCATCCCACAATCATGGATAAAGGAGTGCTTACAAATGTATAAGATACATCCTGTATTAATCAATTACATTAGAGTGACCATAAAACAGTGACAAATGACTTTATAATTAAGCTATGACAAAGGGCAAATTATTATCCCAGGGATAACAATTCAAAGGGGGATATTCCAGGGTGATTTTCTCTCATCCCTGTTTTGTGTCTTGCCGTTAACTCATTGGGCTCTTTACTTAACAGATTCAGTCTTGGTTACAATTTGGCTCCCAGAAAAAAAATATAAATAATTTTGTGGATGACTTAAAATTGTATAGTTTATCAGGTGAAGAGTTGAAAGAAAAACTGCAAGTGCATAAAACTTTCTCAGATAATATAAGAGTAACATTTAGTCTTGATAATTGTGCAGAACCAATGTTTAAATCAGGAAAGTTGCAATACCAAGAAAATATCAATCTGGAACAGGAATGTAATATTAAGAAACTTGACCAGCAAGGAGTGTATAAACCTTTGGTGACTTATGAAGGTTGGGTAATAAAACATGAGCAAATGCCAACAAAACTCATTAAGGCATAATTTAGAAGACCCTACTGTTCTGCTGTGATTGACTGGTCACAAAAGTTATTGGATTTGCAGGAATAAAAACAAATTAAAATGCTTCACACTTATCAAATGATAGATACAGATCAGTGTATACCAAGATAATATAGTTCATGGTCTGGAAGTACGGATCTCCTCAAAAATGATTTTATGTATAGCTCTGCAGCCAGGGGACTGCATACATATCTGGTGACCTCATCAGATCCAAACATAGTAAAAGTTTTAAAACATAAGGAGAGGAAGTCTAAGCTGACCTCTCTGCTTAATTTATCAGAAGCTTTCTGGTGTCAAGTGGGAATGCAAATCAAAAAAGAAATGGAGAAAAATCAGGCAGCAACTGAATGTGCCAAAAATGAAAAGAAAGAATATAAGCAGAAAGGTCAGGCGAGAAGGGATTTGCAGTCAGAAATGATAGCAATGTGGAGAAGCTATAACTATAGTGGGTAGTATAGAGAGCCCCTGGAAAAAAAAAACTTTTGTTAATAAGGATCTAATACAAAAATGGTTAAGGAGAGGTGAGGTGAAGCCAAAAGATGAAATGTTAATAATGACAGTCAAGGATAGTGGGCTATGTATACATTGGTTTGCAAAGTCCATTGAACATGTGGGAGAAACAGACAAATGTAGGTTCTGTAAAAAAGTACTGGAAGCAGTCACACAGTTTATAGCTGGCTGTGATATCATCATGGCAGAGGGCCTGTACACTGAGAGGCACAATAATGTGGCAACACTGTTGCATTCAGGATTGTGCAAACATTATAGTATAGAAATAGCTGAGAAGCATTGGAAACATGAACAACAAAGCATTATAGATAATAATGAAGTGTACATCACGTGGAAATCACCCATTACCAGCAATTCAACGAATAGAAGTGAGAAAACCAGATACAGTACTCCATTAAAAAAAGGCAAAAGTAGCTACACCCTAGCAAATACAGTGTCTCATGCACAGAGACATAGAGTCATACTATATCAGAGATCTGTAGGCAGAAATGAGAGCAATGTGGAAGAAAGATATCCAGACAGTTCCAACAGTAGAGGAGCAATGGGTCTAATAAAACAACAATCTGCAGTTGTAGTCAGACATGCAACCAATACATGTAACTCTGTATGAATTTCAGGAGGAGTCAATTCTGAGCACATTGCTGGTATTAAAAAGAGCTCTTTTGATTAACATCAAAGGTTGAAACAATACAATTTTAAGAACATTATTTATATCCAGACTTAGGAATGGGGTCCATTCTCATCATAGTCTTAAAACCCACAAATATTTAGAGAAATTAAATCAAGGGAAGCCATACTGATAATCACATAACACTAATAAAGTAATTATTCCCTGACATTAAGATGAAACCTGCCTCCCACTTCCCCAAATGCAGCCACTATTGGACTGTGTAGAACTTTGCTTTTTTGAATGAGATCAAACTGAAAGAAATAATGGTCATATTCATGCATTTCAATTTCCTGCTTGCAAAACATGCACTGTCTCTCACTGGCAAACCATTTCTGCAAACATTTAATAGTGATCAAGTAAAAGTAATGTCTCTTGACTTTGCAGACACCACCTGCCTCCCCACAACCCAAAATACAGCCACATCCTGATTCTGCACATCTTTGATATGAGTGCATTCACAGTGATATGGCCACATTAATGCATTTTAACCTGTGAATATTAGAGAGATACACTGAATCAATAAAATGCCAGTTGCAAACATTTACTACTGATGAAATTAATGTCATTTTCCATACACACAAACATATAGCCTGTCTCCAGAGACCACAAATGTAGCCGTTTTCTGATGGTATACACTCTGATATTTGACTTTCATTAAGGTGAAAGAAAATATGTCAAAGACAGCATATTTCATCTTGATTTTCTTAGGAAATTCACTCCCCATCTAAGAAGATGCCTCAGTGATCATTTAGCAGTAATCAGGTAACATCTTTCTGATTTCAAAATCAGACTCCCCACCTTCTAACTCAAGAATAACATACATTCTGATTGCTTACACCCTGTTATGTTTGAATATCATTATTTAGAATATATAATGACCACAGTCCACCATTTCAACCTTTTTCTTTTCTTTCACACAAGTGAGTCTCCTCCCTGGAAATCCACATTAGTGGCCATTTAACAGTGATTAAACATATGCTCTCCCTTTTCATATGCTGTCTGCTCCAACACCTCCAAGCCCCTAAATAACATCTTTACAATTTTGTGCAAGTGGATCTTTGACTATATTTCTGGTTTGCAGCCTGGGGCAGATCGTACTGCTAAGTACTAAATCTCTAAACATCTTAATTAGCAAAGAATAAAATAATAACTCTATATGATTGCTGTAGATGAATATACTGAGAGCAATGCTGACAGATTTGTCTTGCCCTTCAGGATACATGGATGCAAGCCCAAATATGACCCAGACATTTTAAGTCCCATTAGAGGTTTTAATGTTGGGTTTGGAAGTGCCAGATGAATGGTGGAATATAAGTGTGTGGTAGATGCCCATCCATGCGAGAGGTAATAGTAACAACATTTACAGAAGGTAATCAAAAGCATGTAAGGCAATAAAAAAGCCAAATTATTGAAATTGGTTTGATGGAGCCAAGCCAGGAATGGAAGCCTTTGTTGGCACATGTAATATGCAGAGAGACAGCACAGACTCCTCCATGGTTATGTGATACAGCTGCCCATGTCAGCTAGCTATGGTACAGAGGTAGAAGGACCAAAATAAAATGTGCCCATTGGCTGCATTGCCTGTGCTCAAGGACAACATAGCATGCTCCATAGTGAAGTAATATGGATGCACATGTCAGACACCTGAAGACAGGTTGTGGGGTCAAAAAAGAAATATTCTCATAGACTGCAACCAGTACTGTTTAGACTGTTAATTGTAGAAGAATATAATGTGTTTCACAAACTGGTTATAATTAGGGTCTAGTCTGTATTATGAATTACCTTAGTCCATTGAAGGAGGGCAAAGTCAGACTACCTGGTCACTGTGGTACATTGCTGTAAGCCAAAGACAGTATACAATCAGGGGCATGAGCTCATCCATGGTTGCTCGAATAATGGCCCCTCCAATCAACTTGCTTACAGAGCAGGTAGAGTTCCCAGCATCCAGAGAAAAAAATGGGCTTAATATCATGTAGCAGGAACACTTGGTCAGTGGTTAAGAACACAAAAAACGTGCAAAATAAAACAAAGCAAAACAAACAAAAACATTGCCAAAAGAGTTATCAAGTGTTCCAAAAGTACATCGTTTTTAAAAACCTTGCAAAATGAAAGCATCACTGAAGATTGGAACAACTACTGCTAATGGTAATTTATGTGACATCACCAGAGGCTACTAGGTAAGTAAGGATATCTGTTCAGCCATTGTCAGTGCTTATCTTACCTCACAAGATTACACGTCATAGGTTAGGTAATGAGCACAGTAAGACAGAAAGCATACTATTATATTACACGTCAGGAATAGGTTTGAATTTATTTTTTAAGTGTTAGGGCAATTTCATTTGTATGTCAACTACACTAACAAAGTAATTATTATCACAATGGTTTCAGGACAGGTTGTAGGACCAAAATAGAAATGGTCTCACAGGCTGCATGCTTGTGTTTAGGGACAGCATAGCATGCTCCATGGTGACATGATGTGATACAGGTGCTCATGTCAGCATATATGTTTATTTATTCACTCATGCATGCAGTCATACTTCAGATATACCAAATAGTGCTGAAAATTGAAATTGACAGGATCCCCTTCCATTCATGTACACGTTTCCCAGAAAATAAGAACACATGCTGAATGTGGCAGGTTTTTTTGTGTGTGTGTGTGTGTGTGTGTGTGTGTGTGTGTGTGTGTGTGTGTGTGTGTGTGTGTGTGTCTGTGTGTCTGTGTGTGTGTGTGTGTGTGTGTGTGTGTGTGTGTGTGTGTGTGTGTGTGTCTGCATGCGTGAGATGACTTTATGTGGATGTGGATGTGTGTGTGTGTGTGTGTGTGTGTGTGTGTGTGTGTGTGTGTGTGTGTGTGTGTGTGTGTGTGTGTGTGTGTTTGTGTACCTTTTTCCATCCAGCCACTTCATTTTTTTCAGGAAAATGTGTACTCAAATGGAAAGGGAATTTCAGTTTTCAGCACTATTTTGTATATGTGAGGTATGAATGCATGCTTGAGTGAATAAATAAATGTATATGCAGAATCAGACACCCACACACAAACACATTTCACTGAAATGTATAAACTTACCCCAAAGTTATGCAAACTCAGAGAATGTTATAAAAGCAAGAAGTGGGGACAAACCCTCTGTATAAATAGGTGTTAGGGGACTTGACCCTACTTCTCCCTGGCTAATAACTTTGTTGTCTATTTTACATGAAGCAGCAGAATGGTTCCATACTACCCTGCACACGGATACACTCACATATTTAATGAGCAACATAATTCAGCTGCAGAAGACATAAACATGCACCACAGTAAAACGTAAACAGACATGATACATTACACTGTCAAAAGCAGACAGCATGATGCAGTCTTGCCAAAGTTAAAGGCAAACATGGACTAATATCTCATAGTAAGAATTCTGTGAGGTCACATTACAACTAATTCTGAATTTCTCAGTTAGAGTCAAACATTATACCAATGGACATTTCTCCCTGCTGATCTCTTTCAGTTTTTTTAGTTTGGTATGGTAGGTGTGATGGTGTTTACATGAAATTGTTGTACAGATTGGGATGGAGAAGTCTCATTGCTTCTGTTACCCACTCTTGGTTTTAAAGCATCTAGTTTTACTGTGTACCTCTTTAGTGTTTCATGTGTATCAAGAGAGAATGCCTAATTCTTCACAGCCTTTACAAAAAATAAAAAATAAAATAATAAATAACAGAGCATGCACCATTCACACTGAAATAAAAAATTCTCCAAATGCTAGAGCGTTTATTCTTACCATGCAGTGGTATTTTATTTTTCATCCAGTGCAGTCTGGCTGCAGGTTTACTTCCTGAGCTCTCACACTTGAGCCTGATGACTGTATTCTCGTGGACAGGACCAATGTAGCCTGTGATCACAGGGCGTTTTGGCACACCTATAAAACAGAAAAAACAATTAGAAAATAATATGAGATACTACTGCAGATCTGGTTATATTATGTATATCTTCAGTCCGATACCTAACTGACAGAGCAGGATTGAGGTTTGCTTTGAAAATAACTGTATGGAAATGACATATCACTAAGTATTTATTAGAGTATCTCCAAAGATAAAATCACCAATTAAATCCTTCAGCCTTTGGTCATACCCTTCCTTATTTGATGTATTAGGAAATCTGAATTTTCTCATTCAATTTTTCTGAACAATTTACATTTTTATACTTCATTATTTATCATTTATACCAAAGTTGAACATTTTCTTCAGATACGAGCTATTATTTAAGTAAGTTTCACTAAGCCAACACCATCCACAACTGGGAACATATGCACAGTTTATAATTTCCTGGTTAAAATTCCATGCTTTCTGTCTCTTTTATCACTTTATGATAAACAGCAAGAGGGAATTTTTTTTGTATTGCCAGCTAAAGAACAATGCCAGAATAATGAGACAGGCATCAGGATGTTTACAAAGACATGCTACTGTCAGTATGTACAGGCATCTTACTTTCTACCCATGTCAGCTATGATAGACATATGGAAACATGAGCTACTTTAAGAGCAGCTAACACCTTTTGAGTAGCATACCAAACTAAGCAGGCATATTCCATATAATTTGGTTATTATTTTTCTTATTCATTGCCCTTTTGATAATGTGTCTTTTTTGCCTTCAGCCTAACATTACATTGCAGTAACTATGATATCACACTTTGTTATATTATTTTCTGTGCTTACCTCACCAGTGACCAGCTCTATCTACCAGTAACTTGCCCTTTCATTTCCTAATCATGCTATGTAACCATAGATGATGGGAGAATGTCAATGGAGTATCATTATGTAACTGCTTAGTTTAAGAAACATAGTAAAACAGAGGTACTTTTTGTCTCAAACAATCATGATCTCTAGAGCTTTGTCTGCATACTCTTAACATCAATACATACAAGCTTGTACATTTCTGTACAAAAATATAAACTGATTTATTGTTTCACAGTATAAATGTTTATTGCTATCAAACATTATCACTCATAGATATACTGACCAATGAACAAATATACATTAAGATGGAAATTAATTTTTATATGCAAAATTCTTTATTACTCCTATAATACCAGATAAGGATTCTGCACCATATAAACTATAGAATATTACTCAAGTACAATAAATAACATTTAATAAAACAAAATTCTCACCTCTGATTTAGCAGGAATCATGTTAATGCCAGTGATAGTGCAAGTTCTATCCCATGTTGGTTAATATGTCTAGTTTCTACTACCATTACAAGTAAGAATGCCCTTCAGTATATTCAAAATAAGTCAGTTATCAGTAACATTCCTTCTTAAATTCAGTATTGATCAAACATAAATATAAAAAATATTGATAAGATTGCTGAATATACCACCCGAGATTCAGCAAGCAGCCATGCAGGAATAAGTTATTCCTGCATGGCAGAGACTGTTCCTGTTCAAAACATCAGCGCTCCATGCAAATTTATGAAGGAGTGCTGCGATACACTAAAACGGACACGGTTCCGTGTACGAGTGCAGGGGGTGTGTCTGAGTGCAGAACTCTCACAATACACAAGCCCCCTGCACTGCAGAATTGCCTTTCAGCAATTAAAAATGAGTGAGAACACTCATAACACCCCCAACCCATCAGGAAAACAAAAATCTGTTGTCAAGGCATAACCAAGCATACCTCTCAACTGTACAGATTTTCACAGAAGGACCAGATTTTTGCCTCATATTTTGGTGTGTTCTTCCTAAAATGTGTACCTTTCTGGCAAATAGCTGAGGATTGAAGTCATTAAATAATGACAAAATATTTGAGTTTATGACTCCACACATCCTTTGGAAAATTCATGCTAATGTAAAACCTATTATTCTATCAACATTTTAAGTTTGTAAGAGCAATATTTAAAATCGATCCCTATTTATCCCCCATCATTTTAGGCTTTGTCCAGATATTTTGCTCCAAGAGGTTAAGAGGTATGCTACCAAGCCAAAAGTTATTAGGATAACACATGTAGCATAAGCACACAGTGCACACCTCCCAACCTGTCAGAGTAAGGAATGTGGACAAAGACAAATGGAACAATTGTCCCACAAAGCAGAATGTTGATAAAATATCAAGTTTAGCATTAGCAGAGATATTCTGAAGGGTATAGATAAACTAACACAACAAAACATGTTTTAATAAATGCGATAAAGTTTAAGTGTAGTTGTGCGGGTGTGCCCTTTGCTTAGCTACGGTTAGTACAGCTTAAACAGCACAAGAAGTTAACTAACAAGAGACATCCAACATAAGCAGTATTGCAATATAAGCAGTAGTGGTTAGACCATACACTTTGCGAGCAGCCATTCCTGGTTCAATCCTCAATGTAATCAATGCACATTTTACATATGAAAGCAGTATATAAACATTTTTTTAAGTATTGCTTACTAAATAACATATATTTGTTAACCGGAGTACTGCATTAGGTCCAGATGTGAGGTGTCAGTTTAATAAAGTTGTGAAATCCCCATATAAACACAAGTGCCCCATACAGTATAGTCACACATGAATAAATGTAATGAAAGCACATTGGGGGATATCAGGGACAGTAAACAAATTCATAATATGTAATGAATGCTGAATCAATTCCATACAGCAGATAGTCTATAAAATGAAAAATAAGCAATGCTAAACATTGCACAGCTCTGCTTACCAGCTGTAAGCATTGTGTAAATATGACTGCTAAGCAATGAGTAGCCCAGCTAAGTGGATTTGCCCATTGGTAAGCAGTACTAAACCTGTCCCTTTAAGCAATGACAACCTTAGCTAAGCAGGTTTGCCCGTAGTGTAGCTTAACTTAGCATATTCAAAACCATCCAATCACGGCAAAGGGTGGGAATTCAGCCTTATTTAAACCTTACAGGTGGGAATACTGCTCATAACTGGTTGCAGCTTCCCACTGTAGGCAAGATGGCAGGAGCTGGAGAGAGATTAAGCTTCCTGGTGCAGTGCTGGGGCATACAGGAGTCCAAGGCCATCCTAGGACTCCTGGAAAAAAATGATGAGAGACTGCTTCAGGGCCAGTACCAGGGCTCTCAATAAAAAGTGGAAGACTGGGACCGTCTTGCCCGTGATCTCACGAGTGCCACTAGTATCCCTCGGACTGGTGAGCAAGTCAGGCACCACTATGCTGACTTGAAGAGGAGATAGAGAGAGCTCTTGGACGAGTGGGTCCAAGAAGCAAGGCAGAGGGGTGATGTCCCAGCAGTGTGTAAGTAGTCATACCATTACTGTTTACTAAAGTCCAGTGTGTGTATGTGATGGCTAGGTATGCCTAAATATGTCTCTATTTCCTTTACAGCTGCAGCTGAGCAGGCTGTGAATCAGGAAGCTCATACATGTAGGCTGCAAAGGCTGCATCGCAAGGCTGGTGAGTAACAATCCTGCTTGTAGTAGTCATACCAAATAAATATAAAGTAGTAGAAAGTCATCTGGCAGTATAAAAACTTTTGTATGGGTTGTAATGAATAAACCAGACAATATGACAGTAATAGTCCAATATAGGTCAGATTTAAATAAAACTGTAACTGCCTGGCAATAAAGCTCTAAAACCTGGACTGGTTGAGTTTAATCTGGTATTGTATGGCATTTATCGTTGCATTTGCAGAACGGTAATGTTGTATTAACCAGTGTTACCCACACTGTGCTATGTAAAAAAAATGTCTAGGAATGTATAAGACTGTTGTAAGTACAAGATCAGATTTTACAACCAAGAGAGACTTAGATAGAAAACACTGAAGAGATAGACAGCCATATCCAAATAGCACACTCAACTGCAACTTAAACTGTTGTATTTTTAGCAGACACAGCCATGGTTCAAATGCTGGGAGTGGTAGTAAGCTTTATACATAATCATACCTCTCAACTATACAGATTTTTCAGAATGTCCAGATAATTGGCCCATCTTTTCTGATTGTCAGACCTCAAACCCTTCAGAAAATGCATATTAAAACAAAGCCTGTAACTCTATCAACTCTCCAAGTCTATGACAGCAATATTCAAAGCATGACCCTATTTGTACCGCTATGTTGTCAAGCTTTGTCCAGAGTTTGTGCATTAAGAGATTGTGAGGTATGTGCATAATATTAACTGGAATCTGGGAATATGTATAAAAACAGTCAGGTAGTGTTAACAAACATTCCCTCCACAAGTCTGTTAGATAAGAAAATTGTGCCTGCCAATAAAGATTTAAATCCTGGACTGGTAGTGTTTACTCTGGTATAGTATGGCCTGACATGCAGTATTCAGAAACATATGATATCAGAACAGTACTGCTGTGTCAACCACTGTTTCTCACACTGTACTACATAAAAATATGTGTAGGAATGTCTGTATAAGACTGTTGTAATTATAAGGTCAGACTGTACAACCAAGAGAGACTTAGACAGGAAACAGTGAAGTGATACACAGCAATATCCAAATAGCACACTCTATTGTAACTTAAATTGTTGTATTCTTAGCAGACACAGCCATTGTTCAAATCTTGGGAGTGGTAGTAAGCTGTATGCGTACTCATACCTCTCAATTGTACAGATTTTACAGAATGTCTAGATAATTGGCTCATATTTTCTGCCTATTCCTCTGTCCCTCTGACAAATCAGTGGGATGATCTCAGAATTGTAGTCACGAAATAATGACATACATGCCACATGCCACTCCAAAGCAGGTACAAATATGACTCATTGTCCATGCTGGTGTGAATGACCTGAGACGTACCTCCCTGGACTACATGAAAAGAGACAGAGGAGCTCTCTGATCATGTAGCCCAGGCTGGTATGACCTTTACCTTGAGTAGTATCTTACCGTCACCAAGAATGATGCCACAGTATAAAGACAAAATGATAAGTTTTAACAATTGGTTAAAATACTGGTGTCATTCAAAGGGGATCCAGTGTCTGTCAGCCTGGGATAACATGCTCGACAAGCCAAGTTGCTTTGCTAGGGACGGCTTGCACCTGTCACCCCTGGGCTTTTGAATACTGGCTAAGTCCCTTGCCACCCCCATAGTGCCTTTTTTAGGCAAGGCTCAAAAGACAAACCCACCTCCATAGATAATACAGGGAAAAAGAAACTAAGGGTAATGCTGCTCAACGCCAGAAGTCTAAACCTCAAAATGCACGCACTCGAGACTCTCCTCAGTATGGAGAACATCAATGTCTGTAGAGTAACAGAGACCTGGTTCAAGGCACCCGAAAGCATCCCAGCACTACCAGGTTATACTTCATACCATGCTTTTCGGCCACAAAACTCGGACCAAACCACAAAAGGATGGGGAGTATCCATATACATCAAAAATACCCACACCTCCAGGTTAGTTGCACTGCATGAAGCAACGAAAACCATCCACGTGCAACTAACAATGGGCAAAACTGCCTTTCAGTTTATAGCCTGTTACAGACCACCCTCCCAAACTCAGGAACCCCACTCGGCCTACCTGAAAACACTGGAGAACATGAAGGTCTCTCCAAACACCATCATATTGGGTGACTTCAACTACCCAAACATTGACTGGGCAAACTACTCAAGCCCACACACCCTTGCCCAACCGTTTCTAGAATTTATAAACTCAAATGCTATGGAACAACTGGTCACCACTCCCACAAGAGAGGAAAATATATTGGATCTGGTCATCCCAAACATAGTGACAATATGTTCCATACCTGAGGTATACCCCTCACTGGTAAGGTCAGACCACAAATTAATCTCACTGGACATCCATATCCCGTCCCCACCCCCAGCCAAGGTAACCACGGTGAAGAACTTCTCAAAAGCAAACTTCACACTTCTCAAAACTGAGGTGGTATCCATCAAAGCCCCTGGGCCAGTGGTAAACACGGCTCAAACCGCAGAATCCTTCACAAACGCATTCTATGGACACCTACAAGAATGTATGGATCATGCCATCCCAAATAAAACCAAGACTCACTCCTCCAAAGGCAGGAGACCTGTCTGGTGGACCCTGGCCATAAATAAGCTATACAACAAAAGGAGGAAGCTACTACATGATAAAGCAAAATCCCAAAAAGGGAAGGCATCTCTAATCAGTATGAGCAAGAAGCTACGATCCCTCATAAAATCATCTAAGGCCAGCTTCGAAAGAAAAATTGCATAAGATGCTAAGGACAATCACAAGACCTTCTTTAGTTATGTCAGGAACCTGGGCGACAACTCCCAGATATGCTCTGAGTTAGTGCAAAATGACAAAAAAATACACTGATCCAAAAGACATTGCCAACATCCTGGCAGATAGATTCAGTGCAAATTTCTCCCCTCCACCCCCCCCCCAAAGGAGCAAATCTCCATCCCAACAGAGTGTAACCTCCCAGACATCACAGATGATCAGGTGAGAGCTGCCCCTCTCCAAAGCAAAAAACACAGCATCAATGGGACCGGACGGTGTCCCGGGATGCATCTTACACGAGCTACAAGATGAACTTAACCCTCACATTAAGTCACTGTTCAAGCTCAGCCTTACCACAGGATATGTACCCTAGGAATGGCATACAGCAACGGTGGCCCCGCTCCACAAGGGAGGTGCCACAATGGACCCTGGAACCTATCACCCTATAAGCCTGACTAGCCTGGTCTGGAAAGCTATGGAGCGTATCATCATGGAACTCATAAACAATGATATCGGAAACCTTCAGACACTGGATCCTACCCAGTTCAGCTTTGTTAAGGGCAGATCTTGCCTCTTGAACCTGGTCGACTTCATTGCAACAGTTACCAGAGCCATAGACGAAGGGAAAGTAGTCCACACAGCCTACCTGGACCTTCCAAAGCCTTCGACACAATACCCCACTCAGGTATCATAAATAAGCTCACTAGCTTAAACATCAACCCCTATGTCACAAGATGGGTTGCAAACTGGCTCAGAGATAGAACCCACATGGCCAAAATTGCAGGTGTCCTGTCGGACTCTAAACCAGTTACAAGTGGAGTTCCACAAGGTTCAGTCCTGGGACCTCTCTTGTTCGGTATTTATTTCTCTGAGGTACAGGCAAACACAGGAGGACTATGGCTGACCAAGTTCGCAGATGACTGCAAACTGGGTACCATAATAGACTCTCTGGCTGACACAAGCATACTCCAGAAGGGTCTCACAGAGACAGATAACTGGTGCCAAAGTCATGGCCTGAAGCTAAATGCTAAAAAATGCATAGTCATCCCCTTTGGGAAAAACAAAGTGCCCACAGACTACCACATAGGAGGTAAAACATTAAGTACGGAGGAAGTAATTAGGGATTTGGGGACCCAAGTAGATAGTAATCTCTCCTTTGACAATCACATTGCCAAAGTGGTTAGAAAGACCTTCTATATGGCCAACCTCATCACGAAAGGTTTCACATCTAGATCAAGAGAGGTCTTTGTGCCACTCTATACATCACTCATCAAGCCCATAATTGAATACAATGCCCCATTCAAGATGTACCGTACCCGACACCTGCAGCAACTGGAAAGACCCCAAAAGTACCTCACCAAGAGGATAAAGGGACTCAAACAGAAGCCCTATGCAGTTAGGCTAAAGAAACTCCAGCTCTACTCAGTTGCTTACCGCCTACTCAGAGGCGATCTGTGCCTGACATATAAAGCCATGTCCAACCCAGAATTAATGGACATGCTCCTCCTCAAGAAATCCAAATCCCTTACAGCTACACATTCTAGAGGCTTAAACCTGAGCACAGAAATAAATAGGACATGCTGGAGGGACAGATTCATATCCCAGAGACTCCCATCACTCTGGAACAAAATCCCAGTCCAGGTTAGGCAGAGCCCCTCACTCACCCTCTTCAAGGGAAATCTTGACGAGTGGATGGGAGATGGAAAGTATACCCCTGGGATCTCTTCTGGGACCCTGCTAGACAGAGGCACAATAAACTAACCGTAAAGGGACTATATTCTGTGACTTACTATTCATAGGCACAGTTTACAAATCTAAAAGGGTGGCGAAAGCCAAACACACTCTGGCTAGGCTTATAAATGCCCTAGGGCAGATAGCCTAGTATCAACCTATGAACATTTGATTTTCAGACCTCAAAACCTTCAGAAAATGTATATTAAAATGAATCCTGTCACTCTTGCAACTCTCCAAGTTTATGACAGCAATATTCAAAACATGTCCCTATTTGTACCCCCGTGTTGTCAAGCTTTGTCCAGATTGTGTGTATTATGAGACTGAGAGGTATGTGCATAATATTAACTTTGAATCTGGGAGTATGTGTAGAAACAGTCAGGTAGTGTTAACAAACATTCCCTCTACAGGTCTACCAGGTGCAAGATGTAAGAATTTAGCTATAAGACAGTTGAAGTATACACTGTGTACAAACATACCACAGCCCAAACCAAGGCCATAGGGAATTGTAATAATACCTGTACCTTAATGATTAGAGCAATGATCATTAAAGTTGTGAGCACTACAAGGACATATAAGTTGTTAACTGAAATCTCTCCCCCCCCCCCACCATATCTGCAACAATAATCTAAATACACAAATCAATGGGTAAGTTTACACCAAACCTACTGTTGGGACATATGTCCTATTGTTCAGTAAATATTGAAATGCATTTCTATTAATGTTACATGTTGAAATACTATCATTGGTGGCCTGCTGCTCTCAATGTAACCTGCATGCCATTATAATGGCCATTGTGGCTCCATATATGCATGTGTTCTGTTTGCTATGCAACTGTTCCAAATCTGGTGTTTTCGGTTGATAGGAATATCTATGCATACTGTTATAACTAATCATAGATTGTGTTGACTATTACTAATCTACATATGTTTTAAAACTGCAACACCATAGCACATATGGGAAGGCCAGACCCAGTGGATCCACCTTTTCCACCTCATCTGGTCATGGCACCAGGCCCCTGGATGCCTGGGTCTCACCCCAGGAACTCCTCGTCTGCTGGTCCTGCACCACCTTTGCATGGAACTGCCTCAGGGGATGGGGCTCGCCCCCCCAAGAAGGGGCGCAAACAGGATCCTGTCACCTGAAGTGAGTTCCGGGGGTTGGTGCGTAGCGATCTCCGAAGGGAGTTTGGAGATCTGCTATTCAGCTTAAGGCCTGCATGACGCATTTAGAGGATCAGCCTGCCCCTCCTGCTCAGCTCCCAGCACAGCCACCTTCGGGGCCCTGAAGGTGCAGTAGTGACTGCCAATGGGTGGGGACCTTTGTCCCACTGTTTCCATTAGGGGCTCATGGGTTTCTGATTTCCAAACACCCCTCCCTATCCAAGGTGTTTACCCCCCACATGTCATATACCACCTGTGTATGCTATCTTGTCTGTCTTGTCTGTCCTCCTACCCAACCTACCTCCCCAAATATACCTACTATCCTTCCCCAACATCCTACTCTCACCTTAAAAAAAAGGGCAATCTGTTCCCAAAAAAAAATTTGTCCCATACGTTGCTATCCATTTTGCACTGGTCTAATTCACTTCACAACACGTTACTGTTGTCCTCACCCCTCTCTCAGGGGTTTGAGTGTCCAAATCTACCTCCAAATTCAGTACATATGCACAGCTGTTACTGTAGAAGAAATTGACAGCTATGGACCTTCCCTACACCCGTCCTGCACATCACTAGCTACGTTCCCTATTGTTTTTCCCTCTG